>NC_143549.1:88251250-88587500 GCF_054136105.1 Typopeltis vanoorti
ATGTCTTTGCACTATAAAAATCAAATAAAAAAAGTGTTAGGCAACATGTAGTAGAAAGGTTCAAGAGATTTGGTCTGGATATTTAGTAGGGTGTTGCTATAAGCCGTGGAGGGTGAATAGTAGGAGAAGTTTAGGCAGTTGAGCTTGGTGAGTGCAAAAAGAATGATTGTTATGGAATATTTTAACTACAGCAGTATAAATTGGGAATAGGAAACTGCATATAGTAACAAGGGAATGGAATTTCTAGAATTCTTGAAGGACAAATGTCTTATGCAACATGTAGCAGAAGGAACATGAGGTTCGAGAGTTTTGGATTTGGTCATAGCATCAGATCTGATTATAACTGAGATGACATGTGTGCCCCAGTTGGAGAAAGTGATCATGTGGTTTTGACTTGGAAGATGAATAGAAATGCAGGAGTATCAAAGAGAAAGGAATGTGTGTAGAATTATAAGACAGGTGATTTTCTTAGAAATCAGGTTGGGGCAGTTCCATAGAAGGAGAAATTGGAAGGGTGAAATATCATTGGTGCTTGGGAAAGGAATATTTATTAACAGCAATTGCAAGTTGTATACACTGCGAGTGAAAAAGAGAACGAAATTTGGTGTAAAGCAGATGACAAACAATATCAAACAGGAACTGCAGATGAAAAAGAGGTTGGGGGGAGGGAGAGATAAGGAGAAGGGGTGGAGAGCAGATGCATGAAGAATATAAGACTCAGGCCAGGAGAGTGACTGGTATAGTAAGGAAGGCAAAACTGGAATATGAGAAATTGGCCCTGGGATCCAAAGAAAATCTTAAGGAATTCTTCATTATGTGGCCAGTAGAAGGAAGAATGACGTTGGATAAAAATGGAAGTAGCATGACAGATGCAAAGGACATAGTCAAGTTTTCACTAAGCACTTTATTGGGGTAATTTATCCTAGAGAAGTAGGTTTTAATATTAGGAGGATGGGGCAAGTTCAATGTTTAGAGGTGCAAGAAGAGAGTATGTTTCAAATACTTGGTACTCTGGATGGCAATAAAGCAATAAGACTGGGTGGGAGTTCTCCACGGGTTTTGAGAAAATGATCTAAAGAACTGGCAGTTCCATTGACCTGTCTTTTCAATTAAGTTAGGCCACAGGAAAGGTACCCAAGAAGCAGAAGGAGGGTAAGATAGTGCCATTATATAATGATGGCAGTAGAATGGAGTGTCAAACTATTGGTCAGTTTGTATTCCATCAGTAGTTGTTAAGATTTTCGAGAAATTAATGAGGGATCACTTAGAGCAGAGGTGGCCAACCTTTTATAGTTCATGCATCAATTTTTTCATTTTTTAGTTAAGATGCACCATACAAACTTATACCACTTTTCAGCTCTTTTAAAATATGGTAATATGGATATATTTAACAGTTATGCATAAAATGATTTATTATATGTATGGTAATATAGACACTTTTAGCAGTTTTAAATAAAAGGATTTCATATAAAGACAAGATAAACATTAATTATTTTATTGAGACTTTTGAAATTGCTTTGCTTTTGCTAAGCTTATAATGTTTGGAGTTAAATCAGTTACAGAAAGCATCAAACAGTTTTTCAAATTTGAATCAGTCAGTCGCAACCGTAGTTTGTTCTTAATCATTTTCATTGACGAAAATGCTTGTTCGCATCTGTATGTAGTTCCAAAACGACAGATATAACTCTGAGCAAATTTTCTCAGTTCTGGAAAATGTTCACAGGGCAACGATCACCAGAAATTAATTATATCAGAAGCATCTGGGAGTGATGGAAGTTCATTAAATTTCTTTTTCAATAAAGAATTGGTTTTGAGATCAATAAGTTCCATTTGTATGTTACTAGGCATCGTCAAGATTTTTTATTCAATAAGTGAAAAGGGATTTATAAATGCAAGTATGCATTTATAAATCTTCTTCTTTGGCAAAATCGCTAAAATGACTGTTAAAGGATTCTTGCAATAATCTGGGTTTCTCAGTATATTCTGTAAAGTTGCCATTATTCTCAACAGATTCACTATGTTCTTTTAAATATGGAAATTGACTCAAATCCCCGTTTTCTAACTGGGAGATGAACAGTTTTAATTTCATTTTGAATGCACTGATGTCATTTACTAAGCTAGGAAACAATTTGTTCTTGCCCTGCAGTTTCAAATTTAGATCATTGAGGTGGCTGGTAACATCAACTAAAAATGCTAAGTCAAATAGCCATTTCTCATCACACAACAGGACTTTTTCCTCATGCAGCTCATCCTTCCCTTCCAGAAAATTATGAACATTTTCTTTCAGCTTCCAAAATCGACTAAGAACTTGTCCTTTAGAAAGCCAGCGCACCTCACAATGAAGGATGAGATCATCATATTCCATATCTAGCAGTTCACAATATTCTCTGAATTTTCTTCTATTTAACCCTCTTGCTCTAATTTTATTCACACACTTTACAACTGGTATCAAAACATGCTTCAAATTTAGAATTTTTCTACACAGAGAGATTCTTCATGTATAATACAGTGCTACTTTAGTAGGGAACGACCTAAAAACCTTTCAAGTAAAGTTACAGTCCCAGAAATTCTACCTACCATTGACGGTGCTCCATCAGTGCAAACACTGATGAGCTTACTAGAATCTAGTTGTTGATTTTCTAGACATGACTTTTCTTTGTCAAATATGTCTGACCCTCTGGTTTTTCCATGAAGTGACTCAAGACCGATAAGTTCTTCAAAGATGTTAAAATTACCATCAATTCCTCTTATAAAAATGCTTAATTGGGCTACATCACATATGTCAGCGGATTCGTCCAAGGCTAAAGAAAAGAAAGAACAGTCATGAACTGGTCTTTCAATTGCTCAGTAACATCATGGGAAGGTTCTTCAATGCATCTTGTAATTGTTTGCTTGGACAGAGCAATTTGATTTACTTTTCTTTCAACATTCTTATCACCAAGACATTTTGCAAATTTTTCGAGACAGTGCTTAACAACTTCCTCTCCATCAGAGAAAGGCTTGTGTATTTTAGCCAACACAAAAGGCAATTTCATAAGACGCCTCCAGCATTGCCACACTTTCACAACTTCGTTTCACAAATATATTTTGTCTCTTTTTTATTTCTTCCTTTTTCTTAACCACATATTCTTTCTGCAACTCAGACCAAGGAACTAACTTCAGTTTTTCTTCTGATTCAGCTTGATGTTTTCTACAGTGTCTGTTAAGATCATCTCTTCTATTATCCGAGAGAGTGCTTTCACAAACAATGCATAACAGTTTTCCTGAAGGACCCGATAAATAAGAACTCATTTTCCCACAGTTCATTAAACTGGCGCTTGCTATCACCTTCTGCTTTTCTTCTACTCATTTTCTTTTGCAAAGTAATGGGTAACTGACTGTAAAAAAAAAATTATTTAACAAAAAGTAAAGCTTATTATTAAATAATTTATTTAAATTATTTTATTGTTTTAAACATTATGAACATTCAGAAACAGTTCTACAAGTTTAAGATAATGACCTGAGAGGTAGTATAAATCGGGTAGGAAAAGATTTAAGAACATTATTAGATATTGTGAAGAGGAAAAGTGTCAATGGGAGAATAGTGTGTGTGCTGCCTCGTTTTGACAATTACGAGTTAAGTAGACGAGCAATGATAATGAATGATATGATTGCAAGAATGTGCAGAAAAAGAGGTCTGGAGTTTGTTGATGTTTGGAGTGTGTTTGAAGGAAAAAGGCAATTGTATGCTAGAGATGGACTGCATCTTAACATGGAAGGACATAAGCGATTGAAGAAGTTATTGTTTTCTGAACAGGTTGAAGTTATTGGGCAGGGAAACTAATATTGAAAAGGTTGAGTGTAAGAGAGAGAAACTTTAGCACTGATTGTGTATTTATTGATGCTTATAGGCTGAATAAATTGCAGAAGAGAGGGGATAAAAATCGGCATAGGACTACAGTAGTTAGTGACTTATATATCAGTTCTAAAGCCGGTACAAGATCTAGAGGGAATCTGCAATTTTTGTATACCAATGCTAGAAGCATTCGAAATAAGAGAGAAGAATTTTTGGCATTAGTCAGTGAAATCTCACCAAAAGTTGTAGGCATTAGTGAAACTTGGCTGTCAGCAGAAGATGTGGTCACTGGAATTGAATGTGATGGGTACAGTATTTTCAGGGAGGATAGAGAAGATAGAACAGGAGGAGGAGTACTGTTGATGATAGCTGATGTGTTGCAGCCAAAGAAAGTAGTATATCATGATGATAGACATGTGAATGAGAGTTCATTTGAGGCAGTCTGGTGCGAAATAGTGACCAACGCAACCAAATATACAGTTGGATGCTGCTATAGGCCAGGGAGTACGGGGGCAGATATTGAATTCATGCATCAGCAACTTAGTGCAATGAGTGAAGGCTTGGTGATTATTATGGGGGATTTTAATTACGGTGATATCAATTGGAAGGAGGAAATATCACGTAGCAAAAAGGAAATGGAATTCATACATCTTCTACGAGATAATTACTTGGAAGGGACACGTGGTGTGAGAGTGTTGGACCTGGTTATTGGTTCAGAGGTTATATGCATAAGTAAGGTGTCCTCGTTACCTCCAGTTGGTGAAAGCGATCATGTGGTATTGACTTGGGAGGTTGCAAAATCTGTGGATTTTTCTATTAAGAAGGGGTATGTACGGAACTACAGGTTAGGCAATTATAACAAGCTTCGGAGTGAGCTTGCAGCCATCCCATGGCAGAACATATTGCAAGGGAAAGATGTTAGCAGTGCTTGGGATAAAATCAGCGGGTATCTGAGGAAAGCAATATCAGATTGTGTCCCCATGGTTAGGAGGTCAAACAAGGCAGGCATTAGATGGATGAGCAGTAGTATCAAGCTTGAACTGCAAAAAAAGAAAATGTTATGGAGAATTTACAAGGAGAAAGGCGATCAGGACACCCATGAGCAGTACAAGGCTCAAGCTAGGAAGGTTACCAGCATAGTAAGAAAAGCTAAATCAGATTATGAGAAGACCTTAGCCAAAGAGATCAAGGGTAATCCCAAAGAGTTCTTCCGCTATGTGGCAAGTAAGAGGAAGAATGACTTCGGAAGGATAACCTTAGTGGGTGCAGATGGTATTGAGGTGACAAAATCAGATGTAATAGTCGAGTTACTGAGTGATCACTTTTCAAAAGTCTATCACCCAAGTGAGGATATCTCTATACCTACAGCAATACCTAATGTGAGAATTGAAGCTAAAGAATCAGAGGTATTAAATATATTGCAAAACTTAAATGCAAACACTGCGGTAGGCTTAGATGGAATATCAGCTCGGGTGTTGCGTGAATGTGCAAATGAATTGTCAACCCCTCTCACCTGGATATTTAACTTAAGTTTGAACTCTGGTATGGTCCCTAGGGAGTGGAAGTTAGGCAAAGCGGTTCCTTTGCATAAGGGTGGCTCTAAAACTGCAGTATTGAATTACAGACCAATCACCATCTCAGGAGTAGTGGTAAAAGTATTGGAAAAGTTGGTTAAAGACAAAATTCAAGAATGGGTGGATCAGGATATGATACTCTATAGAGGCCAACATGGTTTTGTTAAAGGTAGATCCTGCCTTAGCAATCTATTAACTATTCATAATAGAATAACATCTGAGTTGGACAAAGGAACTGGCTACACAGTGGTACTTCTGGATTTTGCTAAGGCTTTTGACAGGATACCCCATAGAACACTGTTACGCAAATTGGAGCAGATGGGAATGGATATTAAATTGGTGATATGGATAGCAGAATGGCTCAGGGAGAGATACCATAAGGTGGTGTATGGAGGAGCCGAGTCCAGAATGAGGCAGGTGACCAGTGGTGTGCCTCAGGGCTCTGTGCTTGGGCCAATGTTGTTTAATTTGTATATAAATGATATAGGAAACGGCTTAAAGGGAGATATTCAGTTGTTTGCTGATGATGCAAAGTTGTGTAGTGCAATAGAAAATCAAGCTGATGTTGAAGGTTTGCAGGAGGATTTAAATAAGCTGGTAAAATGGGCAAAAGAAAATGGATGTCAGTTCAATGTGGAAAAGTGTAAAGTCATGCATTTTGGGATTAAAAGATTACCAGCTGTGTACTACATCGATGGAAAGGTACTCCAAGAGATTGATGAGGCTAGGGACTTAGGGGTATTGGTAGATAGGGAGATGAAGTTCAGAGGACACATTGCTAAGGTGTCCAAGATTGCACATAGGATTACTTGGTTGTTGAGGAACACACTGACATCCAGAGATAAAGAGGTTATTATTCCCCTTTATAAAGCATTGATACTTCCACATTTGGATTACTGTGCTCAGGTCTGGTCACCTGGATTCCTTGGAGATGAGGAGGCTGTGGAGAGGGTTCAGAGAAGAGTGACCAAGTTGGTGAGTGATATAAAAAATGCTCCCTACATTGATAGATTGAGAGCTTGTGGATTGCAGAGATTGGTTGATAGGCGAAGAAGAGGGGATATGATAGAAACATTCAAATTACTAAAAGGTTTTTATAGGATTGATGCAGGGGAAATGTTTCAGCTGTGTGATAGTGATGGAAGAACAAGAGGTCATCTCTGGAAATTAAAGAAGAGTGTGGTTAACAAAGGTGTCAGAACAAGGTTTTTTGCCTGGAGGGTGGTGAATGAGTGGAATTCATTGCCTGACTTAGTTGTGAGCTCTTTGTCTGTAAATGAATTCAAGAAGAGATATGACAGATATTGTTTTGCTAGTTTGGGTCTCCCGCGATGAGTCTACTGACTCCATGGAGATACCCGTAATAATAATAATAATAATAAGATTCCTGTTTTCATGAAGGCCTAATATAGTTCTGTAAGTTTAAAAATAATATATATTTTGTTTTCATAGAGAGTTTTTGTCTCTCTCTCATAATATATTATGTTCAATGAAATACGAGATCGCTTCCTGCCATAAAACAGTCGATCAGCTGGCAATCTCACACACACACAACCCAAACATCCTCATTACGAAAACTTTGCTGATGTTCAGTTAAATTTTAGGAATAAACCTACTATACGTAAATAAAAAGGAAAGATATTGCATAAAAAAAACATAAAAACACACACACATACAAATACACCGAATAATTGCAGGTTTTAGTAATCAGCAAATTAGGGGCGCAGGCAAGAACTTGACATGCATTCAAAATGAAAAAATTTATTTTTATATTTACAGAACTATATTAAGCCTTCATGAAAACATAAATCTTATCTTAAACTTAAAGAACTGTTAATAAAAACATATAAGTTCGAAAACACAGAATTGTTCACTCACATCGAATCGGAAATTCATCGAACGTTATGACACTAGAGTCAGCTGTAAACTAATTGAGTAACTGGTGACGCATGTCAGCATTTTCTGGTGCTTGTTGCTTCAAGATCAAACAAGCATAATAAGTGCACACTCTAGAATTCAGTGGTAGGTTAATTGTGTGTTTATATATATGTATATAAATCGTATACAAAATTTTTTAAAATTTTTCTCTGGGGTTCAGTGCGCCACACATTGGCCATCCCTGACTTAGAGCATTGGGCAGATGAGGATAGTTATCTGTGAGAGTCAGCATGGATTTGTTAACGGGTGCTCTTATTTTAGTAATATGATTGCCTTTTATAATAAAGTGACAAGAGCGGTTAATGAGGGAAAGGCATATTTTACCCCTTTTTTTTATTTTTTTTTTATTTTAGAAAGCCATTTGATGGGGGTTCCACATGATATGGATATTTATATTTAAGTCAGCACATGGGTTTGGATGTCAGGTTACTGTATTGGATTGGAAACTGGCTGTCTGATAAATAGCAGAGAATTGTGTATGAGGGAGTGGTATCGAGGAAGCAGAAGGTTACAAGTGGGGTCCCACAGGGCTCAGTACTGGGATCTGTATGTTTTATATCAATGACCTTGTCAGTGGATGGCAGGAAGATATTCAGTTGTTTGTAGATGATGTGTAGCTAGGAAGGGTTATTAGTAGTTCAGATGTGGTTCAAGAGGATTTGAATAAACTGGACAGACAGGCAAATGAATGGGGGGATATCGGTTTAATTCAGCTAAATGTAAAGTCTTGAAGATTGGGATACATTGATGGGAGGCTGCATTCTCTGTTGGAGGAACTGTACTGGAGGAAGTGGGGGGGGTGAGCAAGGGATCTGTGGTGATGATTGATTGCAATTTGAAATTCAGAGAAAGTGGTGAAGGTAATGCAGATGAATGCTGCAATACTGAAAATACACTGACCAGCAGAGAGAAAAAAAAAGAGTTGCCATTCCATTGTATAAACCCTTGATCAGATCACATCTGGACTATTGTACTCAAATTTAGTTCCCAGGATTTCAAGGGAATAAATTAACCTTGGAAAGTGCAGGGGTAGATAACAAAGGTGATATCAGGACTGCACAATGTTAGTTATAAGGATAGAATGAGGGAACATGGATTGCAAAGTTTGGTAGATAGAAGAAGGAAAGCTGATATGATTGAGATGTTTAAACTGTTGAGATATAGTTACAGGGTTGACACTAGGGAGTTCTTAAGAACTCCCCAATGTCATCTGGGGAGTTCATTTGGTGGAACAAGAGGAAGGAGTGAGGAGAAGGGGGCTATCCCTGGAAATTGCAAAAGGAAGTCATGAGTGAGGAGTGCATCGCCTCATAGAGTGGTGAGTTCAAGGAATGGTATGATAGACTGCATTTTCTAAAGAGGGCCCTCTCACAATGAGTCTTGTGACTCCATAGAGGTTCCGAGTCAAAAGAATTTTGGATTTAGTCAGCAGAATTGTTCTGTATTGGTCTTAAACTAAAAATAAACATGATGGTTACAGTATGCTGAAATTTCATGCTGGTTGTTGCATTGCTTGGTTAAACATTCCCCCTGCTGTTTTTCCTCAGTGATCCAGAGTGAAGTGAACAAACAGTTACTGCTCACAGAATTGAAGGGATCCATCATCATCACCATGAGAAGCATAAATGGGAAAGAATCAAACAGAGAGAACTAAGAACAATCATGTGACAAATTATATTATGGAGATGAAGAAGGTGAAAGCAGATAAGATACAGCTAAATAATAAATATAAAATGCTATATTCAGGGAATAGTGAGTTGAAGAGAAGAGGTAAGGATTAAGGAAAGTCTCATTGACTATGTTATTGTTGATAATGATGTTTTCTCACTGGTGTAGGAGACTAGAGTGTACATAGGATTTGAAATTAGAAGTGATCACAATTTAATCTTGAGCAGGATAAAATTGAATTTCATGTTGAAAATAAGAACATGTAAGAAAGTTTTAAAGCGAATAAAAGTTGAGCAGCTCTCAGATGTAAACTATAGACTAAAATACACAAATATTATTCAAGAAAAAATGAAAGAATTTGTGAACAGGAACCAAACCCTGGAGATTCAGTGGCAAGCCTTGAAGAAAATACTACTGATTGATTCAGCCAGAGAGGCATGTGGTGAGGTTGTCTGCAAGGATAGAAAAATCAGAACTCCATGGTGGACACAGGAAATTAAAGAGGCAGTGAAGGAAAAGAAGAAAGCATATCTAAAGTTCCTGGCAAATAAGTCAGCTTTTTCTCTTAGAGAATATAGAGACAAATCTAAGAAAGCAAAACACGGTGTAAAACTAGCTAAACAAAAGTCATGGGAGGACTTTGGCAAGAACATAGAAAATAAATATCAAGAAGGTGGCAAAATATTCTGGAGGTTGTTGAAGAAGCATAGGAATGGAGGAAAGAGTGCTGTAAAAGGAGTTAGAGATGATAAAGGTGACATGAAAACAGGAGAAAAAGATATTCTTGAAGTATGGAGTAATTACTTTGAAAAATTGCTAAATGAAACAAGCAGTGCCAGCAGCATAGTAAAAAAAAAACACACTCAGCAGACATGCAATCAGGAATACATATCCATACGTGAAGTAGAAAAAGCCATCAAAAGCTTGAAATGTAGAAAAGGTAGTGTTAGTAAATGATATTCGACCAGAAATGTTCAAGTATGGAGGTATAAAAGTCTTACAGTGATTGCACTGCATAGTTCAGAAGGTCCGGACAGAGGGATGAATTCCAGATGATTGGAGTAGAGCTTCCATGGTATCCATATATAAAAAAAGGAAATAAAACTGAATATGAGAATTATAGAAGTATTTCCCTACTGAGTGTTCCTGGTAAGATTTATTCAAGTATACTTGAGAAACAGTTGAGAAGAATTGTGGAAGTGACTTGGTGAAGAACAAGCTGAATTCAGGCCAAATAGAGGCTGTCAGGATCAGATCTTCACTTTACGACAAATAGTCGAGAAAGCATGGGAATATAATATATCTGTATTTAAGTTTTGTAGATCTGGAAAAGGCGTATCACAAGGTGCCAAGAGGAAAGCTATTCAAGATGCTACAGTTATATGGTGTGAATGGGCATTATATCAAGCAATACTCAAATAAAGACAATACTTTGTCTTTATTTGAGTTGTAAGTCAACCTGAAAGAAGTACAGGAAGATTATTTGATGTTAAATCTGGTGTCAGAAAGTGATGTATATTATCCCCTCTGTCATTCATTATCTATATGGATCACATTATGAAGGAAAGTGATATTAAACCTGATATATTAAAATTCATTGTTAATCTTAGCTCTTTACTTTATGTGGATGATGTTATACTAATAAATAAATCTGGTACAAGTCTGCAAGATTCACTGATTAAATTGAATAAATGTTGTAATAGATATTGTATAAAGGTCAGCAATAACAAGACAAAGCCAATGAAAATAGGCAGAAGCATTGTGCATGGAGAACCTATAGAACAAATAAAACATTGCAGCTACCTAGGCACAATTTTTAGTGAAAATGGTAAATTAAATATGGAAATAGACAACAGAATCAACAAAGCTGGTATGGTAGGAAGTCAACAGAATAAATTTATATGGAATAAGAGAGAAATTAGTCAAAACATTAAATTAGCTATATACAAGACAGTGTTCAATTTTAACTTATGGATCTCAGAGCTGGGTTAGAAATAAAACACTTGACCAAAGACTAGAGACCGCAGATATGAGAATCCTGAGAAAGATTAGGGGCATGAACAGATAGCAACAATGGCAATATCGTATTAAAATGAGGATATTAGAAAAGAACTTGACATTGTGACCATCCAGGAATGTGTTAGCAGAGCTAATCTCAGGTGGTATTGTAAAAATAATCATAATTTACAATTAGAACAGGTGGCATCAGCAGCAATATCATATTGATGTTGCAGTATCACGTGGAGTCTTGACAGGTAACAGATTGATTGTAAATTTTTGTCAATGTAATGATGTAAATTTTTTTGTACTATCATATCCTGTACTTCCCTTGAAGGTACATGTCAGGAATGTGATGATGATAATATATTTCCTGATTTTTGTTAGAATACTGTAACGTTTAAGTAGTACTGTGAAATGGTGCCAAACAATGCAAGAAAAAAAGAACAGAAGCAAAAAAGAATACAGAATACTAGTGAATTGTTAACAAAGTGCTTGTCCCAGTGAATGTAATCATACCATTTTGGAAACTAATGAGGATAGTGACTATGAATTCGCTTTAAAAATATCTAGACTAAATCATATTATTCATTGGATGATGAGGAATTTGAAAAAGCTGAAAAGTGATTAGAGAGGCTTTGGAAGGACAAGAAGGGTAAGCTGCAAAAGGAGCAATAAAAAACACCAGGTGAATCAAGTAACAAATCATGTAATGATAAACTGATAGGTAAAATCAGTTATAAAAATAGGTAACTGATATGTTAGAAAGATTCAGTTATAAAAATGCTATCAATGACCATATTGTTACATTGAGTTTTCCTGGTGCTAAAATCATAAAATTAACAAATATAATTGAAAAAGCAGAAAAGAAAAGAGGTTGTAGTAGGTCTGGTAGAAACAAACAATTTCTCTGGTGAGAAATAAGTATGAGAGAGGATATGAAAATATTGGTAGAAGAAGTAAGAGGAAAGAGTGAGAAAGAGAAAGTAATAAGTGTATTACCTAGATATGAGTCTTTGGACTCCCTGGAGGTGTTTTGTAATAATAATAATAATAAGATATTGTGGAATTAAGAAGATGGGCTCTAATGGCAAATGATTCAATGCATAGGTTGTGTAGAAAAATTGATTGTGAGTTTTTGGATGTGTGGAGTGAGTCTGAAGGAAGGAGGAATTTATTTAAGAGGGATGATCTACACTTGAATGTATATGATGTGAGTAGTCTGGAAAAAGTATTTATTGGTCTGAAACCTAGTATAGATACCCAGAGAAACTGGATTATGATGGGAGGCATGGTGAGAATGTGTGCAGAAGGGTAACCAGATTGTACAACTATATTAATGATATACACAAAATAAGAGGTGATTATGATGATTAACAAAAAATTGCATGTGGGTTCATCTAGTTCAGACTTATTAGTATATGTAAGGATGTCTGTATAAGTGAAGTATTAGATATGACCAAGAATCTGAAAGTTGCCCAACTCAGTTGTACTGGCTACAGAGGAGAGTATATGGAAAAGCATGGAGATAACTTATTATGTCTGTACACAAATACCAAGAGTATAAGGAAACAAAGGGGATGAGTTTGTTGCCTTAGTGAATATACAGGTAACTCTCTTATAACGCAGTACTTATACAATGTGGTTTCGATATAATGCGGTCTACAAATTGTAGTAACCCTCATATAACGCAGTACTTATACAATGAGGTTTTGATAAAAACACGGTCTACAAATTGTAGTAACCCTTTATCTTTTCATATTTTTTTTTACTGTGCGACTTAAAAATCAAATTTTATCTTTGTTAAATTTGGTCTGCCTGTATCGCACATGTAGTTATAAGTAGTGAATTTATATTAGGGGAAATACCCTTTAGCACATATGTACGTCAATTGCTTACTGTATAAAGTGATTATTGTTAAAAGTTGTCTTCATTTTCTGCCAGGAAAGCACATTAAAAATCATAAGTGTGTTAATCTCAAGCTGAGCACTTATTTTTTCTGGTGAGTTACATATAATATGTAATGCTTTTTTATGTAAAAATTTTATTTTAATAGTTATGGCCACTTAGAGGGCTTTTGCGATATGGTTGAAAAGGAAATTAGTGAATTAATTGATGGGGAAATAAATTTAAATTAAGAATAACCGGTACAATTAACAGATGACGTCGAACCAAATGGCAGGGAAAGTTCTGCCGAGATTCTAATGGTGATGAATCCGTTAAAGAATTCAGTTTAAAGAAATTAGCAGAAGGATTGGACTTGGCAAGAAAGTTAGGAAATTATTTTACGGATAATGATCTCTCAGTGGAGCACTCCAGAAAATTCATGAGACAATTAGATATTTGTTTAACTCCATAGTATGAACTTAATAAAAAATTGCAGCATGGTGGTAAGCAAGACTTCTTGATAAGTAAACCAGCCGAAGTATGCAATGAGAATTATATAAATGATGTCATAAAGAGATTTCAAGTGATGACGACGTCTGGCCACTTGTAAATAAAGAACATCTACGAAATGTTCGTATTGATGACAGTGATGACGATCAAATTATGCACTTTATTTTATTTTGCCTAAAGCATTTTATGCATTATAGGCAATGAAGTTTACATACAATTTATATTTTTTTAAGTTTAAACTATGTATTTTGTTTCATAGTTTGTTTTCTTAATTTACATTTACCTGAATTGAATAAAAATATTTTTTGTTGGATATGTCGTTGTTTATATAATTTAAAAAAAAAAAAAAAAAGACGACTTCAGAACATAACCCTACTTTTTCTATGTGATCTGAGTCTCACATAATGCGATTTATATAATGTGGCTTCTGAAGCTGTTTGATATTCTTGGTATGCTGTTTCTTCATTGGAAAAGTCCTCGTCTTAGTAGACTATAACAATAACATCATCAAACTTCCAACATCCTTCCATCATCAGCATATTGCAGTCAATGTTATGGCTTGGTAAGAAATATTAGGATGGGTTTCTCTAAGCAACATGTTTACTCAACACATAGGCAATTGTTCTATGGTAGTTGTGTAAAGAAAGTGGCCTTCCTTTATACCTCTGCTTTATGATATAGATATAGTGAGCTTCTTGTTTATCTTCATGCAGAAGTGAGTATTAGAGTATAACATCTAAATAGCTGGAATGAAGCCAGGGCCGAAGATTAAGGCTTTCCAGCATTCATAAGTAATAGTATTCAATCATAATCATCAAAAGCATTTATTTGGTCTCTAGTGTCAAGCATTTGCTAAACAGTCAGCTATTCTGTCCCAGGAAGGTTCATCCATGAAAACCTGCACCTTTTAAGGGATAAGATAAAAATAGTTAATCCATTATAAGGTGCAGGTTTTCATGGATGGCTCTGACTGTCTATTGTGTTGTTTAGCACATACGTGAGGCTATTGGCTTTTGATATTATTTTCCTTATTTCCTTTGATGACAGATACTATCATACTTGTGGTGAGAGGCCATTAATAGTTGTTCTGACATACATACTGTAGAGAATGTCTAACTTGTTTCCAGAAAGATTGGTAAAATTCACGAGTAAGCCTGTCTACGCCAAAATATTTATCTTTTAGTAGAAAAGTGTGTCAAATCACATTGAATGATGGGAAGCTCTGTTTTATGCTGCACCAATGATGAGAGAAGATTTTGCTGGTGGCATCAACAAACACTGCATTAGCTTTGTGTATTGTTTAAAGATACCTGTAGCATAATTATTTCTGAATATTGGTCAGGGATATACTGTAGGATGTATAGGTTTCAGAGTGACACTTCCATTGTTATTAGAAAGGTTACTGGATGGCTCGTGATATGCTGGGTTATTCTGGGTATACTTAGCATACATGGATTGGTTTATGAATGATTATGCTCCCACTGAGATGCAAGCCCATTGATCAAATAACAAATTCCTTTTCTGAGATTAACAGTTTTCCTATCAGAAGGGTTTTTTTTAATGGAGAATCCATCCATGAAAGATTGGTCAGCCTATACACTAGTACCATGGTTCTTCTAGCTGAGAGATTAGACCACTGAAATTGATGGTGATGTCATATACTGTAGACAGTTTCAATGATGAGACTCAAGCTTTATTGAGGAAGATCTGAAACTGTTCAGCCATTAAAAGATTTTCTGTTTTCTCTTCATCATCTGAGGACTTGGGAATTTTCAGCTCATCCTCCTTTTGCAGGCTGTTGGGAGGGATCCCACATGCTTAGAGGCAACAGTTCTTTCAGACCATCGTGCTGATTTAGTTTTGGTTGTTTGAATAGCTCTCCACATTCATTTCAGTAAAATTATGGAGACTACAGCCAACCATGTTAGGAATAATTACTTTAATTTCCTGACATTTCGATCTTCATATTAACATTGGGAAATCAAAGTAATTATTCCTAACATGGTTGTAGTTCTCCATAATTTTACTGAAATGAATGCTGATCACCATGTAACACTAAAGGAAAGCTCTTCACGTTCTCTTTGCTCAGATGATTTTGTTGTCATCTGTCTGTTTCCCACTTCCATTTTTCTAAGATTGCTTTTAAATGGTGCAACAGAAGTTCTTTCACAGGCAAAATTTCATCAGCAGCACTTGATTTTGTATCCTCAGTATTTCACGGAATGCTTTGCACTTTGAAGGTTTCTTTCCTGAGAATATTTTTTAGGTAGCTTTTTTTTTTTTCTGATTTGTTAGTGCTTGATAATATTGCCAACTGTTTTTTCATTCTTGTGGATATATGGGTAAGATTTAATTATATGTAATTCCTTCTTTGTGGCAGTAGAAGCACTAAGCAGCTACAAATGATATTAAAGGCATAAGCTACTCAGTATATTTCTGTATTTATTATTTTCAGTATGAAGCCATTTGTGTTATTGCCAAAGTGCATCACATCATGCTTCTGAAGCTTTTAATGTATGCAAACTTGGGCCTGGTGACAGGGGGAACACTCTGCTCAGATTTTGCCTTCCATGTTGTCTTTGGATTGCAATTGTAACATGTTCTTCTCCCTCCCCCAATAAAACACGTTACTCTTATTCAAGAATTGCTAGAACTATGCAAATGTGCAACAGAAGTTCTTTCACGGGCAAAATTTCATTAGCAGCACTTGATTTTGAATCCTCAGGGTTTCACGGAATGCTTTGCACTTTGAAGGTTTCTTTCCTGAGAATTTTTTTCTTGGGTCTGGTAACAGGAGCACACTCTGCTCAGATTTTAGATTGCAATTGTAACATGTTCTTTTCCCTCCCCCAATAAAACATGTTACTCTTATTTCAAGGATTGCTAAAACTATGCAAATTTACTTCAACAACACGTCCTTTCTGAGACTTTAATCAAAAATGCCTAAACATTGGTGCATGCTATATTCATATCTCACCAATTGTCCTTGCACCAGTGTTTACACTTTTTATGGTTAATATCATAGACCCTGATGCATTGAAGTACATTTGCACAGTTCAGCAATTCTTGAAATATGAGTAAGATTTGTGTGAGGGGAGAGCCAAGCTGTATTACTGCTTGTAAATATTGCTCTGCCAGGGTATTTTGCTTCAGTATTTGCATAAGATAAAGAATGTACGGACCTTTGTTCTTTGGTTTGAGCTAGGCTGTAACTGGCATCTTTTCCATGGTTTGGAGCTTCATAAGACCTACTGAGCCTATCTTCCTGGCTGAGAACCAAAGAGAGAGATCTAAAGTGGTGTGTGTGTGTGTGTGTGTGTGTGTGTGTGTGGTATATTTGTTTTGATCAATCTTTTTATGTTGTCGTTGTTATGTCAGTACCATGTATATGCTTAAAAGAGGCTGAAAAAGGATAATGTGAATTGTTATTAGTTGATTCCTTGATTTATCGTCCAGAAGAATAGTTTATCACTAGAAGATATGGATGTTTAATAATATTAAACTATATAAAATATTGATTCCTTGATTTATCTTCCAGAAGAATAGTTTATCGCTAGAAGATTTGGATGTTTAATAATATTAAATTTCATTTTTGGTTTAGAATTCTTTGATTGTTAGAATTAATCTGTTTTGAAAATCGTCATTTTAAAATTAGTTTTTTTTTTTTTTAATTAATAAAAGTTGCTGAAAAATGTATTTTTTGAAATTCCAAAAATGTAGGTTATTACAATAGTGTATATACAGGGTGGGGGAAAAAAACAGAAAAAATAATTACTATAATTAGTAACCAAATGTTTGGAATGAGTATCAGACCATAAGTGACCTGATATTAGGTTAACTCTTCTAGTCTAAACAAGATGGCATCTGAATAAAAAGAAGTGCAATGCATATTGACTGTTAGTTTTTCAAAAACTTACATTGTGAATGCATTCTTTTTCCAGTCTTCTAATGTTATTGTCATTGCTGTGTCAACACTACGGTTTAAAGAGGATGCTCCAGTACTGGCTGATCCACATATACAGATGCTATTTGTAGAATACAGATTCCTTGATTATTCACTAGAAGAACTAGAAACTCCTTTTTCTCTTCCCAAGCCAACACCTCCAAATAATATAGCATTTAATTTCAGGAAAGGTAAAGAGGTATAGGTTATTTTTATAGCATTAAATAATTCATGAATTTAATAGTTTGTATATGTATATACACACTTGCATGAACCTGTATATGTGTTTGTTCACATGTATCCACATTTTCTGAAAATATTGGAATATTTTTAATGTTCTAAAGGATACTGCATTTATCCAAAATTAAAATAAGGTTTTTTTTTGGGGGGGGGGGGGTACAGGATCTTATGATAGCACAGCAATCCCTCGATTAATGCGTTCTTTAAAACAGGCGCATTAATCGAATATAATAACTTATGAGAAAAAGTATAATTCATTCTTCAAATTTCTTTTTCGACCCTTAATTTTTTTTATAAAAGAATTAGGGTATGTCTCAAGGCCTAGTTAAAGGAAAACCATGAAGCTGAAATACTAAAACATATCAGAAATATAAATTTATTATTCTACTTCTTAACAAAGAATTGAGTTAACGTCGTTTGGCGAGCATTCTGTTTCTTTTTTTCATACAGCTGACGGTATGGCTCTATTTCCTCTTCTACTACTTCTACAAATTTACTGCTTCTCTGTTCATCAGGGTCAGCCTCTAAGCATTGTTGCTTATAAACTTCGATTGTACGAAAAATATTTTCAAATTGTTTCTGTGAAATCTCTTTGGACTTGTGAGTGATTAAATTTTCTTCATACTCTTCAGGATCTTCCCATTGTGCATCTAAATTTAGCAGGTCAGAATCACTCAATTTCTCAGGATGAGATTTAATTAACTTAGATTAATTTCAAAAGCCTCTAAAATCATTTGCACAATGTGGAAGAATGTGCTTCCAAACAGCATGCATATTGCTAGCAGTAATTTCATTTGACTTTGTGACTTTATAACCAGGCTGAGATTTATCTGATTTGACCAGAAAAGTCTTGGAAGGCATTCGCTTCCAAAAAAAGACCTTTTTCATTGATATTAAATATTTGTTGGTCACAATAACCCATCCTTCTTCCACAATTTTCTTCAAAATCTCTGGATAATTTGCGGCTGCCTACTTATCTGCACTTGCAGCTTTGCCTGTGAGTAGAACATTATGTAGGCTTTTTGAAATGCTCAGCACTAGCGTGGAATTCTTCTTTTCCATCAGTGATAGCCCTTTCTTTCAAGGTTGCAAAGAGACTTAATGCTTTTGATTTAATAAGGTCATTGCTAAGCGGAATCCATTTTTGGTTACAATCTTCGATCCATGCAGAAAGAAATTTCTCTAATTCAATCCTTATAATACTTTGATTTTGAGTGCATGCATGATGAACTTGAAACAGCCTTCCCTTCCTCTTTGTATTCAGCAGCTTTACTTAAAATTGTTCTTATGGTTGATTAATAAAGCAAAAGAACACCATTTTTGTGTTCTTGTTCCATCTTTGCTTTGGACTTGCCTTGTTTATTTTTCTTTATTAAGTTTTTCTTCCAATGAGATGACTTTTCTAATCATTTTCACACTTCAACTTTTTTGCTCACTAATTCTTTTACTGATGATGAAAGGTTGGGAAAATGCTTTAAAATAAAAAAGTAAGGAAAACAATTGCAAAGGAAGCACGAGATATGATCATCAGAATGCTAAGTAATTAGCAGATGGCATAAATTTTGGCAGTAAATTTGGAACATAGTGTACATGGAAATAGTGTAATATACCATTAAAAAATAACTTTGTAAAATGTTTTAAATCAGTAACTAAATTTTTAAAATAGTTAGCCATAAAAAATGTATAGATAGGACATTTTTTAAATCTGTAACATTTATTTTTAAGATGTATATAGGCATACTAATCGAATTTTAGAGGCTTGCTAATTGAATTTGGGAAAAAAATCGGGAAAAAAAAAGACTCACTAATCGGAGGTGCATTAATCGAGGGATTGCTCTACTACATTCATATCGTTTTTATTTATAGTTACAAATAACAAATTCTGTTCTCTTTCAGTGGCATAGAAAACTACAATAGACCATTCATGACAGCTGCTTTGCTTAAATTTCACCTAACTGCTGTTTGACGATATCATCCATTATGAGATGATAAAATATATTTTGCCATTTGCTGCCATGGATTAACTCCTGTACTTATTCAGTAGAATTTTCTGTGCAAATATATTTCCAGTTGGCAGAAGGCAATTACTATTTTAAGGAGCGTCCAAGGCATGTTCTGCCAGCTCTGACTTGCCATAATAATGGTAGCGTGTGTCATTTTTTATGTTCTCTAAGGTGGATGCTAACAGATCTTCCTGTCTGCCCATAGTAGGCCAAGTCACAGTCACAAGAAACTTCATACACTCCAGGATACGCTAGAGCATTGTTTCTCAAACTGTAGTACATGTACCACTAATGGTACATTATGTTATTTTTGGTGGTACAATTTTTACACAAAATATTTAAATAAATGTTCAGAAAAATGTATTTTAATATTGTAATGAGTAGACTGTTCCAAAAATTTAACTTATCGAATTGAATAAACGAACAAATAAATTTTATTGCAGTTTTATGTGAATTTTCGGATGCGAAGTCTCATTAGCGTGTCAATAAGGGTTTTCATATTTAATATTTATTTTGAAACAGTATTTTATGGTGGTACATATATTTTTTTGATTCTTATTTAAGTGGTACAAAATTTAAAAAGTTTGAGAACCCCTGCGCTAGAGAATTTAGTTTATCCTTAGGAGAGTGGATCATAGTTGCTAATTTAACATGTAGTGTGAGGACCATGTTTTATTGGTACTTGGGCTATCTTTTCTGATATACCTCTGACATAAGGAATAATGTCTTGTTCTTGTTTTAGAGGAGTGCGAAGCAATAGGGCTATGCAGTATTTTATCTATTTTATAGGAATTGTAGCCATTGACCAAGAAAGTATGGTGCAGAATTAATTAAGAAAATTAATTTTGGCAAATTAATGCAAGTATGATTGCATTAATTTTCGAAAAATTTGGGAATGTTATCTCGAGATCAATTCCTACGTAGCTGTAATACTTCTTTTTTTTTTTTACAACATTAGAGAGTGCCAAATTAGGACTTAATCTTTTATCCATTACAATTTGAATTGTTTCACATACACATTGTCACATGTAAACTATAACATGCTGTTTTGTGCTCTGAAGATGCTAGTTTGAAATCCAGCAAAATATAAGCCAGTTAATAAAAAAAAAATTTTTTTATAAAATAGGTTGTTTTGTGTTGTTAATACAGGTAACCCTCGTATAACACGGTACTTATGCAACGCGGTTTCAATATAACGCAGCCTACAAATTGTAGTTACCCTTTATCTTTTTATATATTTTTCACTGTGCGACTTAAAAATGAAATTTTACCTTCATTAAATTTGCATCTGCCTGTATCACACATGTAATTATAAGAAGCGAATTCATATTAGGGAAAATACCCTTTAGCATGCATGTATGCCAATTGTTTACCGTATAAAGTGTTTATTGTTGAAAATTGCCTTCGTTTTTTGCCAGGAAAGCGCATTAAAAATCATAACTCTGTTAATCTCAAGCTGAGCACTATTTTCTGTTGAGTTACACAGAATATGTAATGCTTTTTTTATGTAAAAATTTATTTTTATAGTAATGGCCACTTAGAGGGCTTTTGTGATATGGATGAACGAAATTAGTGAATTAATTAATGGAAAAACAGATTTAAATGAGAAGGAACTGGTACAATTAATAGATGACGTCGAACCAAATGGCAGGGAAAGTTCTGCTGAAGATTCTGATTGGGATAAATCCATTAGAGAATTCAGTTTAAAGAAATTAGCAGATGGATTGAACTTGGTAAGGAAGTTACTTTATGCATAATAATCCCTCAATCGAGCACTCAGGAAAATTCACGAGACAATTGGATATTTGTTTAGCTCCATGTTATGAATTTAATAAAAAAAAACTGCAGCATAGTGGTAAGCAAGGTCTTATTACTGACTTCTTGATAACTAAACCAGCCAAAGTAATGAGAATTATACTAATGATGTTCAAGAGATTTCAAGTGATGATGACATCCGTCCACTCGTAAATAAAGAACATCTACAAAATGTTAGTTTTGAAGACAGTGATAACGATTAAAATATGCACTTTATTTTTTTTTGCCTAAAACATTTATGCATTATGTGCAATGAAGTTTACATACAATTTGTAATTTTTATAAGTTTATACTGTGTTATGTATTTGTTTCATAGTTTGTTTTCTTAACTTACATGAATTACCCAAATTGAATAAAAAATATATTTTTGTTGGATATGTCATTGTTTGTTTATATAATAAAAGAAAAAAAAAACGATTTCGGAACATAACCCTACTTTTTCTATGTGATCTGAGTCTTGCATAATGCGATTTATATAACGCAACATTTCTATGGAACCTAACATCTGCCTTATAAGAGTTACCTGTACTGTTAAAGTAAGTTATGAGCAGTTATTATTGCCTTTCCTAAGATTTCCAATGATGAATTCAAATTCCCCAATAAATTATCAACCAGCTGCTTGCACAGTATTCTGTAAAACATTAGCTGTATTATCTTTTATGGTTTCTGGATAGAAACAGCCTCTTTTTATAATACAGTCTGGCTTCTGCAAATATCATTCAACAACTGATTATGCAGTGTGACTGGAAGAAGTTATCAAAGAAGCCTTCTTAAAATGAGAGCTCATTGTTGATATGGAAACAATGCATATGAAACAGCTTGGCAGTTTGGAATATTGAAAGACCTACATAGCTTTGATCTCAGAGGGAACCTCCCTCTTTTTTCCAAGAACTTTTTTATTCCACAGAAACTTCTAAGTTTGAGTGGGATCTACTCTCTTTCTCGATTGTATACCCTTGATAAGACAACTTCCCTCACAAGTAAGTAATGCCCTCTATGTGGATGACTTTACCATATTTCATTCATGTAATGTGAGGGTCATAGAATGACAGCTGCAGCAAGCCATTTGCAGTCTATCAGAATGGGTGCTTGCAAATGGTTTCAGCTTTCTTACAGCAGAAGACAGTTTGTGTGGCACGTTTTCTGTAGACATAGTATTCATCCTAACCCAGAACTCAGACTAGGACTTTTAATCCCAGTTGACCAGAAGCTAAATTCTTGGGGCTTATATTTGACATGAAACTTAAGTTTCCTTCCTAACATGTGCCTGTTATGAGATAAGTGCCGTAAAGCACAGAACATCCTTCGCACCCTATCTCCCATCCTTGGAGGTGCCAGCAGATGTTTTTTGCTCCAGTTGTATCGTGCACCAATTTGATCAAAACTTGATTATGGGTCAGAAGTCTGTGTTCTGGCAGTGAGAGCACCCTGCAATAATTGGGTCTATCTATCTTCAAGTCATAAGAATTGCAACTGGAGCATTTCAAGTTTGATGTCGGCCGCTGTCTCTTCTATGTGCCACCAAAATAAAATCATCCCACATGGCCAACTATTTTTTGCTTAGGGTGGAAGAATCTGTACCATATTCATCAGGCCATGTGACCCTTTGATTTACAAAGAAAAGCACTCTTAGAAGCTCTAGATATTAAAGTAGACAATATTGCACAGATGCCTTTAAATACACTGCAGCTTTTCGTTTTGCAAGCTAATCAAATATTTCCCTCGTATTGTTGGCCAGCATCCATTTCAAGCACATAGAATGAAATACTCTGATTTTGTGCCTGTTGACACAGATGGTTCAAAATCAGTGGGATGCTCTGGTGTCTTCCTAGGCAGTATATTATCATCTCAAATCCAACTGGAATGTAACCACTTTACTGTTGAGCTGTATGCTATGGAGCTTGCCTTAAGCTACATAAGAGTGAAACACTACCGAAGGTCTGTTATATACTGATTCATGGATCTTCTTGTAGGCAGTAAAAAAGTAAAAAAATTCTTGTATTCAACATGTCCTCTCTCAGTTATTGAAACTATATTTGGATGTGTATTTGTTGGATCCTGAGCCACACTGGGATAAGAGAAATGAGGCTGCAGCTACTGTAACTAGTCTGCTCATTTCTCAAGTTTCACCATCTGCCCATCCCTATACAGATTTCCATAGAGCAGAACATTTTTTGCAGTGACAGTCATCATGGAATAGAGAGACCAACAGTAAGTTCTGTCAAGTCATATCTAAAATCAAATTGTGACAATCTAGTTTATGCAGAGACTGTAAAGAGAAAGTTGTTTTCGATTGACTTTGCATAGATCATAGTCATCTTACACACTCCTTCCTGTTGACTGGTGATAGCATTTATATATGTGAATGCTGTGGCAACAGACCATTCTTCATCTTTAATCTATTGCTCATTTTTTCAATGAGCACAGTCACTGTTTTAGTCATATTCATAATCTGACTGAGTCCATAGGTAAATTTTATCACTCATCAAGTGTTATTTTCATTTTTAAATTTATACAGATAGTTAATGTTTATCTTTGATGTCAAAGATAAAAAATTAAAATTAAATATACACCTTTTAACACTTGGGTCTTTTTTATATATGCTTTTTATGAATTTCTTTACACTTGATTTTACGAGGGTTGTTTGAAAAGTTTGGTAAATTTCCAGTAGACGGCGACACTGTTCTTTCATTCATACCAGTGTCGGCACGTATCATCTTTTTCATGACCCCTGGTAAAATTTTAGCCACGAGTGATGCATAATTCTCGTTTGGCAAACATTTAAAATGGTTAATAATAATGAAGAGCCAAAGGCTTCAATTCGACGACATGAACTTATTTAAGTTAAGGGATATTATATCCCATATTGTTTCTTAGCCGAATAAGAAACTCAAAGAGTTTCATGCCGAATATAGAAACTATATAAAGTTCGGCGAGTCCAAGCATAAGCAAATACCTGGATAGTGCAGCACCTGACCCTTGAAGGTAGTGCAAGCTGAGGCAACTCATGTAAAGGGTGGAGCAAGTTCCGATCACTATTCTTGATATTTTCCCATAATGTGAACTTAACTCCAACATTATGACCTTCTCTCATAATGCTGAACAAAATACAGCTCCTAGGAGTTAAGTTCATTATGGGTAAATATCAAGAATAGTGATCGGAGCTTGCTCCACCCTTTACATGAGTTGCCTCAGCTTGCTACCTTCAAGGGTCAGGTGCTGCACTATCCAGGTATTTGCTTATGCTTGGGATCGCCGAACTTTATATAGTTTCTATATTCGGCATGAAACTCTTTGAGTTTCTTATTCAGGTAAGAAACAATATGGGATATAATATCCCTTAACTTAAATAAATTTAAAATGACTTTGTTCATGTTTTTCAGAAAAATGGAGAAAAATGAGTTTCGTGTAGTGATAAAACACTTTTATTTGAAGAAGTGGGTGGCCGTGCAGATCAAAGCCGAGTTAGATGCAGTTCATGGGGGACTCTGCACCAGCATTAAAGACTATTTATTTTTGATAAATGAGTTTAAACATGGTCATAAGTCCATTGAAGATGAGGCACGGACTTCCAGGGCATTTATTAATCTCATGGTATCGTTATGGAAGACCACCGAGTCAAAGTGCATGAGATTGCTGAGATTGTAGGCATCTCAACTGAACAGGTATATAATATCCTGCACGAAAAATTGCACACGAAAAAGCTGTGTGTGCGATGGGTGCCGCGATTGTTGGCTGTTGATCAAAAACACATGCGAAAAGACATTTCAATGCAGTTTTCAGGATTTTTTGCGTCGATTAGATGAAACCTGGATCCACCACTACATACCTGAGTCCAAGCAGCAGTCAAAACAGTGGACAGTGCCTGGTGAAAGAGCACTGAAAAAAGTGAAGACTGTTTTGTCAGCTGGGAAGGTGATGGACACTGTTTTTTGGGATTATCATGATAGACTATTTGAAAAAGAGTAAGATGATGCATAATAAATGCCTGTTATTGTCTTACCCTTTTTCAAATAGTCTATCATGATAATCCCAAAAAACAGTGGCCATCACCTTCCCGGCTGACAAAACAGTCTTCACTTTTTTTTTCAGTGCACTTTCACCAGGCACTGTCCACTGTTTTCACTGCTGCTTGAACCCATTTAAAAGAAGAACTGAAGAAAACACGGTCAAGGTTGGTGCACAAAAAAAAGTGCTCTTTCATCAAGACAATGCACTGTTCCACACTGTCGCAATGGCAAAATTGCACTAATTGAGGTTTGAATTGGTTCCACATCAACTGTATTCTCCGGACTCAGCCCCATGTGACTTCTTGTTGTTCCCAAACTTCAAAATTTGGCTCGGTGGGAAAAAATTTTCTTCGAATAATGATGTCATCAAGGCTGTCAATGACTATTTTGCACAATTTGACAAATCCTACTTTTTAGATGGGATGAAAAAATTGGAAACTCGCTGAACCAAATGTGTAGACTATGTTGAGAAATAAAGGTGAGTTTTTCCAAAAAAATGTGTTTAACTTATTTTTTTACCAAACTTTCAAATAACCCTCTTATACACTTTTTTTTTTACAATTGCTTTGATACATCTTTTATATTTGTGTTTTGTACACTTATTTTCATATCTGTTTATGCTGCTTTTGTATGAATGTGGAAATTGGCCAAGTGGATAGCTTATCTGCTCTTCAGCTAACAAGCTGTTGGTTTGATTCCTGTTGAATGCATGGATATTTGATTGCATGAATGCTTTAAGTTTTGAAAAGTTAAAACTTTTGGTCTCTAGAGCATGGCTCTGGGAATAACCCTTAGTCCACTTACAGTAGTATAGGTTTACAGCCTTTCATGAGCAGGATTCACATAAAAATAAAATGTGTGGGTATGTGACTAAGAAGACAGAAGAAATGTGATGTATTTCTTGAGTGCCTGAAAGTCATAGTCCTTTGGAAAACTGCCCAAGGAAGACTGTTACAAAGGAAGAATTGTAGATGGAATGAAAGAGGAGGATGAGAAAATGTTCAGTAGGTTTGAAGCTCAACTACTTATTAACGTTGACCAGCACCACCTCTTTATGTGTTTATATGCTTAAAAGAAAGTGGATGAATGATGACGGTCATGAATTGACCTAGAGCTGGGGGGGGGGACATATAACAATAACAGAGTGTCTGTGTTTTCAGTTTATGAATGAAAGCTGTCTGATCAGCAATTTTTAAAGTTTGCTACTCTAAATATGAGAACAGTATTCTAAGGGTAGGCAAATTTTCAATTGGGAAAAGTAGTGTCTTAAGTGGAAAACATTAAATATTTTGGAGATGGATGGGATGTGTTTCTGACAGGAAAGGCCAGAAGATGCAGTCAGTTCAAGAAGAGAAATCTGGTTCCTGTTTAGAGATCCTGGTGCTATCACAGAGAGGTAAAATGAAATCTTACTTATGAGAAAGAATACAGGATTGTGTTTTGGTAGCACTAGATAGATTGTCTTCAATTCTACACTCACGTGCAGTATAAGATATTGGTTATTGAAAATGTTGAAGTGTGGGAAACATTTTAGCACTACAGGTTTGTCAAATAAAGAAGAGGAATGAAGTATGCTGTCATCAGCAAAACTCTGGAGAGGATTTAAGATTAGTGAAAGAAGATCATTATATACATATACATATATATATATATATATATTGAAACAGAACTAGAAGTTAACAGTTTGCTTCCTTTTCTTGATGTAAAACTTACTTGTTCATCTGAAAAACTAAAAATCTCCATGTACAGAATGCCTACACCTACCAATAGATATCTTCACATTCATTTCCATCATTATCCGCCTCAAAAGTTTGATATTATTTCTACTTTAGGAACTCATGTGCATACTCTCATCAGTGATGATGAAGAAGAGATTGCCCAAGAATTAAAGCTGCTGTTATCAATTTTTCAGAAGAATAGTTATTCTAAACAGTCGATTTCTAAACTCTTGTTTAATCCTCCTACCACTGTGCTGAAGAGAGAGTAATGATGCAAAAGGTTATATCACCATTCCATATATCAGCTCTATTTCTAACAAATTGGCAAAAATCCTCAAGAAATATAAATTTTGTACCTTATTCATCCCCTTAAGAAAATTTTAACCAATAAAACCTAAACATAACAATTTGAAAAATCCAGGTGTGTACCCTCTTTGGTGTGGTTGTAATATTCCCCATATTATGGACAAACAGAAAAGTCAATCAAGCTTCATATTGAAGAACATCTTGGAGATATCACCTATGGTAGAACCAGGGCCATGACCTTATTAAGTCATGTGCTTAATTCTTCTGATCACAATGACCTCCACTATACACTCAGTAAACTGGGATATATCCGAAATTATTTACAAATGCTATGATGAACTTGAAAGAAAAATCTTAGAATCAACAGAAATTGCACTAAATCCTGTTCACCTTAATGTAAACCTCAGTCACAACCTTTCTGATTGTTACTCCTCTACTATTCAGTTATGGCAGTCTCGAGACCATGTCCTCGTGCATGAGAGCAACAACAATGCAGCTAGTCCATGAATTCATTCTAATGTTAGCAATCCATTAATAATTTAGAACTAGTAGCACCTTTAAAAATAAATTAGTTATATTCTATTATAACACTCAGCTATATAATCATATAAGTGCTTTTCCTTAAAATATAAATTACACACACACACAGTTTTTTGGGGGGATGATACAGCTTACCAGAACCTATATGTAAAAAATGGCATTTTGACTTATGGATACTAGGTCAATGTGAAAATTTTTACACATTTACTTAGTGTACCAAACAGAGTACTGGCACTTATTGTTTTACAAAATAAATACTTTACACACAGTCTTGTTATATATAGATTTACCATAAATATTTTTTTATCAAACTGGGACATTTTTTTGAGAACTCCTTCTACGCTAAGTACTTATCATTCAAAAGGATAAATAACGGAGTGGTTAACAAAAAACAACATTTCGTAGTAATAATTTTTAATTACTCTTAACTGAACATAACTTATTATTAAAAAGTTATTAATATTTATCGCTAGCGTGAACTTTTTTTAAAAATTCTTTGTTATTTTTAATCACGTCGAAAAATTCACTACAATTTAGTTCGCTATTAAGTTTGCAGTGCAATATAGCTTTTACTGTTGATTCAGCTATTCTACCTCTTTCTTCAGACCATATGTTATTCATTATTGAGAATATCTTTTCAACAGGTGAATGCCTGTCAAGCTGAAAATGTATTCTATAATTTGGACAAGATTGGGCAATGAAATGTCCTTTTCTTCGAAATGACTGAATAGTTGTATCCATTTTTCTTCGCAACTTGTATTTTTCAAAATGTCATAGTTTGCCGACCAAAAAGCTTTTCCAATCACCACTTCATCAAACAGTTCATCCATGTTTATTGCATTATTTGCAAGAGTTGCATTAATTTTTTCACCTGAAGCTTGAATTTCCAACCAAGTTAATTCATTGTTGTTTATCCAAGTAAAAGATTTCCAAGTAAAAGATTCTGCTTCATCAAAACTGTTTTCCCAAAGCTCAATATAAGAAAGACATCAGTCATAAAATTTTGTAAACTCTTGTAGTATTGTATTAATATGAATACTTCCATTATTTTCCAGTATTCTAAAAAGCTTTTTTGCTTCTTGAGGTATAAATTTATTATCATGCCTTTCCTCAAGATTTATTTTTAATTTTCTAAGTTCAATGGCAGTGTCTGTTGCACTCGCTTTCTCACTTTTGAGGAGTTCACAATTGCCAGATCAAACGCTACTGCAAAGTCCAAAATCCTCTCTCCTTTCCGGTTCATCATTTCCACTCCATGGCCACCATGTACCCTTTCACAGTCCCTATTCTATCTCCCTATGTGTCCGTTCAAGTCTCCTCTGACAATCACCATCTCGTTTTCTTCCAGATCTTCATCTAGCACGTTCCAGAATTCATCTTTCTCTTCTTCTGTACAGCCAACTCCTAGACCCAGTTTCATTCACATGATCCTGTCGTTCCTCCTACTCACTTCCAGTACTTCATCCTTCATTCTGCCACACACCACAGTTCTGACACCATTTCTTCCCTCTTTATTTGCTCCAGAGTAGAACAATTTATACCCGTCTCCTAGTTCCTTCGCCTTTTCTCCCTTCCACCTTGTCTCCTGCATGCATAAAATGTCCAACTTCCTCTTCCTCATCATGTCTGCCACCTCTCTTCCCCTTCCAGTCATGCTTCCAACATTCAACGTTCCCACTTGCAACATTCTCTTGCTGGGCTTGCTTCTTTAACCGCAACTGCCCTTGATGCGGTAGCCCTCTCCACTTCTCGCAGCTGTAGGGTGATGTGGCTGCGCATCGCTTAAGGGGGTATGCCCTAGCATTTGTATCACTTTCTTTTCGACTCATTTAATCATATCTAGAGCTGGCAGTGTAGTTTTATGACCAGATGCCCTTCTTGATGTCAACCCTCGCCATTTATCCAGGCTTGGGATAAATTACTCGAATCATATAAATGCGGAAATATTTATAAATTTTGACTACTAAAGCTTCTATTTTAATAGGTAGAACATCAACTGCAGTTTTGAAGACAGTTGTGAATGATGTGAGCACCGCAACCAATGCCCACAATATTTCTTCCTAATTCCTTCTTCAATCGACTGTAAATATTGTTTCCTCCTCTCCGTTTTACACCCCCAAAATTGGTATTGCAGTTATCTCCATAAAATCCAATAAATTTTTTTTGTTATATTATGAGTTTTCATTACTGACATTAAATGGTTTGTCAGTATTTCTGCAATTTCATCAGAAACTGATTGAAAGTCTAAAAAGTTTAACTTTTACTCCACAATCTGGTGTAAAATACCACACAACACATGGCACAGTTTTAATTTCTTTCCTGTTGGAAGAATCGATTGATATTGTCACAAAATTTGTTTTGTTTAAATCTTCACAAAGTTGCTGAAACAACAGTGGCTCAATCACATTAACAGTGACAGCTTTACATTTTGTTCTACGCAGTCTAAACTTTGTTTCAAAAAGGTTTGATATCAGTTTAGATGAACAATCGGCAGACTTAAAGCTGAGATTGTGAATAGCAACATGAAATGCAAAAGTTACTTCTTTAGCAGCTATTAAAAATTCTTTGTCACTTGGATCGGCACCTTTAAAATATGACAATAACTTCGAGGAAGTTCCTGCCGCTGCTAGACTAGCCTTATGTTTCACACATGCCAAGTGATTTTTTATGTCCGAATGCCCACCATGAGCCACAGAAAATTCTGAAGAGCACTGTTCACATTTCACTTTGTCAATATGACCACAAACTTTTTTCAAAAACAGATAATCCTTTTTTAATTCCTCCGTAAACACACAGTTTCTTTTTGGCATTTTGGGGTTAAATTAATTTAATGAAGTAAAAAAAAAAAATCACAAACAATACGCCGAAAAGAAACACGGACCCACAATCTAAACTCAACTAAAATTGCGCGTGATCAACAATGACTTGCGATGGAGCGTACAGGCCAGAGTCAAAGTGGGGTATTCCTGTTGCCTAATCGGCATTTTCTGAGGCTGCACTTTTTGAACTGCGTGTATATTCTGCACTTTTAAATTTTTACCAAATAACTGGGACAAAATGACAAACTGGCTGGGACCATACCTTCAAACCGGAACAGTTCCGGTCAAACCAGGCCGTATGGTAACCCTAGTTATATACAGCTTCAGCATTTCCCCCCCCCCCTCCCGTGCTTCCCACGGAATTGCATGAGTCCAGTTCTGTTAGTGGCACTGTACTCAGCCAACATTCCCATATTTTCAAGGTTTGGAATGCAGTTACCTGTCATTTTCAACACTCTAAAATCACTTGCGATCAGTAGGATGTTTGTGTATCAGACTATTAACCATTATGACAATACAGAATCTGACCACCAAAGAACAGATCAACCATGCTACATTAGGACACAGCTTGTGAGGGCTGTTGAAGGCACACCTCCAGCATAATTCTGTGAGAGTGCAGAAAGTGATGTTGCAAGAGATGAATGTTTCACAGAGAATGATGTCACGTGTACTAACTGACGACTTGGAGGTGAGAGCCTATTGTCATTTCATTGGACACCTCCTAACACCATAACTTATGCAGTAGAGGGTGATAAAATCAAAGGCACTTCTCCAGCAGTATGCACACAACAAACATAGAGATGCTCTGTTCACAGATGAGAAGATTTTCACTATTAAAGAGTCTTTTAACTGCCACAATGATTGGGCATATGTGCCTCAGATGGTTGCACAGCCAGGATGTGGTTTGTATGTGCCGAAAGCTGTAAATGATTTACTGATAGATTAAAGGTTTATGCACTGTTCAAGTTGTAACAGTATTTATGACTAGATTATATATAATTCATTTACAAAATCAAATTCCCTGGAAATGTTAAGAACAACCACAGGACTTTCTTCAAATTTTTCCATGGTTTGGGTCCATAGGTGGGTAGTGTTGGCTAGATCTACTGTGGTACAGGAGTGCAGAATCTGCATTGATGATCACTGATTGGTGGGTCTCATAGCATAAAAGTTAGAGGTTAGTGACTTTCAAGAAAATTGCAATAAGTGCAATGGGGGAGTAGTTTGATGGCTAATTTTTGTACCCCCCCCTTTTTTTTAAATGAAGTTTGTGAAACTTGATTATTTTGACTTTGTGAAATCTCTCATATTGGAACATATCAATCAGAATTTTTTCAAGGACTGTAATGTTTTTTTAAAGAAATTAATGTTTTTCAGATTTTATGTTTAGTGTTAAGTATTTTTATTGATTCATATAATCTGCATTTTAGTTTTCCATATAAGTCCTGAAACTCACCCAGAAAAACACCAGTTACTGGCTTCTTTTCTGCAGTCTAAATCAGCAAGGTAATTTTTTCATGCAGATCATTTTAATTTGTCAGTTGTTTGTATTTTTGTTGTTGTTATCATTACTTTAGTCTTCATAAAATATTAAACCTCATTACAGGAACATCACTATGAGATACACTGATTCATAGCACTTTACTTTTTTATTTGTATTATTAGTGTACACTGATTAGTAGTATGCCTCAGTAACATTTCAGGCAGTCAAGGATGAACATATTTTAAATATGATTTCCAGACACAAATACATACATATTTAGAGGAAAACTGAACATAGTTTATAGAGAAGAACAAACAAAATCTTATATAGCAAAGTATGGGGGGGGTTGATAGACTGGACATTCTGGCCTGGTTGGCAAATGGTTAACATACCTGCTCTCCAACCAACAGGTTGTGGGTTCAAATTTGGGAAGGCATGGATGCTTGTGATTGTCTTTAGGTGGGAGATGAATTTCATCATCTGGTGTGAGACCGCTGCCCTGTTTATAACATTCTGTATTTCTATTATGTATTTTTCAACCCTGCTTTGTCTTTGTTCTTTTAATTAAACTTCATGTAATGTTGCAAATGATCGACTGCCTTAACTATAAGCTGCCGCCATTGATTTATTTCTACTTGATCCTATGTTCTCACACTCTATAGTCTAACAAATTTATTTGCTTTACAACTTCCATCACTTAGACTATGTATTGAGTGCAAGATTATAAGATTTTTAACTAAAGACAAAGCAGATATTGTTAGCATTCCCAACTTTTGTTAATGTATATATACCTATAATTTGTTGTAGCTTAATTATTGATCACTTAAACTTTATCTTAATCAGGTTCAAAATTTTTCAGGATAGTACATTGACAGAATCAGTCCAATCTGTTTGCTCACAAACCATTTAATTAAATCAAAAAGGAATATTTACAGTCTGATCCACATTAACACACACACAATCATATATATATATACAATTCCAATTCTTCCCGATTCAGACTTAGTTCTGTAACTTTCCTTAATGTTAAATCACAATCTAGAATATTCTGCTAGGCAAATATACACAATTTCACAATAAAGCATACCTTGAGTAAAGCTTAATTCAATATCAGTATACGTTATCTTATTGTATACCCATAAACAAACACACTTGAAGTACATTCTTGTTCGGAATTATCACATACATATGTACTTACAATTTTCGTTCAGCACTGCCTTTTACATGAATCTTTTCTTCACACAAATTCTCCTCTTTGTCCTTTTTTTGATTCTTCTTTATCCAAGTTGTCAATTATTCCATGCCCTATAGGACCCTTAACATGGCAGAAATGTGCAGTTCTTTCCTTTTGATTTCTGACATTGGGCCTCACATGGCAGCAGACCTAGGTATAAGACTCAGCAACCTACGATGTTTTTCTTTTGACTCGTGGCAGTGGACCCAGGTAAGAAAAGAGTCCATGCCACATGAGGTGGACCCTTTTCTTAACTGGGTATAAGAAAACCCTAAGACAAAGTCCTTCTTGATACCTCGCCTTATATGTTGCACATGTTGTATGCATGTGCATCTTTCAAAACTTCCATGCATGGTCACGTATTGACATCCGACAATGATACATCATACTTCAGATGTCTTTTGAAATTGCCATATATGGACATGAGTTAACAGCATTACATGATGACATCATGTGCCACATTATTTTAACAAAGGCTCATGGTTAATTTATTGCAAATACAAGATTATTACAGACAAAATTTGACATTTCTTTAAGTGCAATCTCCTTAGAAAAGTATGTAAAAGTGAACATAAGTTACATATGATGAGAGATTTTACAGCCCCCACTTACTGTGGAGGCCTGAGGTGGCATGAAAAAGTTCCATGTTTGGTCTCTAAAGCAGAGTTTCCAGACCATCTAAAAATAAATAAAAAATACAAACAATTAAATAAAATTGATAAAAAAAAATAATAATAAAAAATCCTTAGCCTGCTCACAGTACAAATGTATTATAGGTTTGCAATTAACCTTTCGTGGGTAGGAACAACATAACAAACATGGCAAAGTTATCTGTAGTATTAGAAAAATAATTAAAGAAGTTAAAGTAATAGTGTAGAAAAATAAAATTACAAAAAAAATTAATCTTACAGACAGTTTTTAACAGCAAATCAATTAGAAGCAGTAAGATAAAAATTACGGACTTTAGGAAGAATTGTCAAGGTTATTCAAAATATATTTTGAGTATAAAACTCATAGAAATAGGGAAACATTACCACGAGAGAGAGAAAGAATGGATGGCAGAGTTATATCAAAATGGAAAGAGACAGGTATTTTGGATATGCTTCCCTGGTCTTATTATTATCATCATCCCAAGACCCCATGGAGTCAAAGACTCATCTAGGAGGTCACTTTGTAATACACACACAGCTCATCATACACAGCTCATCATACGGCTCATCACCGTACCTTAAACACACTCAAATTCTCTGCAGACACACACACTCTTAGGCAAGGCATTTCAATCATTCACAACTCTGCATGCAAAAAACCTGCTCCCCTGCTCACACCCTCCTTATACACCTTCCAGGGATATCCTCTGGTTCTCCCCTGATCTCCTGCCATTTGCTGTAAAACCTCTTCAACATTGATCCTATAACAACCCCCTTACTAACTTATCATACTCCTATTCATTAGACTCTCAATTGCATCTTCCCTCATATTCGACATTCCAGAGATCAGAAGCTATCTTAGTAAGCTGTCTCTGTACCCCTTTCAAACATCTCTTTGTCCTTTTGAAAACCAGGTGACCAAATCTGTGCACAGTAGTCCATGTTGGCCTAATCAAAGCCTTATACAATGGAGCAAGAATCTCCTTACTTCTACAAGTCAGTGTCCTCTGCATCATTCCCAGAATTCTTTGTGGTGTCCCCTAAATTTCAGATCCTTATCCACTATCACCCCCAAGATCTCTCATTTCCTCCAACTCCAACAATATATCCCCACTAAGCATAAATTCTACATCCTATCTTTGTTTCCCAAATTTTAAAACCTTACATCCCCATTTCAGTGCCTATTCACTCAGTTTGTTCAAGTCTTCTTTAAAGGCCACAACATCTTTACTTTTCATAGTTCATCCCAACTTTCCATCATCTGCAAACAACTGAATATTCACCAATTTCATTAACATACATTAAACAGCAATGTCCCTAAAACAGACCCCTGAGTCATAGCACTAGTGATTTTCCTCTTCCTGGATATTGCTCCCCCATACACAACTTCTAAACAACTGACTAAAATCATTGTTACAGGCAAAATCCCTATCAATATAGAGCATATAGACATCAACGGAAAACAAATAAAACAAGTGAAAAGCTTGAACTATTTAGGAAGCCTAATAACAGAAGATGGCAGAACAAGAATAAACAATGCAAAAACCCAATTCTCTAAGATGAAAGGCATTTTAACAGGAAACCTCAACCTACAATTGAAAAAAAAAATTAGTAAAGACATTGATATGGAGCATTGCACCGTATGGATGTGAAACCTGGATTCTAGGCAGAGAAGATGTAAGAAGATTGGAGGCTTTTGAAATGTGTTGCTGGCACCGCATGAGCAAAATAAAATGGACAAGTCTTGAGAGAGATAAACAAAACAATAACTCTAATTAAATCGATCAAAATTAGAAGGAATAGGTGGTTTGGACATATACTTCGACATGATGGACTGAAAAGAATAACGGAAGGCAAAATAGAGGGGAAAAGAAGAAGAGGCAGACCAAGTCAAAAGACAGCATGGGTTTGAGGAGTTACCAGGAGGTTAAGAAGAAAGCCAGTGACAGAGCAGAATGGAGGAAATTGCTGCTGAGCTACCAGTCCCAAGACTGATGCAACTGATGATATGATACACAACTTGCTGATACCTATCAGATTAGCCAGTCTCCGATCTAATGCATTAATCTAATATCCAACCCATCCGCTCTAAAACACAAAAGATTTTGCAAACACAAAAGCATTTGCAAAATCTAAGTATATTACTGTGTATATCCCTCTCCTCTGTCCAAGGAAGCTGTCACCTTATTGTAATAAGTAAGTGGATTACTAAAACATGACCTTCCTTTAAACAAATCCATGCTGTCCATCAAAGATAATACCATCGTTGTCAACCAATTCTGGATCCTAGTTCTCACAAGCTTCTCCAATAACTTAACCACAACACCTGACACAGCCAGGCAGTTGACATCAAGGCAGATGTCAACTGCCTGGCACATTTCTTAAGAATACGTGGTGATATATCATCTAGTCCTACAGCCTTATTAACTTTGCTCAACTTCCCATACACCTCTTGCTCACTTACAGTCAGTCTCTCCTTATCATCAACTGCTCTTAATCTCTCCATTAAGTCACATTCACAAGAATGAAAGACCTTTATGAACTGCTTATTAAGTATCTCTACTACTACTAATAATAATAATCGTATGATGATACACGGCCGTTAGCTGGGTCAGTATTCCTGACTGTAATCCATGTGTGTTCACTGGACCGGTTTGCCTGCTTGCAGATGAAAAACCCCAGATAAACTGGTAGGAAAAACCTTGCTGTCCATGCCCAAGACCGGCTAACTTGGCTATGGCTGAGGAAGATCCTTAAGCTCCTCTCGTCGTCGGCGGGAGGACACTCCTTCCCCAGGCATATGGTTGCGAAGTGCATAGCCACTAGGTTTATCACGCAGACAGTATCTCTACTATATCCTCTGCAACAGCTGGTCCTTATACCATTTTCTCCAATCAATGTCATCCTTCCATAATCATTCTTTTTTTTTTTTTTTTTTTTTGCTGGCTACATATTGAAAAAACTCCCTAGGATTCTTTTTGGCTTCATTAGCTAACTGCTGTTCATACCTCACTTTTGCTACCCTTACCAACCAAGTCACCCGCCCTACCTAGTATTTGTAATCCTCATGGAATTGGTCATTACCACTTCTCTATGCTGCCTCCATAATGCCCTTTTTCTCTGTATTGCATTGCATGCTTAATCTCTACATTTAGACATTGCTTCTACTAGATAGTTCTTGAATATCCCCCAAGCTGCATTGATCTTTCTTCCAACTAACTCTTCATTCCATGCTATACCTACAAGCTGTCTCCTGAGCTCTTCATAATCACCACCCTTGTAGTTCCACACATATACCCTTTTCTCACAGAGGTCCTCACACTGCTGGCAGCCACTAGGTAATCACTTCATGATCACTCTCACCAACTGGAGGGTGATTTGACACCTCATTTATAATTACATCCTCTGATGAGTTGATCAAATCCAAGACCCTCAATCTTCGTGTGCCCTCTGTTACATACTGTCTGAGGTAGTTGTCACTCAAAAACTCAAACTCATTTTCTTTACTTCCAGTTGCTATCTCATTGTCCTAGTCTATATTGTCATAATTAAAATTGCCCATATGATCACCCTATTCTTATTTGTTTGGCTGATTTGATTATACATTTCATAGTCACTACCATCCACATTACCAGGTCTATAACAACACCCAACTATATATTTCATTTGGGTGTTGTTATAGATCTCTCCCACACCACACTGCCTCAAAACCACTGGCACTATTTCCTTCTTGCATCTCTACTTTTTATGGACATAACTCTTTCTTTATCATCAATAGTACTCTCCCCCTCCCTTTTTACCCTTTCTATTCTCATGAAACACATCATACTCTTCTATCTCTATTCCTGTCAGGATGTCATCCTCATCCAACCATGTCTCACTTATTCCAACAATTTTTGGGTGAACAGACTGAATTAATGCAACCATTTCATTTGCCTTGTTTCTTCACTTCTAGCATTTGTATACAAACACTGCAGCTTATTCCTGGATCTATAGCTAGTTCCACTGACATCACCGATTTGATGTGACTTCTCGATGCTTAACTCGAGCAATTTCTTTTTCTCCTTATTCATCTTCGAACCTTTTTCCAGATCCAACTGTTTTCCCTTGATCCCAGGTCATCCCCTTCCCTTTTTGTCTACACATGCATTCACATCCTCTTGGAGAAATCTACCTTTCTCACGCTGTGTTCCTCTGTCCACCCTGAGCCTCCCCATTTCCATGTCTGTCTTGCACACCTGTTCTCTTATTCTCTATACTCATGCTGCTCACTTCTTCATTCACAACCCTCTTCAATCTCTACTGTCTACTCTCCCTTTTTCTACATCGTTCACCACTTGATCAGATTCATTGTATGTACTCACTTCTCTACCTTCCAGCATCAGTCTCTCCAAACCATTCAAATTCAATTCATCCTTCAAATTAATTCCACACATTAACAAACTATGCTCCTTTCTCCTCACACATTTCTGCTCACATATCATTCATAATCCTTGCTTTCTGCCTCATCTCACCACTCTCATACCTGGGCAACATGCTTACTACCTTTCCTATCATACTATTCTCTTTTATCCATCTCAACAATCTCCTGATATCCAATCTGACATGTTCTTTGTTGCAGTCAAATCGTTTGTACCTATTACATCTACCAACTCTTTTTTTCACTTTTCTCGTAGACAAGCTTATATGTTGGTTATGCATTACTGAATTGACAATGTATATAAGAATATAAATTAAATTACACTTTAATAAATATTTCCGATATTTCGGCAACGTCACGTTGGCATCTTCAAAAGGCACATGCACGTAAGCACTACAACACAGTAACTGAGAATGAAGTGAGGAAGCTATTGTTCTCCTAAAAGTCCTGATGGTTCCCCCTAGCGGGCTATGTAGGTGTTCTTGGCCATTGGGCTGAAGGTCTGCTGATGTAAGCCTCCCAAATTTGGAGCAGTCTCATGCAACCAAATTTGTTGAGGTTTGGAGGTTCTTAGGGCTGAGGCTGATTCCATGAATAGTCTTTCGAATTTGAACTTACTAAAGTGTATTATTGTAGCTTTCTTCCACCATATTCTGTGGCGTGTATCCAGAGCATGGTCTGCAAGACCTGAGTGGCTGTACTTGTGAAACCGGATGTAGTCCTTGTGTTCCGAAATTCTGATATTCGCTGTCCTGCCTGTTTGGCCAAAGTAAGACAGTTTACAGCTGCAAGGGACCTGGTATACACCAGGTAGGTTTAGAGGAAGTGGTTGGTCTTTAGTGGAGCAGATAAGGGATGCCAATTTTCTGTATGGTCTGTAACAGGAGGTCAAGTCATGTTTTTTTAAGATTTTGGTAATTTTTTCCAAAGTGCCTCGGATGTAAGGAATGGTGATGGATTTAGAGTAATCCTTGTTGTGAGAGGTGGGGGGGGCATTGGCTGAGAAAGTTGAGGATGTGATTTAGTTCAGTTTAGGGCCTTGTCGTTTGAACAGATTAGCTTAGTCCATAATGTTGTGTGTGTGGGGGGGGGGGGGGTTGTTGGTGAATGTACCTGAATGTGTCTAGGAAAGGGAGGCTGTTGTGTTCCTCTTTTTCCAGAGTGAACTTGATTCTGGGGTGTTGGTTGTTTAAGTGTGTGTTAAGAAGGAGAGGAGTGTATCAGAGCCATGTGGCCAAATAGCGAACACATCATTAACTTAGCAAAGTCATATGGTTGGTTTTTGTGGGGCAGAGGCTAAGGTTTTTTCTTCAAAGGTCTCCATAAAGAAATTGGCCAAGGGTGGGGAGAGTGGTGAACCCATGTCTGTCCCCTCTATTTGTTTGTAGAATTTTCCCTGCCAAACAAAATAGCCTGAGTTCATTGTAAACTGAAATAGGGCTGAGATATCGGGAGGAAATTCAGCTTGGATTAGCTCTAAAGTTTCCTTGAGTGGGACATTTGTGAATAAGGAGGAGACATCAAAGCTGACCATTATGTCAGTATGTTGGAGTGTAAGCTTTTCTATGCTGGCTTTGAAGTGGGCTGAGTTTTTTGTGTGAGCGCTTTGGCCAAATGTTTAGCAAATTTGTACGTGGGGGAATCAGTGCCATCCACTATGGGATGTAATGGCACATTTCCTTTATGTATTTTTCGGAGTCCATAAATACAGGGGGGGGGGATATAGAGTTAAATGGTTTTAATCTGTTAATAACTTCTACAGGCCAAGAAGTGACCTTTTTAATGAACCAACCTGTGAAGTTTTCTGATTTGTGAGTTAGTGGGATTGCATTTGATAGGGAGGTAAGTAGCCTGATCTAATAGAAGAGCTTTAAGCTTACCTGTGTAGTCCGTTTGGTTAAGTACTACAATTGCATTCCCTTATCTGCTTTGAAGATGGCAACATGACATTGCCAAAATATCGGAAATATTTATTAAAGTCTAATTTAATTTATATTCTTATATACGTTGTCAATTCCTTAAGTGATTTAGTAATGCTCACGTCTCATATCTAATTTCTCTACTCATTCTACCTCCAGTAAAACATACTTAATGCATCCTCTCGTCTAGCACACCTTTAATAATTGAATCACCATACAATGCCACTCGTGGTCTTTCGTTACCTCTTTTATACCAACATTATTTGTTTTCATCATTTTCACTCTTCCATACATATCTCGAATTCTCTTAGCTTTATTCTGCATCCATTTCATTTTTTGCCTCATCTTAACCAACTGATTTATGGAATCTTGCATCACATTTTCGCTGTCATTCATTCTTTTGAATTTTTGAACTTTCGAACCTTTCATCACTCTTTTGCTCTCAATCTTTTTTTCAAATTTTTGTGCTTTATAACCTTGCATCCTTTTGAATTTTCCAACTTTCAAGCCTTGCATCACACACATTTGTTTGCAATCAGTGGCACTCACTACCTTATCTTTAACTGCACTTTGTTTTGGAACTTCCACCACATTCGCATCACTTTCGTCTTTCTTACCATTGATTATTAAGTTTCTCAGATCATTTCTCTTTTTCAAAACTGTTTTAATATTTTTTTGCTGCTCTTTCACACCGTCCTTTTCTGTCATACAAGCACTCATCCTCCTCGTGGAATTCTTGCTACTAACACTTTCAGTTATCAACATATTAGCACTCATGAAATCCTCATTCAGCTCATACTTTGCGCATACCCTCCTTCCATCTGCCTTAAATATCCACAATTTATCTATATAATCAAATGAGTATATATAGCACACCTCACATTTCATGAAACGACTGAAATTGAAATTGAATTCCTGCATGGACAAAGCTGCCATCATCTTTCCTTTGCCAGTTACTATACTGAGCTCTAATTTCAAAGAATTTGTAAATAAACTTAAACAAAAAATCCCACACACTGCAAGTGCACAACTTTTATAGCAACTCTTACTCATGCACAGATACACACACACGCACACATATGTATGCTATTAATTATTTCAAAAAACTTATCTCAAATGGTAGTCCCCTTTTTACACACCACTACTTCTTGCAACACCAGCGACATCCATGAAGCTTTGAAAAGTAATATAGTACATTAATAATGTTGACTAAGAATTAAGTAAGCATTAAAACTTTGCTGCTAAAACAAAGCAGATTATAGTTTCTAGAAAATAGTTAATTCTCAGTATAGCAAATGCCATTACAGGGTCCTCACCCACTGTAACAAACTGTTGAAAATATCAGGCCAAAGTCCAATAATATCAGTATTATTAAAAAGAAAATTGACTGTGTTGTTTTATTATTTTGTTATCTTGTGTTTAGTCCTGTTGTGGGCTAATCCATTTAATATAAATATCTTTTTCCTTTTTTAATTAACTAAACAGATTCTTTCTCCAGATCTGTATATTTCATGCTTCATTATGGCATACCTTTAAAAGTTAAGCTTGTTTTTTGGGATTGCTTAAATGTCAAAGCAATACAACTGGAAGGAGACCTCCACATCACCTTTAAGGAATGTGGAGAACTGACTGGAGCTTCTGACATAATGTCCCTAACCTTCACATGGTGCGTCCCATTAGTAGGTATCCACTGGATACTGAAAGTGGATTTGTTGGCAATCTAGGACTTAGCTGATGAAATTGTACTCTCTGTTATCTTAAACCACAAATGCATATAATGATGCAACATAGTGAGATTTCATGCCAGCTGAAGCATCATTAGGTTAAACAAGGCCCCCCCCACTGTTTTCATCATGGAAACAAGACAAACAGTGAAAAAGTCAGCTACTGAACTCTGATTCAACATATAGAAGAACAACAAGAAACTCAGCATCACAAGATTGGAACCATGAATATAAGGAGTGTTAACAGAAACAAAATTAGGAACATTTTGGGAAAATTTGGAGAAAAGGGCAAGGCTAATAATATCACAAGAATGGAAGATTGGAACCATGAATATAAGGAGTGTTAACAGAAACAAAATTAGGAACATTTTGGGAAAATTTGGAGAAAAGGGCAAGGCTAATAATAATGGTGTATATCTGCTGGATTTCTGCTCAGGATATGGACTGGTCATTACTAATGTCATGTTCAGGTAGAAGAAGACACAAGAAATAAGAAAAGCCTCATTGACTATATTATTGCTGATAATGATATCCCCTTTACGATACAAAGGTGTACAGAGGATGTGAAATTGGAAGTGATCGTCACTTAGTGCTAAGTAGGTTAAAAATGAATATCGCATTCAAAAGAACAGTATGTAAGAAAGTTTTAAAAAGAACTAAAGGCAAGTAGTTTTTAGTACATTCAACTATATAAACATTGTTGAAAAAAAAAATGAAACAATTTGAAAACAAGGAGTGTCACTGGCAAGTGCTAAAGAAAATATTGATTGATTCAGCTGGGAAGGCATGGTGAAGTTGTCTGCAAGGATAGAAAAATAAGAACACCATAATGGACAGAAAGTAGTTAGAGAAGCAGTCCCGGACAAGAAGAGGAAAGCTTACAGAAAGTTCTTAGGAAATAAATCGGCAGATGCCCTGAAAGAATACAGAAAAAAAATGTAAGACAGCTAAGCTATATGGAAAAGTAGCTAAACAAAAATCATGGAAAGAGTTTGATAAGAATATAGAAAAAGCTTAGAAATGGAGGAAAGATTACTATAAAATAAATCAAAGATGATAAAGGTGACTTGAAAACCAAAGATTAGGATATCCTGGATGTCTGGAGTAATTACTTTGAAAGACTTAAAAGAATGAAGCATTGACAGAACAGTAGTAGAATGTTTTCAAGAGAAATGCAAATTAGAGTACATATCAATACTTGAGGTAGAAAAAGCTGTCATTTTTAACATTCAAGAATGTGTGAGCAAATCAGATCTAAGGTGGTATGGCCACTAAAAATAGGTGTGAAGAAAGGTTAGTGAAGCAGGTGTTTGATCCAAGATGGCAGTAAAAAGATTCAGAGGAAGACCAAGATCTAAGTGTATTGATTCAGTCAGAATTGCCTTAAAAAAATAAATGTTCGATACGACAATATTAGAGTGTTGACATTAGCAGTAGACTAATTTGGTGGAAAATTGGTGATAGGAGATTAATGTAAAATTAATGATTCTGTCATAGGAGTTCGAACACTGTTTGAGGGAGCACATCAGGAAATTGATGATGATGATTACATTTTCAGAATTAATATTAATGTAAATCAAACTAAGATATGCTATTTCAATCTTTTATTATCACAGTGTGTTTTATATATTGATGATGATATTCAACATGTAATAAATTTAGTTTAATCCTTTATCCAAGTGTAAGCAAAAAAGTTTGTGCCTGAAAATATCTTCAGGACTGAGCTTGGTCCACCTTTCCTCAGAGTTTCCTGGTATTGCACCACCTTACCTCAGTCCTGAAGATATTTTCAGGTGCAAACTTTGTTTGCTTACACTTGGATAAAGGATTAAACTAAATTTATTATAGTCTAACCGGGTGCAAAATAAACTTCCAACAATATTCAGCATGTATTTTCCCCACTGTTGGGTGAAGGCCTCTCCCATTGAGGAAGGTTTGGGTTTACTTCTTCCATGGTGACTCGGTCCACTTTGGGAAAGTGTTTATATATATTTGTATGAATGAATGTCATTCATAGGTTACATAGATTACATACAAGATTACATAATGACACCAAGATTCTAGAATCAAAGGATTCAGGCTTTGCTTTAGATGCCATTGACACAATACATAGTACATACTACACACTGCAGTAGATTTAAATTCAGTTGCTTATTCCTTGAAATGCACAAAATCCTGCATTACTGCCTTAATTTTAATTGAATCAACTGCATTCTTATTATCTCCAGGTTATGAGAACAGTAGTAGAAGGTAAAGTTCCTGGGAAAATGAGGAAAGGGTAGATCATTGATGAGATGGATGGATGGATGGTGTGTGTGTATAGTGACTGATCTTCAGAGAATTGAAGCTACAAGAAAAGCATATAACAGGACTATGTGGCTAGGCCTGGTGTGGCACACCACTGAGCATCAGAGTGACCATACAGCATCTGTGGATGCCCAACGAACATATAGATGGATGGATTCTTTTTTTTTTTTTTTTATAAATCTTGAATTAAACAACTATACCTGATTTCCTGGAACTTTAATATATTGTGTTTCTCCTTTTCATTCAGCTGCAGTCGAGTCATGAGAAAATATACTCATGCTGTTTGACTCATTTTTATGTTAATATTTTAAATGTTGTGACCAGTTCTTTTGCTGTCTCCTTAAATGATGCTCTTGTTACAGTGGTGGGAGAAGGGTGTGTGTGTGTGTGTGTGTGTGTGTGTGTGTGTGTGCAATTTTTATTTTTATTTATTTTATTTATTTTTTTTTTTTTAAATAATTTTTTGAATAATAATGGCAAATACCTGTTGGATTTCTGCTCAGGACATGGACTGGTTATTACTAACACCATGTTCCAACATAAAAATGTGCACAAATTCACATGGAGAGAAGAAGCAAAATGAGGCGGAGAGCAAGGATTATGAATGATATTCATAATATCATTCATAATCCTTGATACTTCATAATCATTCATAATCCAATCTCACTTCGTCCCTGAAATGTGTGAGGAGATGGGAGTACAGTTTGTTAATGTGTGGAATGAGTTTGAGGGACGAAGTGAGCTGTATGGGAGCGATGGACTGCATTTGAGTGGTTATGGTGTGAGTTGCTTGGAGAGACTGCTGCTGGAAAGTGGAGAAGTGAATAGAGAGAATGAATCAGATCGAGAGGGGAGTGATGTGGAAGAGCAGGAGAGTAAGACAGGAAAGATTGAAGAAGTGGAAATGAATGGGGAAGTGAGTGGTATGAGTATAGAAAATGAGAAAATAGGTGTGCAAGAGGAGCAGGGAAACAGGGAGGCTCAGGGTGGACAGGGATACACAGCGTGAGAAAGGTGGATGCTCCAAGAGGAGGTGAGAACATGTGTAGGCAGGAAAGTAATGGGATGATCAAGGATCAAAAGGAAACAGATGGAATTGCAAAGGGTTCTAAAATGAAGAAGCAGAAAGGGAAATGGCCCCAGTCCAGCATGGAGAGATCACATCGAGTGAGTGGTATCAGTGGAACTAGCTGTAGATCCAGAAATGAGTTGTTGTGTTTGTATACCAATGCTAGAAGTATAAGAAACAAGGCAGATGAAATGGTTGCACTAATTGCGTCTGTGCACCCAGAGATTGTCGGAATAAGTCAGACATGGTTAGATGAGGATGACATCCTGACAGGAATAGAGATGGAAAGGTATGATGTGTTTCGTGAGGATAGAAGGGGTAAAAAGGGAGGGGGAGTGCTATTGATGTCACTGGCCCCATTTCCCTCTTGCATCTCTACCATACAAGGTAGAGATGCAAGATGGAAATGGGGCCAGTGGTTTTGAGGAAGTATGGTGTGAGATAGAGGTGAATAGAATCAAATACTTGGTGGGATGTTGTTATAGACCTGGTAATGTGGATGGTGGAATGTATAGTCAAATAAGCCAAGCAAATAAGAAAAGGGTGATCATTATGGGTGATTTTAATTATGGCAATATAGACTGGAAGTAAAGAAAATGAGTTTCTTGAGTTTTTGAGGGATAACTACCTCAGACAGTATGTAACAGAGGGCACAAGAGGATTAAGGGTCTTGGATTTGGTCATCTCGTCAGAGGATGTAATTATCAATGAGGTATCAAATCATCCACCAATTGGTGAAAATGACCATGAGGTGATTACTTGGGTGGTTGCCAGCAATGCAAGGACCCCTGTGAAACTACAAGGTGGGTGATTATGAAGAGCTCAGGAGACAGCTTGCAGGTGTAGCATGGAATGAGGAGTTAGCTGGAAAAGAGATCAATGCAGCTTGGGGGATTTTCAAAAAATATTTAGTAGATGCAATGTCTAAATGTATACCATGGGTGAGAAGGTTAAATAAGGTAGGTGTGAGATGGATGAATAAAGAGATTAAGCATGCAATACAGAGAAAAAGGGCATTGTGGAGGCAGCATAAAAGAAGTGGAAGTAACCAATTTCATGAGGTCTACAAAGACCAGGCAAGGAGGGTGACTTGGTTGGTGAGAGTAGCTAAAGAGAGGTATGAACAGCAGTTAGCTAATGAAACTAAAAAGAATCCTAGGGAGTTCTTTCGATATGTAGCCAGCAAAAGAAAGAATGATTATGGAAGGATGACATTGATTGGAGGAAATGGTATAAAGACAGCTGTTGCAGAATGTGTGGTGGAGATACTTAATGAGCAGTTCATAAAGATCTTTCACTCTTGTGAATGTGACATCATGGAGAGATTAAGAGCAGTTGATGATGGGGAGGAGAGACTGACTGTAAGTGAGCAAGAGGTGTTTGGGGAGTTGAGTAAACTAGATGTAAATAAGGCTGTGGGACTTGATAATATATCACCGCGTATTCTGAAGGAATGTGCCAGAGAGTTGACACCTGCCTTGACATATTTTTTTAATACGAGTCTTGCACTCGGTCAAGTCCCTAAAGAGTGGAAGAAGGGCAAGATTGTGCCACTTCATAAAGGAGGTGATCGAACTCAAGCATCAAACTATAGGCATATCTGTGTGTCAGGTGTTATGGTTAAGTTGTTGGAGAAGCTTGTGAGAACTAGGATCCAGAGTTGGGTTGATAACAATGGCATTATCTTTGATGGAGAGCATGGATTTGTTAAAGGAAGGTCATGTTTTAGTAATCTACTTACTTATTACAATAAAGTGACTGCTTCCTTGGACAGAGGAAAAGGATACACAGTAATATACTTGGATTTCGCAAAAGCTTTTGATAGAGTACCTCATGATAAGTTGACAGTCAAACTAGTGCAGATGGGGTTGGATATTAGATTAGTGCATTGGATTGGAGACTGGCTATCTGATAGGTATCAACAAGTTGTGTATGGAGGTGCGATATCCAGGAAAAGGAAAGTCACTAGTGGAGTGCCTCAGGGGTCTGTTTTAGGGCCATTACTATTTAACTTGTATATTAATGATATTGGTGAAGATTTGGATGGAGATATTCAGTTGTTTGCAGATGATGCAAAGTTGGGACGAACCATAAAGAGTAGTGAAGATGTTGTGGCCTTGCAAGAAGACTTGAATAAATTGAGTGATTGGGCAAGCAAATGGCGATGTGAGTTCAATGTTGCAAAATGTAAGGTTTTAAAATTTGGAAAACAAAGATGGGATGCAGAATTTATGCTTGGTGAGAATATATTGTTGGAAGTAGAGGAAATAAGAGATCTGGGGGTGATAGTGGATAAGGATCTAAAATTTAGAGGGCACATTGCCAAAATTGTGAAGACAACACAAAGACTTCTGGGAATGATGTGGAGGACACTGACGTGTAGAAGTAGGGAGATTCTTGTTCCATTGTATAAGGCTTTGATTAGGCCACACACGGACTATTGTGCCCAGATTTGGTCACCGGGTTTTCAGAAGGATGAAGAGATGTTGGAAAGGGTCCAAATGTGACTGACTAAGGTAGTTTCTGACCTCTGGAATGTCGAGTATGAGGAAAGATTGAAAAGATGTAATTTGCAGAGTCTAGTGGAGAGAAGGAAGAGGGGAGATATGATAGAGACCTACAAGTTGGTAAGGGGTTGTTATAGGATCAATGGTGGAGAAGTTCTACAGAGAATAGTGGGAGATTAGGGGAGTGAGAGGCAGGTTTTTTTCGTGCAGAGTTGTGAGTGATTGGAATGCCTTGCCTGAGAGTGTGGTGTCTGCAAGGAGTTTGAATGTGTTGAAGACGCGGTATGATGAGATGTGTGTGTGAGATAAAAGGACCTCCTAGATGAGTCTTTGACTCCATGAGGTCTTGTTTAATAATAAGAAGAAGAAGAAGAAAAGTCTCATTGACTATGTTATTGTTGATAGTGATGTTTTCTCCCTGGTGAAGGACACCAGAGTGTATAGAGGATTTGAAATTGGAAGTGATCACTATTTAGTCTTGGTCAGGATAAAATTGAATTTCATATTGAAAAGAATAATGTAAGAAAGTTTTAAAGCGAATAAAAGTTGAGCAGCTCTCAGATGTGAACTGTAGACTAAAATACACAAAGATTATTGAAGAAAAAAATGAAAGAGTTTGAGAACAGGAATCAAGCCTTGGAGATTCAGTGACAAGCCTTGAAGAAAACCCTGATTGATTCAGCCAGAGAGGCATGTGGTGAGGTTGCCTGCAAGGATAGAAAAATCAGAACTCCCTGGTGGACACAGGAAATTAAAGAGGCAGTGAAGGAAAAGAAGAAAGCATATCAAAAGTTCCTGTCAAATAAGTCAGCTTTTGCTCTTAGAGAATACAGAGACAAATGTAAGAAAGCAAAACACTGTGTAAAACTAGCTAAAAAAAAGTCATGGGAGGACTTTGGCAAGAACATAGAAAATAAATATCAAGAAGGTGGTAAGATATTCTGGAGGTTGTTGAAGAAGCTTAGAAATGGAGGAAAGAGTGCTGTAAAAGGAGTTAGAGATGATAAAGGTGACATGAAAGCAGGAGAAAAAGATATCCTTGAAGTATGGAGTAATTACTTCGAAAAATTGCTGAATGAAACAAGCAGTGATATTACAGTGGTAAAAAACACTCAACAGGCATACAGTCAGGAATACATATCCATACTTGAAGTACAAAAAGGCAGCAGCAGGAGTAGATGATATTCGATCAGAAATGCTGAAGTATGGTGGTATAAAAGTCTTACAATGGCTGCACTGCGTAGTTCAGAGAACCTGGACAGAGGGACAAATTCTCGATGATTGGAGAAAACTGAATGTAAGTGTGATGGTGGTGTGAGGCTGCATTTAGAAATCTTCCCGTGTTGGTCGGCTTCCTATATACTGAGAAGGAGAGTTTATTTTCTTCATTAACTTCTAATAGAATATCTAGATCTAGAAAAGGAAGTTTTCTATTTATTTATTTATTTTCTAGATATTCTATTAGAAGTTAATGAAGAAAATAAACTCTCCTTCTCAGTATATAGGAAGCCAACCAACACAGGAAGATTTCTAAATGCAGCCTCACACCACCATCCTTCACAAAAAAATAAGCTTAATTAAAACTCTTTGAGACAGAACATATAATATCTCCAGCACACAAGAAAGATGTAATGAAGAACTAAAATACTTAACACTAATCCTCCAACAGAATGGGTATGAAACAAAAACCATCAAGAGAATCCTTAAAATGCCTCCAACTAACAACACAATCTCGCTTCCTTATATCAAAAATGTTACAGATAATTATTAGATATATGAAGAGCCAATGGCTTCAATTCAGCGACATATAACTTGTTTAAGTTAAGGGATATTACATCCCATTGGAGTAGAGCTCTAATAGTACCCATATATAAAAAGGGAAATAAAACTGAACGTAAGTGTGATGCTGCATTTAGAAATCTTCCTGTGTTGGTCGGCTTCCTATATACTGAGAAGGAGAGTTTATTTTCTTCATTAACTTCTAATAGAATATCTAGAAAAGGAAGTTTTCTGTTTATTTATTTATTTTCTAGATATTCTATTAGAAGTTAATGAAGAAAATAAACTCTCCTTCTCAGTATATAGGAAGCCAACCAACACAGGAAGATTTCTAAATGCAGCCTCACACCACCATCCTTCACAAAAAAATAAGCTTAATTAAAACTCTTTGAGACAGAGCATACAATATCACCAGCACACAAGAAAGATGTAATGAAGAACTAAAATGCTTAACACTAATCCTCCAACAGAATGGGTATGAAACAAAAACCATCAAGGGAATCCTTAAAATGCCTCCAACTAACAACACAAAAAAACATGATTACAAAAACACAATCTCGCTTCCTTATATCAAAAATGTTACAGATAATTATTAGATATATGAAGAGCCAAAGGCTTCAATTCAGCGACATATGACTTGTTTAAGTTAAGGGATATTACATCCCATATCGTTTCTCAGCCGAATAAGAAACTCAAAGAGTTTCATGCTGAATATAGTAAAAACTATATAAAGTTCGGCGATTACAAGCATAAGCAAATACCTGGATACTGCAGCAACTGACCCATGAGGTAGTGCAAGCTGAGGCAACTCATGTCAAAGGTGGAGCAAGCTCCGATCACTATTCTTGATCGGAGTTTGCAAGTATTCTTGATAGGAGCTAAGTTCACATTATGGGTAAATATCAAGAATAGTGATCGGAGCTTGCTCCACCTTTGACATGAGTTGCCTCAGCTTGCACTACCTTAAGGGTCAGTTGCTGCAGTTACAGATAAGCTAGCCAAATTATTGAACAAACACAATGTAAAAGTAGCCTTCCTTCCTATGGAAAAAATCTCAAGATTCCTACATCCACCAAAACCACTTCATCATCCTCTTAAAAAACCAGGAGTCTACAAAATCCATTACTCTTGCGGGATTTGCTACATAGGACAGACAGGAAGATCTGGAGAAATATGCATGGCTGAACACCAAAAAGATGTACAATACAAAAGAGAACAAAAAACAGGTCTTGCTTACCATACCACTTCCACTGGACACTATGTACTCTGCAAAAAACAACATACATAGAAAATGTCATACATAGAAAACAACTGCTACATAAGAAAATTTAAAGAAGCTGCTAATATGCTGAAAACCCAACCCAATGCAATAAAAATCAAGGTTTAATTCTCCATCGAGTGTGGTCAGCTCTAATAAAAAATCTACCTCAATCTGAGCTCGGACTGTATGAATGAGAACAAGAACACGTGACATCGTCCAGTATTGTTCAACGTCAATAACGTTTTATATCTGCATTCTGTTATTTGAGTTTATGAATAGCCAGACGGTTATGATTTGTATTTATTAATTTCTCTTGTTTAAACTTTAAGTTATACTATTTACCCCTGAAGATGTAAATTCTACAATTTATGAAACTTGTCGGGAACTATTATTTTGGTATGTTGTATAACTGAATAATAAAAAATGTGGTTAATCACCAAAATATGGTTTTATTCTTGTTAAAACACTCCAAGCACTGTTCACAGATTTGCATGCGAGTGTGTTTTTGATCTGCTGTGAGCAAGTGCAGCACCCATTTTGCCTTTGTGACTGACAAATCATATACAAATCATAAGCCAGACAGTTATGATTTGTATTTATTAATTTCTCTTGTTTAAACTTTAAGTTATACTATTTACCCCTGAAGATGTAAATCCTACAATTTATGAAACTTGTCGGGAACTATTATTTCGGTATGTTGTATAACTGAATAATAAAAAATGTGGTTAATCACCGAAATATGGTTTTATTCTTGTTAAAACACTCCAAGCACTGTTCACAGATTTGCATGCGAGTGTGTTTTTGATCTGCCTTGAGCAAGTGCAGCACCCATTTTGCGCAAAGCTTCTTCATGCAAAATATATCCTACACGTTCTTTCGAAAAGCCCATAGGCTCAGCAATTTCATGCACTTTGACTCGCCAGTCATCCAATACCATATCATGCACTTGATCAATGATTTCTGGTGGTGTTACACTTTTTGGTCGTCCTTCACCCGGATCATCTTCAAGACTGGTACGGCCATGTTTAAACTCGGCAGCCCATTTCTTAATTATCGAAAATGGAGAAGAGTTCCCATAAACTTTGATGAACTTTGAATGAATTTCTTTTGGCATTAAACCTTCGTTTACAAAGAATTTTATAACCACACGATACTGCATTTTATCCATTTCAAGGGATATAGACAACACTTTTGCTTCAGACAGCTGTATAAAACAACTATGTGATAGAACTTTTCAGACCACTCTCGTATAGTATAATCTAGTTAATTGTGACAGCCATTTATTTGGGACAAATCTCAAAAACCAAATCAAGTAAATTGCCAGAGTTTTCTTCACTTATCTGTGTCAGAAGATGCAGCACTCACCAACGTAATGTTAATCACTTGTAAATGTTTAGTTGATTTAAAGCTTCTTGCATCAGGAGTGCTAAAGGTCATACTGCACCAAACCACACTTATAAATGATTCATTAGCTATGTTCCTCCGTGCGTTTTTCACTTCTCTCTAACTCAGCTTGTTATTATTACCTTCTAAGGAGGAACAGTTTCATGTTGTTGTAGTGGTTTTTCATTTTCAGTCATTTTCTGACCCTAGATGACTTTGTAGGCAATGCCCACGAAGTGTTCCTGGTGAGATTTTTTTACAGCGTAGTTCACTAGGGTCAGGAGGATAAACTGAGTAGGGATTAAAGGGAAGACTAGCAATATAAAGCAGGAACTGCAAAAAATGAAAGGAATCAGCAAGGTGAGCAGTATGAAGAACAAGCAAGAAAGGGTAACTAGTATGTAAGGAAGACTAAATCAAATTTTGAGAGAAAATTGCCTAAGCAGGCCAAAGTAAATCCAAAAGTTTTTTTCACTATGTAACAAGCAAGAGAAGCAATGATTATGGAAAGATAACTTTACCCATTGCTGATGGTAGGAAAGTGACAGAAGCAGAAGAAATAGTTCACTTATTAAGTGATCACTTTGCAAGGGTATATCATCCAGGTGATGACTGTGCAGTTACTGAGGTGACAGTGACTGATGCGAGCATTGAGGTAGATGAACTGGAGGTAATCAGTATATTGAAAAATATCAGTGTGATATTTCAAGAGTTGGCAAAATAGCTCAGAGGATCACTTTGATGCTGAAGAACACATTGATAAGTAAAGATAGGGAGATTATCCCTCTTTATAAGACTATGATTTGGTCACCTCTGTTTCTTGGGGATTGGGAAGTGATGGAGAGAATTCAAAGACAAGTGACCAAGCTGGCAAAAGGTTTGGGGAATGTTCCCTATGAGGACAGATTGAGGGTAGTTGGATTGCAGAGTTTAGCTGACAGGCAGAGGAGAGGAGGCATAATAGAAACTTATAAGTTACTAAAGGGATTTGTAAGATTGACACAGAAGTACAGGGAGAGTAGGGGGAAACAAGAGGTCACACTTGGAAGTTGTCTAAGAATGTGGTTACTAAGAGTGTGGGGACCAGGTTCTTTACTTGGAGTGTGATAAATGAATGGAATGGATTGCCAGAGGTGGTGGTGAGCATCCCAACAGTGAATAGGTTTAAGGAGATGTATGATAGGTATTGTGTTAATGTATAGAGTGGGTCTCCCGTGATGAATAATTTAGCATATTCAAAGTTAGATTTAGATTTATTAATGGCTGTTTTGCAAAGACCACCCTCTGCCAACAACCAGAACCATCCTCAACAGATTCCCTATCAGCCAGCATTGTCCTACACTTAATAGAGATGCTAGACGGAACCTTTGCAGATCCAACTGGAATGTATTTGAGAAACAAAATTGACAATTCATTACAGCAATACCACCCACCCCTAGTTGCTATCCCAGATTTGTTAAACTAATCAAAACTGCAGCCAAAGCCTCTATTTCTAGAGGGCTACAGAAAACAATACATCCCATGCTGGAGTAGGAGAAACTGAGGAACTTTTAGCCAAATATGATAAGACCCAGCTATTGCTAAGGAGCTCATAGCAATGCTTGACAAAAACAGAAAGGAAAGATGGATCTCAACCATCCATGAACCTGCTTCACCAAATCTAGCTGGAAAAGCTGGTCACTTCTGAGAAAATTGGAAGGGGGAGGGCGCAGAACCAACAACACACAAACCGCCAAAGATAATTCCTGATCAAATGACTAATCATTTACTGAAAATCTCCAAGATATGTCCCAGCTCTATCAGAGAAATAACTGTGCAATCTTCCATCAGAAAAAAATCTAAATATGGGCCCTGAGCTTCCTGAACTTGTATGCTCAGCATCTCTAGAAGAGGTACAGGAAGCCTTTCTTTTAGGGTTACACGGTGATCAGCATTCATTTTAAAAATTTTTTGGAATTTACAACTGTGTTAAAAAACTTTTTTTATTATCCCGACGTTTTGATCTTCACATCAAGATCATCATCTGGAGGGCACATAAGTATACAGAACAAGCTGAGTTACATCATTAACTGTAAGCTAGAGAAACAATGATTTGATCACATGTTATTCTACTGGCGTGACCTCTGGTGAAAAAAAAATATATAATATAAAAATAAAAAAAATAAAAAATAAATTTTTACATCAGGCTAAATTCTATTTTTACAATGACAGGAATAAACATTCTTTTAGATGGTTTTCTTTCAGAAACAATTGGTCCTATTTTTAGTATTAAAATTCTTATTTTTGATTTACAATACTGGATTTTCTACAGTCCTGTTTATAGTTGTTCTTGGTGAGGAAGGTCGAATATATACCTTCCATATGTTTGGGATTTTTAAACCATCATTGTTGTTCAGATTGGGGTGGTTGCTGATAATCTCACAGGCTTCCTTGAATTTCCGTTCATACCATGTTCTAGTGTGATGTAGACAGCTGGTGGTTTTGCAGTCATTTCTGTGTAAGGCATAAATATATATATATATATTTTTTTTTTTTTTTTTTCACCAGAGGTCACGCCAGTAGAATAACATGATCAAATCATTGTTTCTCTAGCTTACAGTTAATGATGTAACTCAGCTTGTTCTGTATACTTATGTACCCTCCAGATGATGATCTTGATGTGAAGATCGAAACGTCGGGATAATAAAAAAAGTTTTTTAACACTGTTGTAAATTCCATAAAATTTTTTAAATGAAAGGAGGTACAGGAAGCCTTAAAACGCACCAAGAAGGCAAGGCTGCAGGAGTGGATAGTGTCCTCCCCAAGTTTCTAAAACATATTGACCAGCAAAGTCCAACATGGTAGGCAGGGTGCCCTTTTCTCAAAAATTATAACAACTGGAAAACTACCAAAAATGTGGCAGGAAGCCAAAATAATTGCTGTGCCCAAACCAGGGAAAGATCCAAATAATGTCAAAAATCTATGACATATCTCCTTGCTTTGCTCCACCTTTAAGCTCTTGGAAAGAATTCTCCTTAAAAGCATTTCACCACTCATTGAAAAGAGCACCACTCCTGATTGAACAAGGCCAGGAAGAAGTTGCTGTGATGATCAGGTCCTGGCCCTGATAACACAGATTAAAGCAGGCTTCCAGAAGAAACTTAAATCCAGAGTCACTTTCATTGACCTAACATCAGCTTATGGCAAAGTCTGGATCAGGGGCCTCCTCCGAAAGCTAGGCAATATTATAAGGTGCAAAAAAACTTTCCAGCTTTTTGAATCCATTCTCTCCAACAGAAAGATCAGGATCCATATTGGCAGAAAAAAGAACAGGCCCAGATTCCTCCACAGGACTCTGTGTTAGCCCCTTTACTCTTTAACATCTACATATCCGACTTACCACATACCAGCTCAAGCAAATATATGTATGCCGATGACCTAGTGATCCTACACAATCTACCTCCTTTGCCAACCTGGAAACAACCCTGAACACAAACCTGAACATCCTGGAAGAGTACAGTCATACCCCGACTTACGCGAATCCGGAGTTATGCAGTTTCATATATGTACTTATTCCTGTCCCGCTTCATGCCTCATCACTAGTCATATCTTTCTGGCACTGGCTGCATTCGCCAGTGTCACACATGCTGTGAACAAGCACTGACGTGTTTCGCGCGGTCTCCATTCATACACGATTTTTATAGTCTACAAACCTTGCGATTGTTTAATGTTATGTTCTTGATAAAAATTTTATCACATAAAAAATAATAATGTCATCCAAAAGACGCAAGTCCGATTCTTCTACAGCTAGCAAGAAAAGAAAAACATTGACTTTGGAAACAAAACTCAACATTATTAAGGATTTTGAAGGCGGAATGAAAATTTGTGAGCTAGCAAAGAAGTTTGATCTACAGGAATCCACAGTAAGAACAATCATAAAAGAAAGGTTTACAGATTTTGGAGGACATAGATTCTAACGAGGAATGAATTGTAGCCAAAGGTAAGGAATAAAAAAATCATTAGCTTGCAATGAAGAAATTTTGCGTGACACGAAAAAGACATTATGTCGTCAGACGAATCTATTAGATTTCATGAAACCATTGACATCGAAATAACTTTCTTTTTTTTTTATGTATGAAAAACTACAATTATGATTATATTTCTTAAAACATATATAGGTGTTTTTGTAAACCTTTGGTTCCAATTAACTAATATTTTGTATGTTTGTATGCAAAATTATACCGAGTTATGCGAATTCGACTTACACACTTTTTGTTGGTCCCACCTACCATGTAACTTCGGGGTATGACTGTACTTCAAGCAGTGATACCTGAAGCCAAATCCAACAAAAACTGGACAGAAGCCTAACCTAAAAAAAAAAAAGGCAGATCACCAACCTGTCTAACAAAATTAAAACGAAAAATAATATTTTAAGACTTGCTGGAACAACCTGGGGTTGTGGTGCAGAAGTCCTAAGGTTGTCTGCATTAGCTCTCACATTCTCTGCCACAGGATACTGTGCCTCCATCTGGGAAAGAAGTGCGACACTAACATTATAGATAGACAAGCCTCGATTAAAGAATTTAATAAAGTAATGAGCAACCCACTCCTGCCCCTGCACCAGACTCTCATAAATCCACCTAGTCTTCGCCTAAAAATCAAGAAACCCTTTCTGGTCCATGGACAAACTCTCTTCATTTGCCTCACCATCAACACCTGACATGTGGAGAGAACACTGGTCCAACAAATGGCTTCCTGGTTGAAGATCCCTGTGCTTCACAGCCTGGTTTTGCTCTTCCTAGGAAGATTTGGTCATCTATCAACAGGATCAGAACTAGCCAGGGGAGATGTGGCTACCTACTACATAAATGGAGACTGTCAGACCACCCTTATTGTGACTGTTTCCCCATGGCCCAGACAATCACTCATATTGTGAATGACTGCCCAAGGTGCCAATTTCATGGTGGTGGTGGTGGTGGTGGCGGCTTTCTGGACTGGACGTTGACCTGTAGCTGCTTTATATTCCTTTTGCCATAAGAATAAATAAATAAATTTGCTGCATACTTCAGTGTCAGTTGAGAATAAGGTTGGTGTTCCAGGCTAAATTTTTCTCTTGGACTTCTTAACACCTGCTGCTTAACCATGATATGAATAGTGGTCAGAAAGTTGAATAGAGTGGGGGGGGGGAACCTCATAACAACAAGGATAATATCAGTACTTTGCTGAGAGCAAGTCTTTAGATTAGGAAAGAAAGTGAAAGTAGTAGTAGTATGACATTGGGAAGGAAAATTTTAAATCTTACAGATCATCCCACTTGGCATTCTAGTGCAAAGAACATGAGGTTGAGAATGGCTGAGTGAAGATTCATCTTCACATGGAATGAAAACAGCATGCCGAAATAATTAAACATAGGTCTAATAGTTCCAATATTTCATCTTACACAGAGACATCATCTGAGAAATGTACAAACTGCAATAACACACGAAAACACAATAAGTGGAACATCTTGGATGAGAATCCTAAGTACTTGCAGAAGTGCCTTCTATTTATTAAGATTAATAAATAGAAGGATGTGTGAAATGGGTTGTGTGAAACTTCCCAAGAGTTGGAAAAAGTAATTCTTAGACCTCCTGCCCATCAGCCAAGGCCAGCTACCAGCATACATAGAGAGGAGCAAGGGGGAAGGATGCTCCACTTGGGCCTTGTGGTCTCACAAAAGGTTCTCCAAGAGGAAGAGGTGGAGGAATTTTTCCAGTCATTAGAGAAGTAGCTGACATAGAGAAAATGGAAACGCTGGTCCTTGTTGGAGATATAAACAGCAGAGCAGAAAATGAATTCATTTTCTACTTCCAGTAAATCTTCTTCCAGTGAAGAAGATTTACTGGAAATCTTGTAATTAGATTTACTGGAAATCTTCACTGGAAGAAGATTTCACTTGGAAATCTTCCTCCAGTGAAGAGAGCTCACTGTGATCTCTTCACTGGAAGAAGAAACTCTGGTGTATAAGAAGGCAGTATTAGCGCTATTGTATAAACTGAATAAGAATTTAGCAATAGGGATTGATGGAATACCAGCATGGATGATGGTAAAAGAGTGTCCTGCTGAACTGGCTATTCCTTTAACCAGGCTAATTTGAGCCTCAAAACAGAGAAGATTCTGCAGAAGCGGAAAGAATGTATGCTAATCCCATTTGTACAAGGGTGCTGCAAACATTAATATATATATACAATTATCGACCAATAAGTATCTCAGGAATAGTGGTGAAGATTTTGGAAAAGTTGGTTAGGACTTGCATTCAGAAATGGATTGACAGAGAATCTCTCATTTGTAATGAACAGCATGGGTTTACTAAGGGAAGGTCATGTTTTAGCAACTTGCTCACATTCTATAACGATGTTACCATTGAGCTAGACAATGGGAATGCATACACCATAATACTTTTGGATTTTGCATAAAAATACAGCACAGAAGACTGTTGCATAAATTGGAGAATATAGGATTGGATTATAAACTATTGGCATGGATAAGAGGATGGCTGCCTGACAGATATCAGAGAGTGGTATATAAGGAATGCGAGTCTGCACGATTTAAGGTAACCAGTGATGTACCACGATCAGTCCTTGGTCTAACTGTTATTGAGTTATTCAATCCATGCATTAATAACATTGGGAAGGATTTGACAGGTGATATACAGCTGATGATATAATAACTGCAAAGATAGGTAGAGTGACCAGGAATGCGATAGATATGCAGTATATTCACAGGATGATTTGAATAGGCTGGAATTGTGGGTATGGAAAATGAGTGACAGTTCAACATCAGTAAATGTCAAGCCAGGCAGTTTGGTGTGATTAGATATCTAATATTGTATTATATTGGTGGGATTATGCTAGATGAAACTGATCAGATTAGGGATCTTCTAGTGTTAGTAGATAGGAATTTAAAGTTCAGGGGGGCCATGCAGTCATGCCAGCCAGTATGTACATGCTAACTCTTACCACCATCCTTCACAAAAACTTGGAGTCATTAACACCTTCAAAAACACAGGTGTAGCAATTTGCTCTAATGAGCAAGCTCTTATGCAAGAATTACAAATTATTAGTAATGCATTTACAAACAATGGCCATAGTAAAAATACCACAATAAAATTCTTCATAAAACTTCACCTAAAAATGCAAATAATTATTATAGATTATAGTAAAACCATAGCTATCCCATACATGAAAGGGTTATCAAATAAAATAAATAGAATTCTACACCATTACAACCTTAATGCTACTTCTAAACCACCTAAAAAATTAAAAAGCATATTCAACTCTTCCAAGGATCCCCCTCCCTTGGCCCACCCTGAGGTATACCGAATCCATTGCATTGCTAAAATTCGATGCATTAAAATCTGTAAAAAATAAAAAATAATTTTAAAAATTCCAGATTAAATTTAACAATATTTTTAAAGCAGGCCTCTCAGATCACGCTCTTAGTACCCTACACCAAATTGATTGGAAAGGTATTTGTTCCTTACATTATACAAAAAAACCTGGTATGAATGCAAATTTAAGGAAGCCTGTGAAATTTTGATCAGGCAGCCTAATGTGAACAATAATGGTGACATAAAAATCCCAGGAATTTGGATTGTTCAAATTCAGCTCAGCCTATATAACTTCTTTCAAGTTTTCCAGCAAACCCTTACTTAGTACTCTAAGTAATAATTTTGGCCCTTATTGGCCACCATGAATACTGTTTTGGTTCTAATTTATCTGTGAGCACATTGCTTATTATAGCTTTTAGTGATTTGTAACTAAACAGATAACAGGACTCTAGCTTTGATGTAATAGTGTTTTTTTTTTTTTTTCACCAGAAGTGTTAATGGTTGGTCAAATTAGTGTGACTTTAGCATGCCATGTAGATTGTAATGTAGCTTATTTCTTTGTATATGTGAATACTCCAGATGTGAAGGTTGAAACTTGGATGATTACTTTGATTTATATTAAACTGAAGTTTTATTATAACATAGTTGTTTCTACAATTTTAAAAATTAATTAGTATATATTTATTTTGATTGCAAATCCAGTCTACAGTTTTTCTTATGACAGCACATTCAGCTCTTCTTTCTCATTTAATCAACCTCATGCATAAATCACCAAAACTTCTAGGATATATATTTCTACTTTAAATTCTGATCTCTGAACCATTTCTTCAATGGTGTTCTGATAACCAGGTTAAATTCTATACATGCAAAACTTGATACCTTTTCTTCTTTTAAAAAAGAAATCTTAACTTTCATTCTAATTTTTGGCATCATTGAAATTTAAATCTGTGGGCAAGACATAATTCCACTTCTTAGGAACTGTAATATCCAATCTTGATTTGTATAAACAGTTACAATTATTGTCTCCTCAGTATCCAAGAAATTAAGTTTTGTCATTTGTTCCAGACACTGTTTTACCTCTGAATAACTGTGAAGTCTATACAAACTGCAGCTCTATTGAATAAATTACAAAACTGAATACTGCTGTCACATTTGACACATGCTGAGAGAGAGTGAGCAATAAGTTGATTCACAAACTTCCCCCTTTTGTCACCAATTCACAATTTGCTGCTACTTGTATTTTTACCAATGTTTTTATGGTCACTGTTTATTAGAAGTGGCTTTGGCATTTCTATCACTTTTCCTAATTCTACTAAAATATGCCACAGTTCCAACTCCAGATTTACAGAACTAATTTTTCTTCCTCTTCAATTATTCCAACTGCTGTATTTCTTTGCAACAGCTTCCCCTCTTATTTCTTACGGATTATAATCTTTATAGCTAACGCTAACAATTTTTAATTTCTCTTCAACTTTCTGCCTACAGCACCAGTATGCTACAGGTTAAAATACCATTCATGTGAAATGATCATAAAAAAAAGATAAAATAAACTTAAATAAATTCAGTTTTTAAAGTTTTAAAATTATGTATACAGCATAGTTGTGATAATAAATGCTATTATGAAGAATGCTTTGATGGGTTCTGACTCCTACTTATTAGTTTTTCTTTTAATAGCAATATTTTTATCTATAATACAGAAATATATATCAAAAGATTGTTTATCACATAATTCACTTTACAATTTCTATGCTGTATAGGTTACCATCCTTTGCTGTTATTAATTCAAACTAATGAATTGTATTCACTAAAAATTTCAAGTTAATGCAATTCCAGAAAGATCGCATCGTTTTGTAATTGTGGTACGGTTTACTTTTTTTTTTTTTTAATTAGAATCCAATTTACAGTGGTAAGTGAACCACCTGAAGACTGCCAGGACTTAGATTGTGAAGATATTGGATATGCCTTTATTGATCTGAAACAGGTTAGTTTCAGAATAAAAATATTTAAAAGATTAAATGCAATTACATTTATCTTTCACAGTAAACATATTACAGTATGTCATATTCACTCAATATGTTGCTCTTTTTAAAGTGAATTAACACCATAACAAACTATTCTTTTGGTGTCTACAGGCTGGCTGTAGTGAAGATTAGTTTAATTGGTTCACCTTGAGTCTGGTCTGAGCAAGTAAAGGTTCCTATGTTACTTTGTGTTTGCAAATTAAATGCATTCTTGAACTGATATAATTTAGTTCCTAATTTTTTCCCAGTCAACAAAATCTCCTCTTGGTTACCATCAATGAAAGATAAATGGTCTCTCTCTCTCTCTGTGTGTGGTGTTTACCAAGTTCACTTAAGTGTCTCCACTCATATTTTGGACCAACAGGATGTTCTGTTGAAAAACAACTGCAAAGGACACCAGTCTTACATCAACAACAATCTTCTGCTTCTTTTCAGCCATTTTCTGTCCACTGCTGGATGAAGGCCTCCTCCATTTCTTTCCACCTTTCTCTGTTCTTGGCAATGGTTGACCAATTTTTCCCAACAAATTTTGACAGTTCATCACTCCACCTTCTTTTAGGACGTCCTCAGCCTAGTTTCCCTTCTTTTGGAATCCAGTTCGTTACTATAGTGGTCCATCGCACATCTTCTCTCCTGGATAGATGTCCAGCCCATTTCCATTTTAGTCGCTTATGGTGAAGAATGATGTCAGTGATGTGAGTCTGGCTTCTTATCTTTTAATGTGATGCCTAGCATCAATCGCTCCATTTTTCTTTGAGTTGTTAGTTGTTGTTGACTAACAACATCAACAATAATAAACCTGATAAATCATGGAGTGGACACTGTCTACAATATCCTGTGGTCTAATACTCACCTTTTACAGTGGTGCAGGCTTAGGTTTGATCAGTTATTTAAAGATAGTGCTGAAGCACTTCTACACCACCCAAATATAAATCGGAATGACTGTCTCTCTATTGCCAAGATTTGAAGAGTCTCATCCTCATAAATGACAAGCAATAATGCCCCCCCCCATGCATTTATTATTTAATTTAATGTAGTACAATGTTGTCATTTATGTAATTTATTTGCAATCACTTAATTTTAAATTTTTAATTGTAACTGTCCACTAGGTGGGATCTGGCACGTCGCTCAGCTGTGTAAATAGGATTAACATTCTTTCTTATAGCTTCTGGTTGAAATATATGGTAATAAAATTACTATGTTCTAGTGATTACATGGCACAAGTTCCATTAAAAATTTGTGAACTGGTTTTCCTGTTTTGCATGATGAAGAAATCTGAATTTCTGAGAGAAAATTTCCTTCTGCCTCAGTATGAGGCTGGATAACTCACTTTCACATGAAAAGCCATTATAAAAGTTCCTTCTAAATTGTACATGTTTTTGGTCATAAAGTGTTACAAAATAAAGACTTATTGTTACATAGACCATATATTTATAACGTACTTGTGTTCTTACAAATTGCCTACCGGTTTTGCTAGTAACTGACTAGCTTTCTCAAGGCTTGCATAGTACAAAAAAGGTAAATGCAAAAAAGGTTTAAAAATATAAAGATCTGTTAGGTAGCTAGGGTGACACGTTTGCGTGACATAACTACTCAGCATCATGAACACGCGTAATATGATTATCAGCTCTGTTGAACTGAGGGAGTTAATTAGATTTTTCCAGGTATCGTTCAGAATGGCCCCTTGATTTCTGTTTAGGTTACTTCCCGTACGTAGTACAACTGCCACTTCTTTAAATACTCGATGTCTGTAATCCTCGTCTATGTAGGGCATGGAGCTGTTATTCCAGTCTATAGTGTGGTTCGAAGTTGAAAAGTGATGTGCCGATCCTGAGGTGATCATTCTGTTGTGATTAACATCGCCTGCATGTTCTTTCTGTCTTATTTCCAGGCTTCTCGAAGTCTGTCCAATGTAGGAAAGACCGCACGTGCATGGAATATTATCCAGGTGTGTATAATATTCCATGCACGTGTGGTCTTTCCTACATTGGACAGACTTCGAGAAGCCTGGAAATAAGACAGAAAGAACATGCAGGCGATGTTAATCACAACAGAACGATCACCTCAGGATTGGCACATCACTTTTCAACTTCGAACCACACTATAGACTGGAATAACAGCTCCATGCCCTACATAGACGAGGATTACAGACATCGAGTATTTAAAGAAGCGGCAGTTGTACTACGTACGGGAAGTAACCTAAACAGAAATCAAAAGGCCATTCTGAACGATACCTGGAAAAATCTAATTAACTCCCTCAGTTCAACAGAGCTACAGTACGCGAATAATCATATTACGTGTGTTCATGATGCTGAGTAGTTATGTCACGTGAATGTGTCACCCTAGCTACTTAACAGATACTAATGGTTCTTTGTATTTTTAAACCTTTTTTTGCATTTACCTTTTTTGTACTATGCAAGCCTCGAGAAAGCTAGGCAGTTTGTAAGAACACAAGTACGTTATAAATATATGGTCTATGTAACAATAAGTCTTTATTTTCTAAAAGTTCCTTCTGTTTAGAGATTTCTTTTTATTTTATTTCATCTCTGTAAATTGGTTTTTATACTCTAATTGTTGAGTATTTACACAAGGGTTCAATTCTGATTGGTGCAATGACTGTTAACTGTTTTTTTTAGAATCCAGAAAATTATTGACTCGAGACCAAATAAAAAAATATATACGTTTAATGAAACTAAAACATATACGTTTAAATAATATTACATATATAACTACAAAATTAACCGGATCCAAGGCCTTCTAAAATAAATCTAAACATTAGAGTTTCTTATCCAAAAATATTAAAATCATTCATTCTCTGACTCATTCTTAAACACCTTGTTTTCATAACAACAAAATTGTTCATCAGAGTCAGTTCCTTTGTTAGGCCCTTTCCAAAAATATAAAATTTTTCATCTTTTTTTCCATGGGATCCTTTTTTATCTCCTTTATGTAGCATACAATATTATTCCTCCTGTTTCACTGAAGTATGAATATTTTTACCTCTTGCAGTTCTATTTTACTCGCAATTTACTAATTTTTGTACCAGAGAAAAAGAGTTTCTTATACTACTTCATAAACAACATATTTAAGTTGAGCTCTTCATGTTAAGCCACTTTACAGTTTCAAATTTCACCAAGTGCTTTTTCCATAGTAATCCAGTATCCTTAAGATAGAAGATGAAACTTTCCTTTCAGTGTTTCCTTGAACATTCAATTAGAACGTCGACTGCAATATTTTCTTTTATTTACTAAATACTTATTGACATTCTCAACTCCTCCAGTTTAAAGACACAATTCTACAATTCCTTTTTGGAATCTTCTATTAATATTTTTCCGACTGTCACGTAAAACTTAAAATCTTTCTACAGTCTGCATTCTTAAACTTCCATTAGCTCTCTCTTTTTCTCCTCATTACTGCAATACCAAATACTCTCTCTTGTCAGCTGTCAATCACCCATCAAACTCCTAGGCAAGCATGCACACTCCATGTAAATGGCAAGTGAGAAGTTACGTATAATGGTTGACACGTTGTTAACATAATAAGAATGCCTTTACAAAACACAATAAATATCTCAACACTTAATAATTTTAAATTACAATAAAAAGGATTGAAAGTTACATAAACTTTCAAATGCTTTACAATTCATTTTGAAAATAATAATATCAATAACAGGCACGCTGCAAGTGCCAATATACGTATTATGAAACTAAAACAAATGATATATTAGAATAGAGAAACAATTGTAAAAAGATTCATAATTGTAAATTATGATTATTTTTACACTTCCATCCTAGAACTGATATACAGCTTCCACAGATGATCCCCTGGTTCTTGGACTGTTTTGTCATATATTGAAAAATTTCCTTTGAATCAATTTTATAAAACCACTTTAATATCTTAAAAGTTTCTAATAATATGTCCCCTCTTTTCTGCCTATCAACTGAACTTTGTAACCCACATGCCTTCAACCTATCCTCATAGGGAGCATTCCACAGACCTGCCACCAGCTTGGTCATTCATCTCTGAATCCTCTCTGCCATCTCCTAGTCCTCAAGTAACACATGTGACCAAATCTGTGTAGAATAGTCAAGATGCAGCCAAAAAGTCATAGCTTTATGAAGAGGGATGATAACTTCCTTACTTGTTAGCCTCTTTTTCAACATCCAAGTAATCCTTTCAGCTAGTTTACAATATGCCCTCCCAACCTCAACTCTCTGTCCACCATTATCCCCAAGTCCCTAGCTTCATCAATTTCCTGAAATTCAGTGCAATTGCCAATTTATCTAAGCCATCACCTTTATCAACTTTGTTTTCCCCAGTTTTGCATCATCAGCAAACAACTGAATATTCCTCCTTAAATCTTTCCCTATATCATTGATATACAAATTAAAAAGCACTGGCCTAGTACAGAATCCTGATGTACTCCACTACATCATTCTTCTAGATAGAATCTAGAAGAATGATGTAGTCACTATCATTCTTCTAGATTCTATTCCGCCATCTCTGGTACCTGTCTGTCACAGGACCCCCCCCCCCAATCCATGCTACTAGCTTCATATCCATTCCCAGTTGCTCCAACTTTTGTAATAGTTTTCAATGTGGTATTCTGTCATATGCTTGCAAAGTCCAGCAGTATCAGGTTTTAGCCATTTCCACTGTCACCTATTCTAAAATGTGAATAAATTACTAAGACAGGATTATACCCTTTACAAAGCTGTGCTGCCCACTATAGAGTATTGCATCACTATCTACTCATTGTTGGATTTTACCTTTAACCAACATTTCCAGTGCTTTAACAACCATTCCTGATATATTAATTGGTCTGTAGTTTGTTATTTTTGTTTTGGAGCCATCTTTATGCAATGAGATTATCTTACCCCTCTTTCTCCCCCCCCCCCCTCAGAACCCTGCCATGGTTGAAACTTAGATTAACAACTTCGTCAGAGGCAATGCCAATTCTCTAGCACCTTCATATAGTACACGAGCTGACATGTCATGCAATACTACTGTTGTGCTCGCATTGATATTTTTCAATATGCAGAACACCGCCTGTTCATCAACCTCAATTTTGATATTGAGGTTGATGTATACCGCATCTCTGTCACATCAGCAACTGCAAAATCTCCACCTGGATGATATACCTTTGCAAAATGATTACTGAGCAACTGAACTATTGTTTTTATTGCATCTGTCACCTTCCTACTATGAGCTTGTTTAAAATCATTTTACCATAGTCATTTTTCCTCTTAATTGCTACATAAGAAAAAAACTCTCTTGGGTTTACTCTGGCCTGCTTAGCTAATTTTGGCTTTCATACCATATTAGTCACTCTTCTTGCTTGCACTCTGTACTGCTCATGAGGATGCTGATCATCTTTTACTTTAACTCCACAGTGTTATTTTTTTGCATCTCTTGCTTTATATCTCTACTTAGTCACTTAACTCCCACTTGATTTATTCTCCTTGAGTATGCAGTCTGATACTGCTTCTCTCAAACAATCTCTCATCACTTCATGTACTACTAACATTCTTTCTTTCTTTCTTTGTAGCATCTCAAGCTACGGCACTGCTGCAAGATGATGCTTCCTAAATTATCAGAAATAGTATACAGGGGGATGTGAGTTGCAAGATTTAAGGTAACCAGTGGTGTACCACAAGGATCAGTCCTTGGTCCACTGTTATTCATTCTGTACATTAATGATATTGGGAAGGATTTAACAGACAACATACAACTATTTCCTGATGATGCAAAGATATGTAGGGTAATCAGGAATGCTGCTGATATGCTGGAATTGTGGGCATGAGAAAATGGATGTCAGTGCGATGTCAGTAAATGTAAAGTCATATACTTTGGCATGATTAAGATATCCAGTGTTGTATTATATTGATGGGATCAGGCTAGGGATCTTGGAGTATTAGTTGAAGTTCAGGGACCATGTAGCAAAGATTGCAAATATAACTCAAAAGATAATTAAACAAGTGGACAGACTTATGTGTTCCTCGTACATGTTGTTTATTTCTTAACGCTATATATTAGAACAAACAAAAATAAGTAAATAATTAATTTATTAACTTATTGCTGATATTTCGCTGGTGATATAACCAGCATCTTCAGAGCACAAAACATAGTTTGTCACAATACACGAGACTATAACAACATGGTGTAATCAATGGACTAGTTAAACAAAATTGTAGCAGCAACACAAAGACTAGAGTCCTGATTTTGGCGCCCTCTATCTGGAAAAAAAAAAAATTTGCAGCTATCACATAAGACTAGAGTCCTAAACTGAGAAAAAACCAGTACTAGTTTTTTCTTAAGATGACTGTCTCCCAGATTTTAGGCAAATTTATACAGCCATATTTATTGAGATTTGGAGTGTGTTTCAGGGCTTCTGTTGCCTCTAAGAATAATCTCTCCGACTTGTAAGAGCTTCTGTGCAGTACTTTTGTGTTCTTCCAGTTGATCCTGTGTGCAGGGGTATCCAGAGCATGGTCTGCTAGGTCCGACTTGCCATAGTGATAATGCCGGACATATCGTTTGTGTTCACTGATGCGGATATGCACAGTTCTTCCTGTTTGACTGTAGTAGGCTTGATTACATGAGCAGGGTACTTCGTAGATTTCTGGATGGCTAGAGGGGGAATGCTGTCCTTGGGTGAGTGGATAAGGGTTGCTAATTTGCCACACGGTCTGAATGTGGTGCATAGTTCATGTTTATTAAGAATTCTTGCAATCTTTTCGGATGTGCCTTTAATGAGATGGTGACTGTTTTGTTGTAGTTCTCTGTGGTGGATAGTGGGAGGGGTTTCTTAGGGGCAGTTAGTATTTTGTTTATCTTATGGGGATTATAGCCATTGGCCAAGAAGGTGTGGCATAAGTGAGCCAGTTCAGCAGCAAGAGCATTGTCATTGGAACAGATTGCTCTCGCTCTGTGGGTTAGTGTTTTTAAAATGCCATATTGTTGAGAAGGGTGATGGTGTGATTGTTTGTGTAAATATCTCCCTGTATGTGTGGGTTTTCTAAAAACTGAAAATGATAAGGAACCATCTGGATACCCCTGCACACAGGATCAATGGAAGAACACAAAAGTACTGCACAGAAGCTCTTACAAGTCAGAGCGATTGTTTTTAGAGGCAACAGAAGCCCTGAAACACACTCCAAATCTCAACAAATATGGCTGTATAAATTTGCTTAAAATCTGAGAGACAGTCATCTTAAGGAAAAATTAGTACCGGTTTTTTCTCAGTTTAGGACTCTAGTCTTATGTGATAGCTGCACAATTTTTTTTTTCAGATAGAGGGCGCCAAAATCAGGACTCTAGTCTTTGTGTTGCTGCTACAATTTTGTTTAACTAGTCCGTTGATTACACCATATTGTTATAGTCTCGCATATTGTGACAAACTGTGTTTTGTGCTCTGAAGATGCTGGTTATATCAGCAATAAGTTAATAAATTAATTATTTACTTATTTTTCTGTGTTCTAATATATACCGTTAAGAAATAAACAACATCAAAAGATAATTGTAATATGGAAAGGAACGTTCACATGGAAAAATAAGGATGTTGTTTTGCCTCTTTACAATGCCTTGATAAGACCTCACTTGGACTATTGTGTACAGGTCTCGTCTCCTGGTTTTTTCCATTGTGATTCTGATACAGTGGAGAGAGTACAAAGGACAGTGTTAAAAATGATATCAGGATTGTGAAATACTGATTAAGACAGATTGAGAATTTGTAGACTGTAGACACTAGCAAACAGGAGAAAGAGGGGTGATTTGATTGAGACTTAGAAACTTCTGAAAGGTCATACAGGATTTCATTTTATGGAGGTGGGGAAAGGACAAAGGCTAGAGTAGTTCATGATAGGAATGGATTGTCATTGGATGATGTGTGGGTGCAAGCAGGGTGAATAAATTCAAGAATAAGTACGATAGCTGGTGGATGTAGTATGTGGTCTCCCTCGATGAGTCTGTGACTCCCTGGAGGTCTCTCTTAATAATAATAAAGATTGCATGGTCACTCTCCCCAGTTGAAAACAGAGTGTCTACCTTGATTATGGATATATCTTCTGATGCTATTACCAGATCAAACACAATCAAACTCACCCCTTGTCCCATCTATAATGTGTTGTTTCTGGTAATTATCCCTTAGCAACTGTATAAATTCCACTTCTCTCTTACCGTGCCCTTTCCTCCCTCCAATCTAGTTGATGTCTGCCTACATTCATTGTGCTAATCTGTCGATACATGGCATGTACATTTTCCTGCGAATCCCCTGTCTATAGCAGCAACCAACCAATCATATATTTGGTCTGATTGGCCTTTATCTCATACCACACAGCTTCATTATACTAGTAGTCATTGTACTGAGAGTTAGAGAGTTCTTCCTTTATATAAATGATATATGTACCGTATAACATTTATATAAAGATAATATGAATTTAAAACATGCCATTATAGCGTTTTCTGTCGTCTTCCTATGAAATGTTTATTTCATTAGGGAAATCGCATACAGTAAAATAAAATTGAAGATGTTTTAGAAAATGGGAAAGCATATTTTTCACAGTACTCTATGCTGTTTCTGTTAAACTTAAAGATAATCTCAAAAATAACCATAATCAACATATTTGAGTAAATATTTTGTCACATTAAAATTTACATCATTAAACTCTACTTTACTATATTAGTTAAGAAAAGTTTTCAAAACACTTAAATGGTTTTTTCAGTACTCCCACATGCACTGTGAACATCCTTCCCTTGCAGATCTTTATGCCATGGTGCTGCTGCTTTAAGCTGCCTTGCAGTTCCACATGATCACTTTTATCAAATTGGAAGCAATGTAGCCACCTTAGTTATAGATCTTCTGATCCTGTAACAAGATCCAAAATTCTCATACTGCAAGTCCCCTTCGTGATATTCTGCTTCAAGTAATTATCTCTCAGTAAGTGTATAAATTCCATTTCCTTCATGTAGCTCAACCCTATCCTATGTATGTCACCCCTGTCCTTGGGACACGGGGTGACATACGACTAAGGAAAGTGATCAGAGCTTATTCCACCTTTACCACGAGTTGCCTCAGACCTGAAAATACTTCAGGTGCAAACTTGACTTGCTTGTTTGCTTACTTGGGGGAAAAAAGGATTAAAACCAAGTTTATAAAATTGCTTGGTATCTTTAACGTATAGTATACCTAAGGTAAAAAACTTTCTACATATATATATTTTTTAAAAATACTTATATCACTATAAAACAGAGGGAGAATGAAAAATAAAATATCATCTATTCATTTCTAAAGTGGCTAGTTTTGTCTTACCAGAAGACTTCATCAGTTGCATAACATAGAAGTGGAGAGAAGAAAAAAAATCAGAGATAATTGAGTTCCACAAACAAGCTAAGAATCATTGAAAATGATTCTTAGCTTGTTTGTGGAACTCGATTTCATTTAAACCTAGCTAGGACTTCTGAGCAAGGAAGAGTTTACAATAGTGGTGATATCAAGAGTAGGCACAAGTCTGTATCCATCTACACTGTATCATTTAATCACTTAATTCACATTTAATATTTAAGTTACTAACAGTGCATCATGGTTCAGAGATATGGGGATGTATAATTAGGGATCAGAGGTGTATTGATGAATTATTATTACATAACCTCTGCTGGTCCAGCAAATCTCTGGAACCAATGGTGCTAGAAAATTGGTGGTGTACTTGTGTGATATATACCCCACTTGAGAGATTGAAAAATCTAAGCATAGTGTATAGGCATAAAGGAGACTTGTAAGTTTAACACCCCAACCGGCCATGATGTCCAGCTAAATCTGGATACGATTCTGTAACATCTATAGAATAACATGGATAACAAGTGCAGTTTGGTCTCTCTCTGTTTCATCCACATTGCCGGTAGGGAGGTTAATATCTCCAATTTTAAATGATCAATTTTGTGAAGAATTATAGTAGAGATAGCATACCTAACACCTGATTTTGGTATTTAGTGCAAACAAGATGGATCCATCTTATTTATGAGAAAATATAAACTCATTGCTACCTATAAACTCAACTCAGAAGTCCTAGCTAGGTTTAAATGAAAGTAAAAAACAAGCTAAGAATCATTGAAAATCAATAGATTACCATCAAATTCAGATACCATCAAATTCAGATGTAATTATTAAACGATTGTGGTATATCCGAAAAGAGAATCTTGTTGCAGAGTCTTTTAAGATAACTCTCTGGATATTGTAGTTAATTCTTCTTGTAAGTCATCTTGGTTTGTGGTGTATTGCATAGTTTCTTAAGCATATGGATAATGCTAAGTTTCTATGATATATGATGTGACGAGTTGAAATGGAGGAAATGTCCAGTATTCGTAAGTTTTCTATACACAGACAGGTTGATACTGTTATTGGTTTGTTTCTTTATTAGGATGTCTAGGAATGGAAATTTTTAATCTGAATTTGATGGTATGGTGGAAACTATTGATTTGGTTGAGATAATCCATTAGTTCTTCTTTCTTATGATTCCAAATGATAAAGATGTCATTTACATATCTGTACCAAGTTTTAGGTTTTGGGGTAATGTGAGATAAGATTTTATCTTCTAGATCTTCTAGGTCCATGAATAAGTCTATTTTAGGAATAGCAGTAGGTTTTAAGGCGAAATTGAATCCTTTTTTGAGAATTGAGATCTCAGGTTTTGTTAAAATGTGTTTAGATAGGTTCATTATCACTTGGTTATCTGGTAGAGACAGATATGTAGATGACATCTTTATCATTTGGAATCATAAAAAAGAAGAAGTAATGGATTATCTCAACCAAATCAATGGTTTCCACCATACCATCAAATTCACATTAGAAATTGAAAAAGATTAAAAACTTTCATTCCTAGACATCCTAATAAAGATACAAACCAATAACAGTATCAACCCGTCTGTGTATAGAAAACTTACAAATACCGGATGTCACCTCCATTTCAACTCGTCACATCATATATCCCAGAAACTTAGCATTATCCATATGTTTAAGAAAAGAGCTATACATTACACTACAGACCAAGATGACTTACAAGAAGAATTAACTACAATATCCAGAGAGCTATCCTTAAATGGTTATCCTAAAAGACTCTGCAACAAGGTTCTCTTTTCGGATATACCACAAAGACAATGTGATGACACCCAATACATCAGTACTATAACTATTCCATTTGTCAGCAGCATTTCCAAAAAATTGGCTATCCTTCTAAAACCACACAATATTAGAGTAGCATTCAAGCCAGTCAATACTATTTGGAAATTTTTAAGATCACCGAAAGACCCTCATCCATTCTACAAGTACTCTGGAGTATATAATATACCTTGTTCCTGTGGTGTTAATTACATTGGTCAGACCTCTAGAAGCTTCAAAACGAGACAGAAGGAGCACATAAGCTATGTTAGAAACAACAGACAAGATATCTTAGGCCTTTCTTCTCTCTTTGCCTCTACCAACCATCTTATTGAGTGGGATAAGAGTCATATGCCCTATATAGAAGAGAACTACCATTCCAGAACCTTCAAGGAGGCTGCTATGGTCACCCATTCAACAGGAAACCTAAATAAGAATCAAGTTGTAATCCTACCGGAAATTTGGAAAACTTTAATTAGATCACTAAACATCAAAGAAATGAACTTTCACGCCAATTACATTATGTCTCGTAACAAATACATGTTCCCAAGACACATGCATTGTCTTGCACTGTACTAATTTTGTATGAATTAGAACTCAGTTAAAACCTAGTCTGTTACCTTCATATCGCTTACCAATTGTATCCCTGAAGATGCCGATAGCAAAAATTGGTGAAACTAGTAGGATAATAAATATTACCCACTTGACTAACATTCCTAAAATGTTTTATAGTTCTTATATAAATAGTCAAGAAAGAAAATCACACTAAGTATAGAATGTTATTTTCAGGCAATAATGATCACGGAAAGGAAGGAGTAGCAGTAGCATTCAACACCAAACATAAAGATAAATTTCTTGCTTGGAAAGCAGTTTCAATTAGATTTATGGGGGGAAATGGCAATGAAACTTATTTGTGCATTATGATCAAACAGAAGATTCTTCTAAAGAAGAAGTGGAGGGATTTTTTTTTTGGTAAGAGTATGGAAAATAAATATCAAGAAGTGGCAAAATGTTCTGGAGGCTATTGAAGAAGCTCAAAAATGGAGGAAAGAGTACAGTAAAGAGAATCAAAGAGGAATGAAAACTGGATAAGTATATCCTAGATGTCTGGAGTAAGTACTTTGAAAGACTGTTAAATGAACTAAGCAATGACAGAACAGTATTAGAAAATTTTCAGAGAAATGCAAAAGAGGAGTACACATCAATATTTCAGGTAGAAAAAACTGTCAAAAACTTGAAATGTGGAAAGGCAGCTGGAAGAGCTGATATTCGATCAGAAATGCTGAAATATGAAGGTATAAAAGTTTTGCAGTGGTTACACTGCATAATTCAGAGTACCTTTTCAGAAGGGTGGAGCCATAGTACCCATCTATAAAAAAAAAAGGGGATTAAGCTGAATGTGAGAATTACAGAGGAATTTCTCTACTAAGTATTTCAGGTAAGATTTTATGCAAGTATACTTGAAAAGATGTTAAGAAAGATTGTGGAAGAGAAATTTCAGGCCACATAAAGGTTGTCAAGATCAGATTTTTACTTTAAGAGAAATAGTTGAGAAATTATGGAAATATGACAAGGATCAGAATTTAAGTTTTGTTGATCTGGAAAAGTCTTACAACAAGGTGCCCAGAGAAAAGCTTTTCAAAACAATATAATTATATGGGGTGAATGGAACATTATACAGAGCAATACATAGTCTATATTCATGTTGTCAGTCAGCAGTTAGAATTGAAGGAAATATAGAAGGATGGTTTGATGTAAAATCTGGAGTAAGACAAGGATGCACATTATCTCCACTCTTATTCATCATCTATATGGAGTACATTATGGAAGAAAGTGGCATTAGGCCTGATATTAGAATTGGAGATGTCAAACTTAGCTCTTTGCTTTATGCAAATGATGTTATACTCTGAAACACATCTAGTGCAACTCTCCAGGGTGCTGTAACAAATCTGACATGAAAATCAGCAATAAAAAGACCAAAACTCTGAACAAGAGCATAGAAAACTTCAGCTGCATTCTGAATGAACATCCTATAGAACAAGCAAAATATTTCAGCTATTTAGGCACAGTTTTTTAGTATTATTTAGTATTTAGTATAGATGGCAGGTTAAATCCGGAAATATACAACTGAATAAGCATAGCTGATATGGAGGGTAGCCTCCTGAATAAATTTATATGGAATAAGAGAGAAATTAATTAAACCACCAAACTAGCAATATACAAGACAGTGTTCAAACAATTTTTAAGTTATTGATCTGAAAGTTGGGTTAAAAATAAAGCACTTGATCAAAGACTAGAGATCACGGATATGAGGGTTCTGAGAAAAATTAGGGGAGTGAACTGATGGCATCAATGGCAGAATCATATTAAAATGATCTTGACATTATTAGCAGTCAAGAATGTGTCAACAGAGCTAATCTAAGGTGGTATGGCCACTTAAATAGAATGGGTGAGGAAAGGTTAGCAAAACAGGTGTTTAATGCCAAGATAGATAAAGAAACCAGAGGAAAGCCAAGGTCTAGGTCAAGGATGGAGGACCCTTGGCACGCGTGCCAAATGTGGCATGCAAATGACTTTTTTTCAGCATGCAACCCAAGGCTCACCTTAAAAAAATAATTATATAAATAAATATATATCCAACATCTTTGCTGAGTTGTATATTTTAACTTAATAGAATACAGTTTTATATAGTAGAGCGATACTATATTAAGTAAAAATCCAATAAAGAAACAAACACTGTCAACTGTTTTGGTAATAAGTAAATGAAACAAAACAATCCATTTCCAAGGCCATCCATCTCTGCATCATTTGCCAGACAGCAACACATGGTGTGACTCCTTTACAATCAAATCCACACACACACACACACATTTTCTTTAGAAAAAGTGCATATATATATGGATTTAATTAAATCGTAAGTCATCAAAATATGGATTGGAAGTATTTATTATCAATTAATATGTTTAATTTATTAGATATAAATGCAAATTTTCTTTACATTTCAATAAACATAAGTTATTGTTAAAGCTACGAGGGTTGTTTGATAAGTCCGTGCAAAAATGAAGAAAACAATTTTTTTGAGAGGAACATTTTTCGACATATTCTCCTTTGAGATCTATGCACTTAGTCCAACGATGTTCAAGTTGTTGGATCCCATCTATATAGTATATTTTGAAGAGTTGGACAAATCGGGCAGTTGTTTCGACAATCACCTCATTGTTTGATGAAAATCTCTTTCCTGCCAGCCATTTTTCCACGTTTAGAAACAGATAGTAGTCCGAGGGATGCGAAAGGACTTCATAGCGTAAATTGAACAATTCAAGCTGTCCTTGCAACAGTTCACACACTGACGCTTTTGATCCAGTGTGAGCAAATGCGGCATCCATCTTGCAATAGTTTTCTCATATGTAAATGTTCATGTAAAATATTATGTACGCAGTCATTTGAGATGCCCACAGCCTTAGCAATTTCGTGCACCTTCACTCTTCTATCATCCATCACCATATCATGGATTTTTTCAATAATTTTTGGAGTAGTTACCTCAACAGGGTGTCCAGAACGTTCAGCGTCACTTGTGTTCATATGGACTTTGAAAGTTACTAAACCACTTATAAACCATTCTAATCGAAGGTGCAGACTCACCATAATGTTTATCAAGCTTAACTTTGGTTTCCTGAGTCGTTTTGCCTTTCAAAAAGTAATGTTTAATCACTACACGAAATTCTTTCTCATCCATTTTTCACAAATCATGGTACTTGATCGATTCAAATGAATGCCAAACACAGAGTAATAGCTCTATCTGACTGAAACTTAGTGTGTGATACTCCAACAGTTGCCAGCAACTAAAAATAACCTCCATATGTACTGGTGGCACCATCTCTTAGCCTTTGCACAGACTTATCGAACAGCCCTCGTATGTGAAAAGTATTATCAATATTCAGGATTATGAAGTGATTAGATGGCATGCATGTAGATGTAGGTAGGCTTATAATTGTATTAATTTTTGGTTTGCTTAAACTTGGTAAGTGCATGCAAAAAGTGATTATGATGAGATTTTTCTGAATCCAAATTATAATTTTTGCCTGTGTCCATATGTCTCTGTTCACATTTTTGCACCCCATGATCCAGTTTTCATTAAAGTTGGAAGCTGATGAAGAAACCAATTAATTTTTGTATATATACCTTGTTATTATTATTCAGGCTTCCATGGAGTCAAAAGACTCATCGTGGGAGGTCCGTCCTAAGGAACACCACTCCTTAAACGCATTGACTGTTCTCGCTCTCTCACCACTCTATCAGGCAATGCATTCCATGGTTCAACCACCCTCCATGCAAAGAAACCACTGCTCACCCTCTTTCTCACGGTTTCCTTTCGTAACTTCCACGAAAGGCCCCTTGTCATGACTCCTTCCTGCTGTTCAACCAAGCGAAAGAACTCCCAGTGCCAACCCTGTAACCACCTCTCAACAGTTTAAAAGTCTCAATCATATCACTTCTCCTTCTTCTATCCACGAAACTCTACAGTCCACACTCCCTCAGCCAATCCACATAACTAACATTGTACAGTCCCGACACCATCTTTGTTATCCGCCTTTGTACCCTTTCCACAGTTAATTTATCCCTTTCAAATCCTGTGGGTCAGATCTGAGAACAATAGTCTAAATGTGGTTTGATCAGAGTCTTATACAACGGAATGATGACCATTTTATCTCTGCGGGCCAGTGCCCTTCTCATTATTGCAGCAATCCTCTGTGTTACTTTCACTACCTTTTCAATATGTCCCCTAAATTTTAGGTTTTTATCAATCACCCCCCCCCCCAGATCTCTTATCGCCCCCTACTTCGTCCAGTTTAACTCCTCCCATAGAGTATGCAGTGTCCCAAACCTCGAGACCTTATATTTTGCTGCATTAAACTGGCATCCCCATTCATTTACCCATCTATCTGGCTTAATCAAATCCTCTTGCAGGGCTACCACATCTGCACTATTACTACTAACTTTTCAGAGCTTTGCATCATCTGCAAAGCAACTGAATATCCCCTTGCAATCCATGGACAATGTCATTGATATAAAAGTTAAACAATATAGGTTTCAGTACTGAGCCCTGTGGAACCCCACTTGTAACCTTCTGCCTCTTTGATATTGCTCTGCCATACACAACTCTCTGATACCTATCGGACAGCCAATCCTGAATCCAGTTGACCAATCTGACATCCAGACATTGCACGTGAGCAAACAAAGTTTGCGCCTGAAAGTATCTTCAGGACTGGGGTAAAGTGGTACAACACGCTCACACTTGGATAAAGGATTAAACTAAATTTATTATACTCTAACCAAGTGAAAAATAAACTTTCAACATCTTTCTCTAAATCCAGAGTAATTTATTAAAAAAGGGTGGCACACCATTTGGCAACTCCTATAGGTAGAGATGACCTGCTAATGCTTCTGCCTGGTATCTCCACTTGAGCCTGGCTCCCACTGAAGAGACCTCAATAAAGGTTGAAACTAGTCTGGGTTGTGGCCCTTCCCTTAATGCATAACATTAGACATATCCGCAAGGAGATGTGTTTTGCATTATGGGAGATACTGAGATAGGAGTGTTGGTAGCTTGCTCCACCTTTGCAAGGAGTGCCCTGGTGTTGTACCACTTTACCCCAGTCCTGAAGATACTTTCAGGCACAAACTTTGTTTGCTCACACTTGGATAAAGGATTAAACTAAATTTATTATAGTCTGATGAAACTTTGATACTTTGATGAAATTTATTTCAGGTAGGCCTAGTTCCAACTTAGTTGTTGCTAGTTTTGAGGTTTTAAAAGTTATTATTTTTCATGCCCAACATGGAAAGAAAACCATTCAGTGATGAGGAGTATATTAAAGAAGCATGGCTAATGTGCTCCTTTCCTTTTTGACAATCTTTTAAAAAAGGTAAAAAAATTTTTGTCTGTGAGTAGAAAATCAGTTAAGAATAGGATACTTAAGGAATACAGCAGAACAACCACTGTGGTTGAAATATGTAAAGCCGTTATGAATGAATTATCTATTCGGCAAATTGAAAGTGATTCATCACAACAGATGATGCACCCAGCATGATTTGTAAATCTGTTTGCAAAACATGTTGACTATCCACTGATAGGTTTCATTGCATCATACATGAGGAGACTTTATGTGCAAAAGCTGGCCTAAAGGAACTTCAAGAAATGATGAAAACAGTAACTAAGGTTGTTAATTACATTTCTGCACATGTTTTGAATAAAGGCAATTTTCAAATCTATTGAATGAGGTGGATTCATTGTACAAAGGACTCATAATATACAACAATGTTCGTTGGCTTAATCAAGGTCTTTTTCTGAAACTATTTGTTGAATGCCTGGATGAGATAAATCTCTTTTTGACCAATAAAGAAATGTATGACATTGTGTGGGTTTGTAAACTGTTGTTTTTTTTTGCAGATATCTGCAAACATTTAAATGACTTGAACCTTAAACTACAGGGCTCTGGTAAGACTCTTGATGTTATGTTTGATGACAAAAAATTCCTAGTTTGATATGAAATAGGAGTTTTTAAGAGGTATGTAGATATTTTCCAAACCTAAAGAAATACATTATTGATCTCCAAAGGATGACAAAACGGCCTGCCAATGGCTTCAAAGCTATTTTTAAGCATCATTGTGTCAACTGTTGAGCAGTTCGTTGATTGATTTTGGAAGAAGCAGAAATTTGATGCCTCAGAGTTGACTTGGAAAATATTGAAAAGGAGCGATTAGAGATGTGAGTAACAGAGAGAAGCGCAGAAAACAAGTACTAAGGACTTGGAATACTATTCCAGAAAATTCTGTATGTTTAAAACCCCTTGCAGCATTACTATCCATTTTTGCATCTACATATTCTTTTGAATCATTGTTCTCAGTGATGAACTTTCTTAAGTCTCATAATTGGAGTAGCCTTACAGATGAAACTAGTAGCACATGCATGCATATTATTATTATTCAGGCCTCCAAGGAGTCAAAAGACTCATCGAGGGGAGGTCCCCCCCTGAGAAACACAAAGTCTATCATACCACTCTTTAAACTCACTGACCGTTCTCGCTCCCACCCTCCACACAAAGAAACCACTCCTTACCCTCTTGCTCACAGTTTCCTTTCATAACTTCCAGGGATGGCCTTTAGTCATCACTCCTTCCCACTGTTCAACCAAGCAAAAGAACTCCCCAGTGTCAACCCTGTAACCACCTCTCAATCATATCACCTCTCCTTCTTCTATCCACCAAACTCTGCAGTCCACATTCTCTCAGCCGATCCTCATACAGTCCTGAAACCATCTTTGTCATCCGTCTTTGTATCCTTTCCACAGTTAATTTATCCCCTTCAAATCCTGGGGACCAAATCTGAGAACAATAGTCCAAGTGTGGTCTGATCAGACTTATACAACAGAATGATAACCCTCTTATCTCTGCAGGTCAGTGTCCTTCTCATAATAGCAGCAATCCTCTGTGTTACCTTCACCACCTTTGCAATATGTCCCCTAAACTTCAGGTTTCTATCAATCATCAACCCCCCAGATCTCTTGTCTCCTCTACTTCCTCCAGTATAACTCCTCCCATAGAGTATGCAGCATCCCATCGATATTTCCCAAACCTCAAGACCTTACATTTTGCTGCATTAAACTGATACCCCCATTCATTTGCCCATCTATCTAGCTTATTTAAATCCTCTTGCAGGGCTACCACATCTGCACTATTACTAATAATCCTTCCCAGCTTCGCATCATCTGCAAACAACTGAATATCCCCCTGCAATCCACTGGCTATGTCATTGATATAAAGGTTAAACAATATAGGTCCTAGTACTGAGCCCTGTGGGACCCCACTTGTAACCCTCTGCCTCCTGGAAACTGCTCCACCATACACAACTCTCTGATACCTATCAGACAGCCAATCCTGAATCCAGTTGACCAATCTGACATCCAGACCCATGTGCTGCAACTTAAATATCAGCTTATCATGTGGCACCCTGTCAAATGCCTTCGCCAAGTCTAAGAAAATTGCAGTATATGCCTTTCCCTCATCTAATGTTCTTGTAACTTTATTATAAAAGGCTAGCATATTGCTAAAACAAGAGCGTCCTTTCACAAATCCATGTTGATTCTCACAGATAATATTACCCTCATCTGCCCAATGCTGTATACGGTCCCTCACTACTGATGACACACAGACTGGCCTATAATTAGACACTTCCAGTCTGTTACCACCCTTATGCAATGGCACTATCTTACCTTCCTTCCATTCCCTGGGCACCTTTGCCAAAGCCAGACTTTCATTGAAAAGTCACGTTAAAGGCACTGTCAATTCCCTAGCACATTCTCTCAAAACTCGTGGTGAAATACCATCCAGTCCTACAGCTTTACTGACATTCAGAGTACTCAGTATCTGAAACACACCCTCCTCCTGTACCTCCAGACCTCGAACCAGTCCTATCCCTCTAGCATTAAAACTGACTCCTCTAGGATGAAATACTCCAATAAAGTGCTCATTGAACAATTCCACTATGTCCTCTGCATCAGTCACTCTATTCCCATTTTTATCCCACAATATCATTCTTCCACAGTCATTTCTCCTCCTACTGGCCACATAGCTAAAAAATTCCCTAGGATTTTCTTTGGATCTTAGGGCCAATCTCCTCTCATATTCCAGTTTCGCTTTCCTTACCACACTAGTCACTCTTCTGGACTGTGTCTTATATTCCTCATGCATCTCTTCACCTGTCTCCTTATATCTCTTCCATAGCCTCTTTTTCGCATGCAATTCCTGTTTAATATTGTTTGTCATCCACTTTACTCCAAATTGCATCCTCTTCTTCACTCGTGGTATACAACTTACCATTGCTGATAACAAATATTCTTTCACAATTTCCCATGCACTAGTGATATCCCAGCCTTCCAATTCCTCCTTCCATGAAGCTTCCCGAAGTTGACGTCTAAGACTATTATAATCACCTGCCTTATAATTCCACATAAGTTCCCGTCTTTTTGATACTCCTGCATGTCTATTCATTTTCCAAGTCAACACCATATGGTCACTCTCTCCAACTGGTGGGAGAGACGTCAACTCAGTTATTATCAACTCTTCTGATGCTATCAGAAGAGTTGATAATAAACCAAATATTGTTTGGTTTATTATCAAACCAAATATTGATTGGTTATCAACCAGAGTTGATAACCAAATCCAAAACTTTTGAACCTCTTGTTCCCTCTGTTACATGTTGCCTAAGACATTTGTCCCTCAAGAATTCTAGAAATTCCATTCCCCTATTGCTACATGCATCTTCCTCTCTCCAATTTATACTACTGAAGTTAAAATCTCCCATAACAATCATTCTTCTTGCACTTGCCAAACTTAGCTGTCTAAACATCTCCTGGTCCCCATCCTCTGTGCTCCTGGGTCTGTAGCAACACCCCACTAAATATCCTGTCTTACCTACCTCACACCATATGCTCTCAAAATCATTTGTCTCACTTCCTTCCAAATTCTCCACTCTTAGAGGACATAGGTCATCACTTATACCCCCTTCTGTCAACCACGTCCCAGTGATCGCAATAATTTTTGGCCAGGCTGATGCTATCTGCGCCACCAATTCCTCTCCCTTATTTCGGATACTCCTGGCATTAGTATAAAGCATATAAATGCCATTGTTTCTATACCCAGCATTATCCCCTCTAGACTCCACTGGGCTCAGTGTTACCTGACATTGTCTCCCTTCTCCCAAGTATCCATTCCCACAAGAGGCCACCCCTGCTATCATCCTCCCTGGGACACACTGACTCGTTCAGAACAGCAATCTCTCCAGATACCTACGTCCTTCCTCATTCAAATGTAAACGGTCTCTCGCATACAATTCCTCTCTTTCCTCAAACGCACTCCAAGCATCCACACATACCAGTCCTCTCTTGTCACACATTCTCACCGCTCTTCTGCGCAGCTCATCATTATCATACCTAGGCAATACGCACACTATTTTTCCTCTCTCTGTCTTCTTCCGTACAGTCTCAAGCAAAAATCTCATATCTCTCGCTGCCCGACTTACATTACCACTCACGTCATTCGTTCCTACCATCACAATCATCTCATCCACCCTTTCACCTCTCTTAATTGCCATTGCCATCCTTTCTATTGTTCCTCCTGGCAAACACTCCTCACGCATCCTATCTTGAACACCACAGATCATTGAGTCGCCATACATTATACCTCTTACCATTCCCTCGCTCCTGTTGTTTCCATTCTCTCCTCTTCTTTCATTCCCATACCTCTCTCTTCTACTGTTTCCATTCTCTTTTCTTCTAGCACTCCCATACATCTCTTTCATTCCCATACCTCTCTCTTCTACTGTTTCCATTCTCTCCTCTTCTAGCACTCCCATACATCTCTCTCATTCCCTCCACTTCTAGCACTTCCATATCCCTCTCTCATTCTGTCTCTCCTACTACTGTTTCCATCCTCTCGTCTTCTAGCATTCCCATACCTCTCTCTCATTCCATCTCTCCTACCGTTTCCATTCTCTCCTCTTCTAGCACTTCCATATCTCTCTCCTACTGTTTCCATCCTCTCGTCTGCTAGCATTCCCTCTCTTCTACTGTTTCCATTCTCTCCTCTTCTAGCACCCCCATACCTCTCACTCATACTCCCTAAATTCTCTCTCTCTCTCTCCTACTCTGATTCGCCTTGCATTTATCTCTTCCATTCTCCTAATCTTATCTTTCATACTTCTGCTCTCATTCACAAGACATTCCACCTCCTCTTTCAAGTCATCTATCTCCCTCTGCAGGTCAGTCACTCTTAATCTAAATTCACTCTCCCAAACAAAACCATCTCCTAAACTTTCACAGTCACTCACACCTTCCACACTATCAACTATTATTTTCTCATTCTCTCCTATCACACTACTTGTCTTCCTACATTCATTCCCCGTTCCTGGAGCAACAAAGTCTAATATCGATATATCTAATGTACTTATTTCCTTAAACTGCCTGCATTTTGTGCACATACGCTCTCCACTGTCTTTAACAAGCCACAAATGTAATTCCCGAGACGCATACATGCCACAAAGTCCCTTATGATATTGCTAATAATTGAGTTCTTAAATGGCAGAGGACTTGGCGTTACGCCACTTGCGACTGCTGCTGAATCCACCATCATTCCTTACTGCCGAGTAGCGTAATCTTTAATAATTATTCAATTAATAAATAAGAGGAAAAAAAAGTACAAACATCAGAACATTTAAGTACTAAATATAATTAAATATAACTAAATACAGTAACTTAGCTTCGTTTTGTCTTCCACCATTACACGTTCGATTCCGACGGTACCAAAATATATATCGCGACAGCAACTAACTTCCAAAAAACAACCACTGAAGTACACTCGTATTCAGAGAAACAATTTAGCACTCAAAAACGTAGAAAAACAGGGGAAAAAGCGGACTATTCACCGATTAAAAATCACTTTCTTCTGCACAGCTCAAATTCACCGCCACGTGCTACTTCCAAATATTTGATCGAGTGGACATTAGCCATCTGTTCAAATTCTACCATTCGCGCCAGTCTTTTTTATTAATATCTCTGAAGGTTACAAAATATAAACCTGATATAAATTATCTGTCCAGTGATGCAGCAGCAGAAGTCTCATTGATGCTAAATAAATAAAACGTATTTTTCTTTCTCTAGTTTTGATTTAATGTTTTCTGGTAAAAATGGTAATATATTAAACAGAAGTTAATCTTTATGCAGGTAAAATAACATTATTTTATCTGTAATTTTTATGTATTACTCATAAGGGATTAAGAATTAATAAAAGAATATCTTTAATTTTATTTTCTTTTATTGTACTTTATGAGATTATGCACTGTAATATATGAAAAACTTGAAAAAAAACTTATGTCTGATTGATCTTTATAAAAAAAAAAAAATTCAGAATTATTGTTTACTCTTTTGCTGCAGCTAGAATTACATTTAAAGGCAAATAAAAAATATCCATGCTATCAACAGGATAGAAGAACTTTTAAGTAAAAATTCTGTCACTAATTTTTACATTCATTCAATTTTACATGTCTTGCAATATTCTTTGATTTTACCTCTGTAGTGTGATTTTTGATTATTTGAAGAGGTTCTCCCAATACTTAAAACACACTAAATAATAATATGTTCCCCAAAATTTCGGTTGGCCTGTGAGAAAATTTTGCATCAAAGATTTGGTGATTTTGGCATGCACACTTAAAAAGGTTGTCCACCCCTGGTCTAGGCAGTTGATTTAGTCAGTGCCTTAGAAGCATGAAATGTTAGATATGACATTATTGGAGTGCCCACAATTAATAGATTGATTCAGAGGAAAATTGTTGATTTGAGATTAATGATAATGTAAACTTAATCATGTAGTGCTGTCATAGTAACTTGAACACCCCTTAAGGGGGATAGTACATATCAGGAAATCGATAATGATGCATATTTGTATTTATTATTTAGTAGATTTTCACCTGTTTTGGTTTTCTTTGTTTCAGCAACACGAACACTGTCCATGTGGTACTTTTTTCCATTTCTTCTTGAAGTTCAGTTTCCTTTCCATTAATGCAATTTCTGTTGATTATTCCTATTTTTAATTCTTCTGACATTATGTTTGTTCCAGTAGCCGACTATTTTTCACTGTTCATACTGATATCCTGTATGAACAGTGACAGTGGGACATTGTTTGACCGAGCAATACCCTGGCCAGCATGAAATTTCATCATGCTGAACCATCACGTTTATTTCTGATTTAAGCCAGTAGGGAGTACAGTTTTGTCTGCTAAGTCCCAAATTGTTAGCCTATTGTCATACATTCAGTACCCATTGGATACCTAATCAGGCCCTACCATGTGAATGTGACGATGGAACATTAGGTCAGAAATCCTAGTCTGTTCTCCACATTCCTTAAATTCTATGTGGAGTTCTCCTTCCAGCTATCTAGCTTTGACCCTTAAGTAATACCTGAATTACAACATTGTTAATATAAGCATCTGCAATTGTTAATTGCAGATGCTTATAATTTCACTAACATCATCAGAGGATTTGCTTCGCTACTAATTTAATTCCCTTCAGTGTTCTCCTTATGCGAATATCCCTACATTAGTTATCAACACCATCTGTGTTGAAATTCACATTTCACACTAGGATAGTGTTTATGTATTTTATAAAGGAGGAAAAGTGAGTTGTTTATTTTGAATAACTTTGAACATAACAAATGAAACCAAAACTTCTGGTGACTCCACTCTCCCACATGCTTCTTCTCTCTCTCAAGCAACACATTAAGCATTGGTTTTCATAGATTCATACAGAAAATAATTTCAAGTTACATTGTTTCTACTTATATTCTTTGCAATACTATGACAAATACTTTACTTTTATTAATTAAAACTAAATGTTACTTTTAGTAGTAATTTATTGGTAAACATCTCATAATGCTACCAAACTCATATCTGTTAATTTGAACTCTTTTGCAATCATTAAAAAATTGTTTGAATTAATTGCTGTTGCTAAATAAAAATTAATAACTTTGAATATGTCTTGTTTTATTTTATGGAAAAAAATGTACTTGATGAATTAGTTAATATTTGTGGGTTATTAAATAAAAAGATTATGGGAGAGATATAAGGAGAGGGGTGGGGAGCAGATGCATGAAGAATATAAGGCTCAGGCCAGGAGAGTGACTATTATGGTGAGGAAGGCAAATCTGGAATATGAAAAGAGATTGGCACTTAGATCCAAAGAAAATCCTAGGGAATTTTTTAGCTATGTGGATGGTAGGAGGAGAAATGATTGTGGAAGAATGACATTGTGGGATAAAAATGGGAATAGAGTGACTGATGCAGAGGACATAGCGGAGTTGTTCTTTATTGGAGTATATCATCCTGGAAGAGTAAATTTTAATACTAGAGGGAAAGGGCAGGTTCGGGGTTTAGTGGTGCAGGAGGAGAGTGTGTTCCAAATACTGAGTACTCGGGATGTCAGTAAAGCAGTGGCACTGGATGGTATTTCACCACGGGTTTTGAGAGAATGTGCTAAAGAACTGACAGCTCCTTTGACCTGGCTTTTCAATGAAAGTCTGGCTACCCAAGGAATGGAAGGAAGGTAAGATAGTGCCATTGCATAAGGGTGGTAGCAGACTGGAAGTGTCTAATTATAGGCCATTTTGTGTGTCATCAGTAGTTGTTAAGGTCTTGGAGAAATTAGTGAGCCACTATATACAGCATTAGGCAGATGAGGGTAATGTTATCTGTGAGAATCAACATGGATTTGTTAGTGGACACTCTTGCTTAAGTAATATGATTGCCTTTTATAATATAATAAAGTGAGAAGAGCAGTTGATGAGGGAAAAGCATATGCTGCCTTTTTTTGGATTTTGCAGATGCATTTGACAGGGTGCCACATGATAAGCAGATATTTAAGTTACAGCACATAAGTTTAGATGTCGGGTTAGTCAACTGGATTCAGGATTGACTGTCTGATAGGTATCAGAGAGTTGCGTATGGTGGGGCAATATCAAGGAAGCAGAAGGTTACAAGTGGGGTTCCACAGTGCTCAGTACTGGGACCTGTATTGTTTATCCTTTATATCAATGACATTGTCAATAATTGCAAGGGGATATTCAGTTGTTTGCAGATGATGTAAAGCTGGGAAGAGTTATTAGTAATAGTAGAGATGTGGCAGCCCTACAAGAGGATTTGAATAAACTAGACAGCTGAGCAAATGAATGGGGGTGTCGGTTTAATGCAGCAAAATGTATAGTCTTGAGGTTTGGGAAACATCGATGGGATGCTGCATACTCTATGGGAGGAGTTATACTGGAGGAAGTAGGGGAGACAAGAGATCTGGGGTAATGATCGATAGAAAACTGAAATTCAGGGGGCATACTGCAAAGGTGGTGAAGTAAACCAGAGGATTGCGGCAATACTGAGAAGGATGCTGATCTGCAGAGATAGAAGAGTTATCATTCCATTTTATAAGATCCTGATCAGACCACACTTAGACTATTATTCTCAAATTTGGTCCCCAGGATTTGAAGAGGATAAATTAACTGTGGAAAGGGTGCAGAGGCAGATAACAAAGATGGTTTCAGGATTGTACGGTGTTAATTATGAGGATCGGCTGAGGGAATATGGACTGCATAGTTTGGTGGATAGAAGAAGGGAGAGGTGATGTGATCGAGATTTTTACTGTTGAGAGGCAGTTATAGGGTGGACACTGGGGGAATTCCTTCACTTGGTGGAGCAGCAGGAAGGAGTGATGACAAGGGGGCCATCTCTAGAAAGTACGAAAGGAAGCTATGAGCAAGAGGGTGAGGAGTGGAGGGTGGTGGAACCGTAGAATGCATTGCCTGATAGAGTGGTGAGAGCAAGAACGTTCAAGGAGTCTTATGATAGACTTTGTGTTTCCTAGGAAGGACCTCCTGCGATGAGTCTCTTGATTCATGGAGGCCTGAATAATAATATTTTGATAACCCATAAAATACTTTGAAAATATTCAGTGGTTTTGATCAGAACCATTCATTGGTTTGATACCCAAATTGTGTATGTAATGGTAGATCCATGAATTTATTCATTATAATTTTTTTTTTAATATTGACAGTGACTTTTTATATAGAAGTATGCAGAATTGTGAAAGTCATTGTAGAAATGTGTATAACCAGAGGAATATAACGATTGTGTTGGTTAAAGAAAAAATCTTAAAGTACATTTTACTCGTGTTTGTTTCCATATTTAGCATGTAATCAATGAATAACATTGATTATGTGCTTAATATGGCAGTCGACAATAAAACAAAAAAGTTAATTTTTATGAAATTGAACCAAATTCTTGATTTGGCTCAAAGAAATATCAATGCTGATTCTTCTTTTATGAACTGTTTTCTGTTAATTTGTGCCATAGAACAGGTTAAATGTATTCATAGGCAAGGCCATTTTTTCCATTTGTTTGTGTATTATGGAAAAGTAATAATATCCATATGAACACTAGGATATACCTGAAGCAAAATTTGGCTCATAATACCCATGCTAGATTGATAAATATTTGAAGACTTTCCTAAAAACAGGCAAAACAGAAACAAAAATTGCTCCAAGGGCATTGCCATTTGGTATATTGAAAACCCAAATGGTCATTGAATGTTGAGTGATAACACCTAACTGCACAGACTATGAGAAATTTATACATGTGACAATTATCACTCCTTCACTAACTGAAGGTGAGAGAAGGGAAGATAGGCAAAAGAGAATTAAGAAATGGAAAATGAAACTAATCTGCCAAGAAATTATATTCTTGTTTAATCCTTTTCGAAGTGTAACCAAATAGAGTTTGCACATGAAGTATCTTCATGACTGGGCTGCTTGTATATAGAGTGATTTCATATCAATTGCCTTAGTGTTCCATAATGCAAAGTTCACTTCTTTTCGGGCATGCATGCCACCCACTACTCAGACCAGTTTTGACCTTTATTTGACCTGTGGTGAAATCTGTGCATAGAATGTCAGCCACATAGATGGCAACAAGCAGAGGTGATACATCTGGAAACAAGAAACAGGAAGATCAGTCACCATCTTCTTAGATGAACATAAAAGATACATCTGCAATTATGACTATGGTCATTTAGGCCTTGCAGACCAAACTCTAGATACTAATCATAGGAATGAATTGGTACAAAACCACCATGCTCCATCATAGCAGTCTAGAAGAGAAACACTGTTTTAGAATCAGCAGCTGCCCTCAGAAATCAGTTTAACCTGAACAAATGTGGAAATTTCATTATAAAAATAGGAAAATCATTTGTTTGCCCAGTAGATTTTTTTTTTATTTTATGTGAAATAAAAGTTTTTTTTTATAAAAACTAAAACTGATAATACATAATAAATTTAGTTTAATCCTTTATCCAAGTGTGAGCAAACAAAGTTTGCGCCTGAAAGTATCTTCAGGACTGGGTTAAGGTGGTACACACCAGGGCAACTCGTTGCAAAGGTGGAGCAAGCTACCAACACTCCTATCCTAGTATCTCCTATAATGCAAAACACATCTCCTTGCGGATATGTCTATTGTTATGCATTAAGGGAAGGGCCACTACCCAGACCGGTTTCGACCTTTATTGAGGTCTCTTCAGTGGGAGCCAGGCCCAAGTCGAGATATCAGGCAGAAGCATTTGCAGGTCATCTCCACCTATAGGAATTGCCAATTGGTGTGCCACCCTTTTTTTAATAAATTACTCTGGATTTAGAGAAAGATGTTGAAAGTTTATTTTCCACTTGGTTAGAGTATAATAAATTTAGTTTAATCCTTTATCCAAGTGTGAGCAAACAAGTCCTGAAGAACACCACAGGTCCTGAAGATACTTTCAGGCGCAAACTTTGTTTGCTCACACTTGGATAAAGGATTAAACTAAATTTATTATACTCTAACCAAGTGGAAAATAAACTTTCAACTGATAATACATATTCATAGCATATGTTCATAAATAGAGGATATATAAAAATATTTTTTAAATGCTACTTCCATAAGTCTTTATTTTTTATTTTTTTTTGGCTAGATTATTTCTAGAAGAAGGGATGTTATTGATGAAGATATTGAAAGTAAGTACTTATGTCCTTCCTTTAAATATCACTATAAAAATACGGAGTTGGAAAGGTTTCAGTTTGACAAACTAAGTAATGCATAATGAGTATAATAAAGATCCATCTTTTTTTTAATGGCCAAATAAAACTTGAAACATTAAGAAATTTTACCCGAGAGTTTATGGGAATACAACCTTTGGCATCAGAGTTTCCTTGTATACAAACTCCACCCAAGCACTGATTAGGTTTTGGCTGTCAGACCATTGGCCTAAGGATTAAGGATTTAAAGTTCATATTGGCTTCGAGAATTGGTTTAGTTTTTACTCTGCATTTTCAAATTTCAGTTGTCTGTTGACAACTGAAATTTGAAAATGTTTATCTTCAGAAATATGTCATGAATACTGATCTAATGTAAATTCTGATAAATTTTATTGAGAATAAAAGTGATCATAAGAACAGCTATTACTTTATGGCAGTCAATCAGATATATTGAATTATCATCTGAATCATTCAATCAATGTTGATTGATCTGTTAATCCACATTACTGAGTACATAATCAACTAGGGATAATTCACATATGCTGAACTTTGTTAATTGAGGTTGATATACATTTGGGAATAGATATGGAGGGATATAGAATTTTGTGGAACAGAAATGAGAAAAAAGAGGAAGCAGGAATTATTGTTGCTGATAGCAGAGGAATTATGCCTTCTTCAGGGTGCATTTTCATCTCCATTTAAGTAGCTCTCAAAACATATGCTTGGTTCATATAAGTCTAAGTTGATTCATTGACCAAATTTCTTGTTCAACAAAATTAGTCTCACCATTCTCGGGGGGGTGTCATCTTTTCCATACTATTAATCTTCTCTTTCTTTGTCACAACGATCCCTATTTCTCATCTTAGTGCATGTGTCTTAGCACTTATATAGCCACTCACTCACTCCTAGTTTTTCTGACTACATGTATTCGCCTTTTCACTGAGCAATAGTTTCCTCTCTCTCTCTCCTGGTGCCTAATACTGAATCTATTTGAAGTATCCATCCTGTAAGTATAAATCTGAAATATTCTACTATTAACATACTGCACACCATTTCTTTTGCACTGTCTATGCATTGAACTATTAGCAATCATAATTCTCTTTCTTTCTTTCTTTCAGCCTGCTTATGTCACATGGCAGTAGGCTCTCATAGTTTTGAGTCTTTTTGTTTTATTTTCCTCTCATACCATACTTATCTCTCTCTTCAAATCATCTGAAGAGAGAAATAAATATGGTATTTAATACAATATACAGCCAACTGATATTTTGAAAAATTATTACATCTAAAAAATTGGTGAATTATAGTGGAGTTTTCTTAATAAACATTCCAGAAAAAGATATATGCAGTTAGAATAATTTGAAGATGATTCAAAAAATTAAAGGAGAATAAAGCTGTTATTGTGTCACTTTATTTAAAAAAAACAGGGGGGGGGGTAATAACACTGAATTTGAAAATTATGTGATTTCCCTAGAAATATTGGATGAGGATTTATTATCGTTATTATACGGTATCTCCATGGAGACCCAACCTAACTATTATACCACAAAATCTATCACACCTCTCCTTAAACTCATTCACCACTCTCCATGAAAGAAATCTAGTCCATTAATCCACTAATCATACTACCAACCTGATTGGCCAAGTGGTTAGCATATCCATTCTTCAGCCAAAAGGCTGTGGGTTCAAATCCTGCCGTGAGCATGGATGTTTTGATTGTCTGTGAAAATACTAGTGGTGGTGGGCAGTAAATGGTTGGTATAGATGATATGGTTCTCTGTAATCAGTGGATTGTGAGTGGTGGAGATGAGAGTTGTAGAGTAGGTGACCTCCCTCAACAAGTTTTTGGACTCCTTGGAGGTATCACATAATAATAATAATAAATTCCACAGATGACCCCTAGTTATATGACTATTTGACATATATTGAAAAATTTCTTTTGCATTAATTTTATAAAACCCCTTTAATATGTTAAAAGTTTCTATGATGTCCCCTGTTTTTTGTCTGTCAACTAAACTTTCTAACTCACACACCTTCAATCTATCCTCATAGGAAGACGATCCATGATGGGTCTTCACAGACCTGTCATCAGATTAATCACTTGTCTCTCAATCTTTTTCAATATTTGACATATATTGAAAAATTTCTTTTGCATTAATTTTATAAAACCCCTTTAATATGTTAAAAGTTTCTATGATGTCCCCTGTTTTTTATCTGTCAACTAAACTTTCTAACTCACATGCCTTCAATCTATCCTCATAGGAAAACGATCCATAAGGATATTATTCACTTGTCTCTGAATCTTCTCTACCACCTCCTTATCCCCAAGAAACCCAGGTGATTAAATCACCCGGCAAGCATGTTTCATGCAAGTATACTTGAGAAAAAGCTAAAAAAAAATTGAAGAACAACCTATTGTTAAACAAGATAAATGTTGAAAAAATCAGTCAGATAATTCTGAAATGTGAACTGTAGACTCAAACATACAAAAATTATTGCAGAGAATGTGAAAAAAAATTGAAACAAGAACTAAACTTTAGAGATTCAGTGGAAAAATCGGAAGAAAATATTAATATTTTCTTCAGATTTTAAAAATAAGAAATCTGTGGTAGATTAAAGTTAAAGAAACAATCCATGAAAATCTCTATCTGGCCTACATACAGATGGGAGTCAAAAGCATCCTCTATCTGGATCTAGGCCAGTGGGGTTTACTTTTGACTTTATGATGAAGAGCTGAGAAATCTTGTAATATAAAGCTGCAAATTAAAATTAGAATTGAAGTCTACACAAGCAGATGGTTTGTATGGACCGTATGATTAAGAAAAGTGGTATTAAACCACTTTTGATCATTCACTGCATGTTGTGGTGGATGGCTATACTCTATACTAGGGTTTCTCAAACTTTTCCTATGATGGAACACTTCACAAATCCTGAAATTTTAATGGAACACCTTGGTTAGAGTCGAGTATCATCGGTCTTGTATTTAATGTCAAGCTAAGCGCACACTATCGCTGCAGCAGACTGTATCACAGCACACGCCACAGTGCATTGCATTGACCTTGCTTGTGACCAAACATTTTCTAGAATAGATACCTCTATACTTCACTGCACTCGGAGGTGTCGACAACCGCAGGCGGCTGAGTCAAGGCCAGTGTGCTCTAGCCTTAATAGCACAATCCACATGCAAAGTGAGGAGCACCTGATTTTCAAACATGTTTGAACTTGTCACAACATTTAAAACCATTTTAGGCTCATATTTCATATTAATTTTTATTATTTTTCATGGAACACCAGTGTTCTGTGGAACATAGTTTGGGAAAACGCTGCTCCTATTTCTCCTATTATTCTTAAATTACCTTCTGTTACTAACCTCAAATCTCCTTTTTCCACAATCATATATCTCAAGCTATAGGGGCTTCCATAATCAATGCCTTAAAACACTAACACTAATTTCCTTTGCCATATTTCTTTAGGGGTGAGGACAACCTTGTCAATTTCAATATCACTAAAACATTTTTTTATATTTCATGCAAGAAAGTCCACACCTAACACCACCCCCTCACTTTTAATAATACTGAAATCGCCATGCAAGATCACATATCTCCTGACATAAGCATCGCATCCTTTACCTGCAAAAAACTAGGCATTCTTTTCTGCTCAAGAGACTTTACTGCTTATTTGTCAACTCATAAGACTGTAAACAATGTATAAATCCCAAATCTGTCCTTAGAATTTTGCCCTCACATATTGGATGATGATGCACTAAAAATGATTGATGCTATTCACTAGTCTGATCTAGTTAATTGGTAACCCTCTTCTCTCTCTCACACATATTCTGCTTACTCTTCATGCCTCTTGTACTGCTATTTTTGTGGATAGTGTATTGCTGTATTGACTGTCATCATTCCTTCAAGCCTATAAACACACACACACAAGCAACTACTTTTTCCATTTACCATCCCCAAACTTTCATTCTTTGAAATGAAATAGAGAACAGTTTTTTTGACACATTGTTTTCTTTAAAGAGCACAAACTCCATTCATTTAACATATCAACAGGGTTCTTCTTAAGCACTGCTGTGCTATGGATTTTGCAGTCTGTGTTGGTGGGAGAGGGATTAATATCATAAAAAGAAAGAAAGAAACTAATAATCATCATTCTGATATGTACCTTCAGTGGGGCATACAGTATATTATGATCTTCACCAAAAGTTTGCGCAGATCATTGGGGCATTATAAAGATGACATTCTCAACATACAGTACTCTCTCCAGTCTTGGGAGAGAGTACTGTGTGTTAAGAATGTTTCTGTCTTGGGATCTCTTTAACAAAGAATTAGTCCATTTTCAAATATTATCTATCCAGGTGATTCTAGGTCATCCTTTTTTTTTTTTTTTTTACCAAAGTCAAGCCCTCTTATGCTATTTTTGGTAAGCTATATGGCCCAGTTACTGACATATTTTCTTGTATTCTAGCAATGGAGTGGATTTTACTTCCAACCTTATCGTTTATTACCTGTGCTATGTAGGGTAGGTATCTTTAAAAGTTTTCTGTAGCACTTCATCTCAAAGGCCAATAGTCTTTTCTTATCTTCCTTTAGCAATGTCCATATAGCAAGAGTATTGTCTTTCCAAAGTAATCTCTAAAGGACAGCAGTTGCTTTAGCAATGTGTGCTTTAATATCATGTTTAGATTGGCCATCTCTTTATTGTACTCTTCCCAAGTAGGTGAATCTTTCTACTGCTTCTTCCAAGTTTTCATAGACTTATTGCCAGAAGACATTGTTTTTGTTTTTGATTGTAAATGCTGATCTTTAATCCCTAATCACTAAATGCCTTAGAAACTTTGTCTGTTCATTCTCTGCTATTAGGTCAATGTTGGCGTATCTGATATTATTGATTTTTTTTTGCCACCAACTGTAATTCCAGTACCATTGTTTTCCAAGGCTAAATTTATTATATATTTCAAATAAAGGTTAAATAGCATCGGCAAAAGTATGCAGCCTTGATGTACACCTCTTTCCATTTTTAAAGGCTTGCTGTAATTGCCATTGATTTCAATTAACATTTCTGAAGAACAACAACGAGTTTTAATTAGATATACTGTTTTAGTATTCTCTGCAATGTCTCATGCCATACTAAATTTGCCTTCTGTAATATATATATAAAATTGTGACATAGTATTTTATTATGTTCAGTATATTTTTCTCGAATGAGATGTATTATAAATCAATGATCTATTGTATTTTTGTTTTTATGGAATCCTGCTTGGTTCTCTATAAGTATGCATATTTTCAGAGAGTGTATATATATATTACTTTCTATTTTCCTCTCATTCCCAGAGAGTAAGATTTTTAGGAAAATTTTGCTTGGATCACTGATTAAATTGATGCTATGTTTTGTACTATTCACTTTTTTTAGGAATAGGAATCAGAACAGAGCTGCACCAATCTTTAGGCCATGATTCATTGTTTCACACATCTTGAGAAATTTTGAGCAGGGCATCTATGTGTTTTATTCCTCCCCGCCTGCATTCAGTAGTTCTGAAATTATTTTATCTATGCCTGGTGATTTTTCCATCTTCAAAGAACTAATTATTGCTTCTACTTCTCTAAAAATAAGTCTCTTTCATCCAATGGCATTTGTATTATGTAAAAGGTTGACTGAGTAATCATACCAACGCTGCAAGATTTTATCCTTTCCAGTTAAAAGCTTGCAATTTTCATTATTGACCACTTTGTATTAGTGAAGGGCTTCGTTCATCTCCTTATCATTTGGAAAGCACTTCTAAGGTTGTTTCTTTGTAGTTCCTCTTCAATCTTTCCTCATTCATGCAGAATCCAGTTGGTTTTAGCTGTTTTAATTTGTTTCTTATTATTTTGTTTAGTTCTTTATATTTTTCCCTGCTATCATCATCATCCTTGTTTACAGTGGATTTTTAAGGTTCTCTTTTGATCACATAGTTGTGGAATGTCTTCTGCATTCCAGGGTTTGATTATCCCGAGAGATTTTTTTCCCATTATGGTATCAGCCGCTTCTAAAATAGCTTTGGAAAATAGTTTGTATTTATGAATTATTGAAGGAAGATATTCAAGGAATAAGGAGCCAAGATTGGTCGCTGCCAATCTTGGCTCCTGGGAGGTCTTAGGAAGGTTAAGTGATGTTTTATGTGCTGTCCGAAGAAGTATATAATCAATTATAATCAATTAAATTCTGTGCGGATTCATTAGATTGAAATTCGTGTTCACTTTCTTGTTGGGTCATCGCCGATCTCAGCTCCTTGGAAAGTTCTAGTTTTAGGAAGATTAACTGATGTTTTATGTGTTGTTCAAACAAGTATACAATCAGTTAAATTGTGGATAGATCCATAGGTAAATTCCATGTCCACTTTCTTGATGGCTTATGAGGATATAAAGTATTAGTAATTGTTAAATTATTTTGAATGGTATCCTATGTCATTGGTTTCACCAAAACCAAATGTACCACAATGGAGGAGAAAATTCCTTTCAGTACCAATTTTTTCATTCCAGTCCCCTAGGACAATGAGATAGTCTTTATTTGGAATTTGTTTTATCACTGAGTTAATTTGTCCATAGAAGTCATTAATACACTCTTCATCGTATAACGATGTAGGTGCACAGACCTGAATTATTGATGCATCTATATATATTATTGATACATTGATAGCAATTCTGCAATTTTTAGGTTTAAACCCATCACATATCTTTTAACAGTTTTCTGACTCAAAAAACCAACTCTCTCTTCCCCTATTTATGTTCTTGAATAAATCAAAAGGTTTCTCTTATCTGTAACCAATTCTCTTGCTTGTGGCAATCTGATCTCACATAAGTCCAATGACAGACCAATGATATGAGAGTTCATATTGTAGTAGCTTGAGTTGACCACTATTGTGATTACTATTATTAACAACAGACCTCTGGGGAGTCAAATACTCATCACAGTTATGATATTATGATACATGAAAAGTTTACATCATTACAAGCTTCCTATTGGCATTTTTCCTACAAGTTAATTTCTTATCTGTCAGGATTGACTCCAGTCTTCACAAATGCTACATTTTGGTCTTTTAAGGCACTTCTTACTATATCAGTACACCTAGATCTTCCTCTGTGTCTTTTTTTCTTGTCATCACGGCAACAAATACCTGCTTAGCTAATCTTTTCTCTCTCTTTCTTATTCTATTTACGTGACCATACCACCTGAGATTATATCTGCTCACACTTTCCTGAATGCTAACAATGTTCAAGTTTCTTCCTATTATCCTCATTTTTATTATGATTCTATTACTGATGGCACCTGTTCACTCCCCTAATCTTTTTCAGAACATGGATCTGTAGTCACCAGTTTTTGATCTAATGTTTTATTTCTAATCCAGCTTTCAGATCCATAAATTTAAATTTATGGATCTTGTATACAGCTAATTTAGTGTTTTGAACAGTTTCTCCCTTATTCAATTGACTTCCTACCATACTAGCTTTGTTAATTCTAGTACACAGGCCTGAATATGTCAGTAATGAGCCAGGATGCTTCCCAATCAGCTGGCACATAATCCCCCTACCACATACTGAGACTGACTCTGCCAGGGTTGTACCTGGAGAGGTAGTCTGAGTAGTGGTATGTTTAAAGCATTGTCAAGGAGACTGGTCACTCTGTATGGATGTCACATTCAAGAATCCCTATCACTCATATCCCACACTTTCCTTTCATCCAACAGTAAACCAAAAATGAAATTGACAAACAGTGATAATGACACTGCAGTCAAAGGAAATCTCACTTGAAAACTAATTCCATCAAACAGATATAAATTAAAGATACCAAGAAACTATATACTTAGTTTAATCCTTTATCCAAGTGTAAGCAAAGAAGTTTTCAGGACTGCAGCAACTCGTATAAAGAAGCTAAGACTTCATCACTTGCCTTAGTATCCCATTATGCAAAGCACATCTCGTTGCAGAAGGAGATGTATTATGGGATATTAAGGCAAGTGATGTGGTCTTAGCTTCTTTATATGAGTTGCCCCAGTCCTGAAAATAGTTCAGAAACAAACTTGTTTGCTTACACTTTTATAAAGGATTAAACCAAATATATAGTTTCTTGGTATCTTTAATTTATAGTATAACCAAGTGGAAAAACTTCCAACAATAAATCAAGCACAATATTCAGAACATACCAAATTCCCTGCCAAAAAAAACGTTGCATTTGCTTTACAAACTACAACTGCATCACCACTTACAGACATCCTGACTATTTACTCTTGACAGAAATACAGTCCCTCTTCATTGCCCAGATTACACACATTGATTTATTTCTTCATTATTCATGTCACCACAGTGGCACCTGAGCTTTTATGTGATCTGACATTGCCTGCCAGAGAATGCCAAATTTAGAATTCTATCCCCCTTTTGACCTTCTCTAGCTAAAGGTTTCTTTGTCTCCCATTTAGTAAATTTATCTGTTGTATTTACCATTCCCCAAATCCTGAAAACCTCCAGCTATCAAACAGTGAAGGCAACTTTCTAGGTGACCTTAATGTCTGCAACTCCAACTGGCTTCCCTTTTCCATCACCACCAAACAAACTGAATGTGATGTGGAAGTTTTTGCTATAAGCAGTCACCTAATGTAAATCATATATCTATCTACCTACCCAAATTCTGAGAACCCTCTACACTCCACTTTCCCAATATCCTTGATCTCTTTTTAACCAGTTCTCCTTCCAGATACACTGTGGAGGCCACTCTCAGATCACAATCTTTTGCAAGTTTCCACTCACACTCAGTGCCTTCCCTCCCACCAATCCCAACCTTGTACCCTTTGGTACTAAAAAGGCACTAAGTGGAATGACCTCTAGAACAATTATTCTTCTTTTCCATGGTCTGACTACTGCTTCTGTTCCTCTGACTTAGACGCCTGTACTAAGCAAGTCACAGAAATCATTTACAGTGGCATGAAGACCCCCAAACTTTGGTTAAACAGAAGATGTATGAAAGCAGCTTTTTAATTTTGCAGGACGCACAGTTCCAATCAGACAAAAAGAACATAAACGACATCAAATATAATAATTATGGTGAAGCTGGCCTTTCTGATCATGCCCTTGAACACCTTACATAGAATTGACTGGAAAAGCACTAGTTGTCTACATCACACCAAAACATGGTATGAACGCAAATTTAAGGAAGCCTGTGAGATCATTATCAACCAACCCAATCTAAACAATAATGATGGTCTAAAAATCCCATACATATTGAAGGCATATATTCGTGGGAAGGAGTCCCACGAATCCTTCCTCTCTAAGAACAACTATAAATAGGACTGTAGAAAATTCAGGATCCTAAATCTAAAATAACAGGACATCACTGTTAAAGAAAAAAATGTTTATTCATGTTGTAATTTATAAATAATTTTTTAAATCAAAAATAACAATTGTAATAATAGAAATAGGACATCACTGTTACTGGAAGGAAAACTATCTGTAAGCAAGAATGTTTATTCATGTAATCATAAATTAAATCTAGCTTGATGTAATTTTTTTTTTCACTAGAGGTCATGATCAAATCAAATCAAATCAAATTTGATCTGATTTGATCAGATCAAATCAGATCAAATCATTGTTTCTCTAGCTTTCAGTTTGAAATGTACCGCAGCTTGCCTTGTATATTTATGTATGCTCCAGATGATGATCTTGATATGAAGATCGAAACGTAGGGATAATAAAAAGAGTTATTTTAACACGGTTGTAGAATCCATAATTTCAAAAATGAATGCTAATCACCGTGTAACACTAAAAGAAAAGAAAAATTAATAAAAAAATAAAAAAAACTTTATACTCAGCCTATACTGAAGTATACAATAAATGTAAATCGACAATTGGCAAATTAAAACTGGCTTCCTGTCCAAATGGAGTCATGCCCTCTGGTCTCTTTCAAAGGCCATCAGACATAACTTCTGCTCACCTGAGAGCAAAAGTTACATCCAGTTGGCACCTGTGTTACAGCACTCAAAGGTAAAGTTGACATCATGATGTAATCAATCTTTTCCTCCATTGCCTGCATAGATGATAAAGGCAAATCAACTCCTTCCATTTCACTAATTGTATTAGTAAATGGGCACTGTATGACTTGTGAATTTTTGACAAAAAGACATAAGAAGAATATTAAATAACTTGGACACTAAAAAAGTCTTCTAGTCCAGTTGTACTCATGCATGCTAAGAAGCTAATTCCTATCCTCATTTCCATTCACAATTTAGACAAAAAATATTATTGGTGGGAGTAGATGGTGTTGCATGTAGTTAAGGTGTAGAATGTGTATAGAGGTTAAATAGTGCAGATATCAGTTGTAGAGTGGAATGTCCTCCTGTGATGAGTCCTTGGAGGTGCCACATGTAATAATAATCTCTTCAATAACCCCCCCCCCCCTTGAACCCAAACAGACAAAGCTCTCACAACTGACTCTGGCAACCCATTCCACTCATTCACAACTCTCCAAGCAAAAAATCTAGTCCTCACATCTCTACTAACCACATCTTTATTCATCTTCCAGGGATGACCCCTTGTTTTGGTCCCTCTAGCCAAGTGCTGAAACATTTCCCCTGCATCAATCATATAAAACCCTTTAAGCAACATAAATATTTCTATCATATCCCCTCTTTTCCTCCTTTCAACCAACCTGTGCAATCCACACACACACACCCACCCTCAATCTATCCTCATAGTGAACATTCCATGGACTACTCACCATCTTTGTCACTCTGAATCCTCTCCACTGCTTGCTCATCCCCAAGAAACCCCTTGAAGATGAGGGGGCCAGACTTGAGCACAATGATCTAGATATGGGCATATCAAGGCCTTTTAAAGAGAAATAACTTCCTCTACATGTTAATGTATTCTTCAATAACCAAGTAATCTTAAGAGCTACCTAAGCAATATGTCCTCTAAACTTACTCTTTGTTCCACCACTCCTAAATCTCTAGCTTCATCTATTTCCTGGAATATAGTGTCATCAATATGATACGATACACAGATTATAATCTATTTTTCTCAAAATGCATAACTTGACATTTCACCACGTGTGAGCAAACAAAGTTTGCGCCTGAAAGTATCTTCAGTACTGGGTTAAGGTGGTACAACACCAGGGCAACTCGTTGCAAAGGTGGAGCAAGATACCAACATTCCTATCTCAGTATCTCCTATAATGCAAAACACATCTCCTTGCGGATATGTCTAAGGTTATGCATTAAGGGAAGGGCCACTACCCAGACTAGTTTCGACCTTTATTGAGGTCTCTTCAGTGGGAGCCAGGCCCAAGTGGAGATACCAGGCAGAAGCAAGTGAAAAATAAACTTTCGACATTTCACCACATTAAACTGACACCCATTATCTTTTGCCCATACTGACAGCCTATTTAAATCATAATGCAAGCAATCCACACTGCCTTGATTAACTGTTACTCTACATAATTTTGCATCATCAGCAAACAACTGAATATTTTCTTTCAGGTTATTTCCTATATCATTTATGTACAAATTAAATAGCAATAGTCCCTGCACTAAACCTTGCGGCACACCACTAGTCACCTGTTTTTGCCTCAATTCTGCTCCTCCATATACCACTTTTAGATATATCTGTCCAGCACTTAACCAGTGTCATGTCCATCCCCATTTGTTCTAACTTGCATAACAGAGTTCCATGCAGTATTTTGGCAAATGCCTTTGCAAAATCCAGCAAAATTATCATGTAGCCATTAACTTTGTCCAACTCAATTGTTAATCTATTGTAAAAAAGTAGTAAATCACTAAGGCATGACCGATCCTTCACAAAGCATGTTGATCCTCATACAGTATCATATTTTATTCTACTCATTCTTGAATTCTCTTTTTTGACCAATTTTTTTTTAGTACTTTTACCACAACGCCTGAGATACTGATTGGTCTATGATTTGCTCCTGCAGTCTTAGAACCTCCTTATGCAGGTGAATTATTTGCCCTCTTTCCACTTCCTTGGAACTCTACCAGAGTTGAGATTTAAATTATAAGACCCTAGTCAGAAGTATTGCCACTTCCCTTGTGCATTCTCACAAAACCCTAGCTGATATCCCATCCAATTCCACAGCTGTATTGACATTGAGATTCTGCAATATCCTAAGAACCTCCAATTCATCCAACTCTTTCACACATCAGTGTCTGTTACATATGTTAAAGCAGTAACCTCACTAGGATGGTATACCCTTTAAAGTTGTCACTCAGTAACTCAACAATATATCTGCTTCTATCTCCTCATGACTATTACCATTCATGAATGTTAATCTTCCATGGTATTCTTCCTCTTACTTGCACATAATGAAAGATCTCTTTGGGGCTGCTTGGCCAGATTCTTTTCATAATCTGATTTTGCCTTCCATGCCATATTCATGAGTTTGCTGGTCACCTTTCTCTTTATTATTATTTGACACTTCCAGGGAGCCCAAAGACTCATCGAGGGAGAGTGTGCCAACAGCATCGAATGATTGAACTCCTTCCAACTACTAACTGCACTCAAACTTGCTTAACTTTTGCCATGAGCCATTAGTAGCAGAGGCTATACCAATCGACCAACCCTCATATACCCTACATGGCATTTTCTTCTTCTGCAGCTCATGCTTAATGATAATACTCTTCCATCTAACTCTCCTTATTTTAGGTGCACAATTCGTTCATTCATACCAGTGTCAGCACATATCATCTTTTTCGTGACCCCCCCCCCCCCGGCAAAATTTTATAAGTGTGATAACGTGGAATTTACTTCTCTGTGGTACGGATTAGGTCATCTGGTTATAGTGCATGGAATCATAACTGCTTGGTCCTGCACATTACTGATTTTCAGTTGCAATAATGCCTTTCATATGACATTTATATGGTACACTGATCCTTATCCCTTCCATGCCATATGGTTTTCAAACATGTTACGCCAGTCTCATTGAATGGGTGGCGTGAAGATATAAGAAAAGAAGTGGCGTGAAGACTGAAAGCAATATTAGGACACTCCCATTACACTCCCATTTTGGGATTCCCAAGGAATTATCATGATAGACTATTCAGAAAAAGGTAAGACAATAACAGGAGTCTATTATGCATCATTGTTGGACCATTTAGAAGAAAAAAACGGCCAAGATTGGCACCCAAAAAATGCTCTTTCATCAAGACAATGCACCATCCCACACATCGGCCGTCACAATGGCAAATTGCACGAATTGAGGTTCGAATTGGTTCCACATCCTCCGTATTCTCTGGACTTTGCCCCGTGTGACTTCTTCTTGTTCCCAAACTTAAAAATTTGGCTTGGTGGGAAAAAATTTTCTTTGAACAAAATAGTCATTGACATCAAGGCTGTCAATGGCTATTTTGCACAATTTGACAAATCCTACTTTTTAGATAGGATGAAAAAATTGGAAACTTGCTGGACCAAATGCGTAGAACCAGATGGACACTATGTTGAGAAATAAAGGTGATTTTTTTCCAAAAAAATGTGTTTAACTTATTTTTTTTTACCAAACTTTTCAAACAGCGCTCATAATATTGCTTCCTCTTGATGCCCCTTAACTATATCCCATGCACTACTAACATCCTTACCCTGCAGTGTTTGATGCCATGGCAGAGAATTAAGGTTCTTCCTAAGCTGGCCATACTCATCAGCTTGTAGTTCCACATATGCCCCTTCTTGACAGAATATTCCTCATGGTCACTTTCACCAATCGGAGGCTATGGTTATGGATAGCTCTTCTGATCCTAGGACCAGGTGCAATACTCTCCTACTCCTAATCCCTTCCATCACGGGCATTGAGACCCTGCTCAGTAAATTGCCATCCTTTGGTTTACCTACCTTCCTCTGTAAATGCATAGCAAGCCTTCTTTCCACTTCACTGCATGATGGTGGATGACATTTTTCTCTTCACGCCATGCCACCAACCCAGAACAGCCTTCCTCATAAAGCGTTTCCCATCACCTAAACTTCCAGCTCCTCGAGAAAAATGTCAGTAGATTTATTTTTCCTCAAACAATAGATTTCTTCTTTCTCACTCCTAATCCACATATACAGGGTGTTCGGGATAAATTTGACAGTTTCGTAAGGAAAAAGAAAATCTTCTTTGTATCTATTAAATTTAATGAATTGACAAAAAAACATTACAGGCAGAGTTAATTACAATACTATCAACAAGATTTACTCAAAATAACCATCATTAGCATCGATCACAGCTTCAATTCTGCTTCGGAACCTCGAACAAGCTGATGCTACAGTCTCCCTGGGAAGGGCCGCAAAAACTGTTTTAATTTTATCCATTAACTGGGCTTTTGTATTATTGGAAGTGCGATTGGTGTCTTTTTCAACTGCGCCCCATACAAAATAATCCATGGGGTTAAGGTCTGGGGAGTTTGGAGGCCAAACATTTGGACTGGTGAAGTCGTAGAAATTTTCAGACAACCATTTTTGACTTTTCCCAGAGGTGTGGCAAGGGGCCGAATCCTGCTGCCATACATACGGCCTACCATTGGCTACCCTTGTTATCCAGGGCTTGACTACGGTTAGCAACTCCACGAACAAAGCCCGAATTCCAATGTCAGGGTTCTTCAACACCTGTTCCTGCAGATTTGCGAGGAATTCTGCTGTACGAACGCAATCAGATCGTCTGCTAGGGATCTTTCTTCTTGCTACATCCTCGTAGTCACCATTGCAAGTCTCTAGTTCATGCCTGATTGTTTTTACTGTATTCAGGGAGCATTGGGCAGCAGTCGTAATATCCTTATTTTGATGGCGGGCACGAATCATCATGATACAAGTTATTCTCTTCCATGATTCAGGTGGGTTCCAGCTATCCATCCTTTCTGACATCTTGTATATGAATGAAGAAGGGTCCAAACTTTTAAATGAAGAGAAGTGTGTGTTAATACATGTAACTTACGGAAAAATATAATTAATTATAAATATGTCAAATTTATCCCGAACACCCTGTATATATATAATCCACAAGATATTATACACTGTTCTTGTACCTCTCATATGCAGGATAAATATATATATATTTTTTTAATTTAAAATTCTGTTTATGCTGGTAAATATTTAAAAAAAAAAATTCTGTCAATTTAATTTGCTATCTTCAGTTAAAAATTATGCCTGAGTAGATGATGATTTACTTGTTTGTCATTCAGCAGTGATATGTTCCTGCTTATTTGCATAGTTTTGTGTCTTTTGTTTTTTTATTGCTGATTTTATTACAGAAGATATTTAGTTAGGGAATCCTGCAGACTTGTACTGAATTTATTCAACAGTATAGCATTTTCATAAAGTAAAGAGCTGAGTTTAATATCTCCAATTTTGCCATCAGGCTTAATACAATTAAAACTAATTGTAATCACTTCCTATTTCAAATCCTCTGTATACTCTTGTATCCTGAACCAGTGTAAAAATATTGCTATCAACAATAACATAATAAGACTTTCCTTATTTCTTTCTTTCTTTCTCTCTCTCTCTCTCTCTGTATGTTAATTTGGGCACATCTTTATGTTAGAGCATGGTATTAGGATAGTTCATGTCTTTCAGAAATCCATCAGGAACTCATACTCAGCATTATTATTAGCTTTGTACTATTTGCCAAATTTTCTTAAAATCTTTCTATATGTTTGGTAATCATTTTCTACTCTACTGTTTAGATCTCCAACAAGGACAAGTTTTTCTTTATGTCAACCTTTCTCTAATGATTCAAGAAATTCCTGTTTCTTGGTAGAACCTTCTCTAGGACCATAGGCAGAAATGTCTTGTTCGATTTCCCATAGTGGTGTTTACTCATATCGCTCTACTTCAGGAGTGTTGAACTCAATTGGACCACGGGCCATTTTCCATAAAACTGTATCTGAAGTAGGCCACAAAAAATCTTTCACTAAAAAAAACCTGCACTAATTAGAATTGAAAGAAAGTGAAAGAATGAGTATAAATAAATTGAAAAATTAATAACAAAAATGTTATTTATTTTAAATCATTACAAGACACGTAAAATAAAAGCAATAGTTCAATGATTATGACAACTTAAAAAAATAATAATAATAAAGAATATTTTTATTATATTAATATTTACAATAGATAGCATTTAAACCAAATTAAACTGAAATTAAATTTTATTTGAATAAATCAAATATTTATAGTCTAAAAAAAGTGTAAACTCACATTAATAACCATCACAAAAATTTACAGAGCCTCCTCTTAGTTCAAAATTTTTGTGTTTGTGTTGAAATAAAATACTATTTTTTTGGGGGGAAGGGGGGTCTATATTTTGGGGAATTTTTTTAAATGTTAATGAAAATATTTGGGGGAAAAATATATATAATTATAATAATTTTAAGTAATTTAATTGTAGTACTTTATTTTTTGGGGTGCTTAAGGGTCAAAGCTGTATAACTGAGAGGAGACCTCCACATAGCCTTTAAAGGAATGCGGAGAACCGACCAGGGCTTCTGACCTAATGTCCAATCCTCACCTTCTCGTGGTGCATCCTGTTGGGTATCTACTTTGATACTGAACGAACGAGGATGGGCTGGCAATTTGGGATTTAGCCGACCAAATTGTATTCTTATTGGTTAAACCAAAATAAAAAATGATGGTACAACATGACAAAATTTCATGCCGGCTGGGGCGTCGCCGGGTTAAACAAGGCCCCCGTTGTTTTCGCCAGGGAACCAGGGCGAACAGCGAAAAGTCAGCTACTGGAACAAATCTGAAAACAAACCCCAACTCAACATCACCAGAGTTAAAGATCGGTACTATCAACGTAAGAAGCCTGAATGGCAAAGAAATGGAGCTAGCTGAGGAATTAGATAAGTACCAGATCGACATAATAGGGGTGACTGAAACAAAAAAGACCAAAACTGGTGAGATCTTTCTGAGCAATAAATACAAAATGTTATATTCAGGCAATGACAATCAAGGAAAAGAAGGAGTAGCCATAGTATTCAACACAAAATACGAGGCTAATCTTCTTGAATGGCAGTCAGTCTCAAGTAGAGTAATGTGGGCAAATATGAGAATGGGGAACTGGACAATGAGACTTATTTGTGCCTATGGTTCCACAGAAGGTTCTACTAAGGTAGAAGCAGAGGAATTTTTTGAGGCTTTAGAAAAAGCAACTGACACAATGAAAAAGGAAAAGTTGGTCCTTGTTGGGGATCTAAATAGTAGAGTAGGAAATGATTGTGAGACATACAAAAATATTTTGGGAAAATTTGGAGAAAAGAGCAAAGCTAATAATAACGTCAATTATCTGTTGGATTTCTGCTCAGGACATGGACTGGTTATTACTAACACCATGTTCCAACATAAAAATGTGCACAAATTCACATGGAGAGAAGAGGCTAGGAATAAGAAAAGTCTCATTGACTATGCTATTGTTGATAGTGATGTTTTCTCCCTGGTGCAGGACACCAGAGTGTACAGAGGATTTGAAATTGGAAGTGATCACTATTTAGTCTTGAGCAGGATAAAATTGAATTTCATATTGAAAAGAATAACATGTAAGAAAGTTTTAAAGCGAATAAAAGTTGAGCAGCTCTCAGATGTAAACTGTAGACTAAAATACAGAAATATTATTGAAAAGAAAATGAAAGAGTTTGAGAACAGGAATCAAACCTTGGAGATTCAGTGGCAAACTCTGAAGGAAACATTGATTGATTCTGCCAGAGAGGCATGTGGTGAGGTTGTGTGCAAAGATAAAAAAATCAGAACTCCCTGGTGGACACAGGAAGTTAAAGAGGCAGTGAAGGAAAAGAAGAAAGCATATCAAAAGTTCCTGGCAAATAAGTCAGCTTTTACTCTTACAGAATACAGAGACAAATGTAAGAAAGCTAAACAGTGTGTAAAACTAGCTAAACAAAAGTCATGGGAGGACTTTGGCAAGAATATAGAAAATAAATATCAAGAAGGTGGCAAAATATTCTGGAGGTTGTTGAAGAAGCTTAGGAATGGAGGAAAGAGTGCTGTAAAAGGAATTAGAGATGATAAAGGTGAAATGAAAACAGGAGAAAAAGATATCCTTGAAGTATGGAGTAATTACTTTGAAAAACTGCTAAATGAAACAAGCAGTGATGACAGCACAGTGATAAAAAACACTGACCAGGCATGCAGTCAGGAATACATATCCATTCTTGAAGTAGAAAAAGGCAGCAGGAGTAGATGATATTCGACCAGAGATGCTGAAGTATGGTGGTATAAGAGTCTTACAGTGGCTGCACTGCATAGTTCAGAAAGCCTGGACAGAGGGACGAATTCCCGATGATTGGAGTAGAGCTCTCATAGTACCCATATATAAAAAGGGAAATAAAACTGAATGTGAGAATTACAGAGGTATTTCCCTACTGAGTGTTCCTGGCAAGATCTATGCAAGTATACTTGAGAAACGGTTGAGAAGAATTGTGGAAGAAAAGCTTGGTGAAGAACAAGCTGGATTCAGGCCAAATAGAGGCTGTCAGGATCAGATCTTCACTTTACGACAAATAGTCGAGAAAGCATGGGAATATAACAAAGATCTGTATTTAAGTTTTGTCGATTTGGAAAAGGCATATGACAAGGTGCCAAGAGAGAAGCTATTCAATACGCTGCAGTTATATGGTGTCAATGGGGCATTATATCAAGCAATACTTAAGTCTTTATTTGAGTTGTGAGTCAGCAGTTAGAATTGAAGGAAGTACAGGAAGATGGTTTAATGTTAAATCTGGTGTGAGACAAGGATGTACATTATCCCCTCTGTTATTCATTATCTATATGGATCACATTATGAAGGAATGTGGTATTAAACCTGACATCAAAATTGGAGATGTTAATGTCAGCTCTTTGCTTTATGCGGATGATGTTATACTTCTAAATAAATCTGCTACAAGTCTGCAAGATTCTCTGACTAAATTGAATAGCTGTTGTAATAGATATGGTATGAAGGTCAGCAATAAAAAGACAAAGACAATGAAAATAGGCAGAATCATTGAAAATGTCAACTGTGTTGTGAATGGAGAACCTGTGGAACAAATAAAACATTTCAGCTACTTAGGCACAATTTTTACTGAAGATGGTAAACTAAATATAGAAATAGACAACAGAATCAGCAAAGCTGGTATCGTGGGAAGTCAATTGAATAAATTCATATGGAATAAGAAAGAAATTAGTCGGAACACTAAATTAGCTGTATACAAGACTGTGTTCAAACCAATTTTAACTTATGGATCTGAGAGCTGGGTCAGAAGTAAAACACTTGACCGCAGATATGAGAGTCCTGAGAAAGATTAGAGGCGTGAACAGATGGCATCAATGGCAATATCATATTAAAAATGAGGATATTAGGAAAGAACTTGACATTGTCAGCATCCACAAATGCGTTAGCAGAGCTAATCTCAGATGGTATGGTCACTTAAATAGAATGGGAGAGGAAAGATTAGCAAAACAAGTGTTCTCTGCCAGGTTGGCAGGAAAACGACCCAGAGGAAGACCAAGATATAGGTGGATTGATACGGTACAAAGTGCCTTAGACGATAGAAATATAAGATCTGATAATGTTGGAGTCTTGACAAGTAACAGACTGATTTGCAGGAAAATTGTAGATAGGAAGTTAGTGATGATGTAATTTCTTTTCATGTAGTACTGTCATATCCTGTACACCCCTTGAGGGTACATGGCAGGAATTTGATGATGATGATGATGATACTTTATTTTTTTCCCGACACTTGACAACGTTTATTGTTAACCAGCCTGCCAAAATTTGGACTCAAAGATTGTGAGACTTTCATTATGGCAGAAAGATTGACATCGGTTAGTCTTGATCTGTGGGCTGTTTTGTTACCTTTCATACATGAGAATAATTGTTCACGTAAATAGGTGCTTCCAAAATAACATAGAATATTTGCTGGATATTTTTGACCTAAATAACTGTATATTTTTGGAACACATTCTTGGTATTTTGCTTTTAGAATGGAATCATTTTGGAAATCAATAAGTTCCATTTGAATACAAATAGGAGCTTTTTCAAAATTAAAGGAAAAAGGATTTGTAAAAAGCAAAAAAACTGCTTCTTGCTCCTTAAAATCTTTAAATTGTCTATCAAATTCTTCTTTAATATTTTCTAGTTTGGGACAATATTGAGAAAAGGTAAAACTTTGATTCTTATTGTTCAACTGTTCACACATAGGAAAGTAATTTAGAATATTCTCTTTTAAATGATTTTGAAACAAGACTAATTTACATCTAAAATTTGCCAGTGCATCATACAAGTGTGTTATTAACTGATCTTTCCCCTGAAGTCTGACATTTAAATCATTCAAATATCCTGTAATATCAACTAAGAATGTTAGATCTTGTACCTATGTCTGATCATTGAGAAATGCAACATCATGATTTTTCATTTCTAGGAACAATTTGATCTCCTCTAAAAGTAAAAAATAAAGCTTTTTAGAACCTTATGCCAAGATAACCAACTAATCTCTGTGTAATAAGGTAACCCTTCAAATTCACTTTCCAAGGCTTTAAGAAATTGTGCAAACTGACTGATTGAGGCCTTTGGATCAGATGAAGTTCACAGTATTTGTCACAGGCTTCAGTACGTTGCTCATTTCCAATACTTTGGAGCACAGGACCTGCTGATGAATAATGCAGTGGAAAGATTGCAGTTTTGGAATGTCTAGATATATTTCCTGTAACTTTGCTGCAAGTCTTGACACAAAATCTTTATTTTTGCCTGTCACTGCTATGAGCCTGTTTAGAAGAAGTTGGTACTTTTCCAAAATGCTCCACATGCCGTAAAAAGTCTTCCCCTCTAGCATGGATGGGAATCATTTCCAACAACTCTTCAGTAATATTCATATTATTGTCATCGCAAGCCCAAAGAAACAGAACAACTGGAGCCATGTCGTGAATATTAAACTTTCGTCAAGTGTAATTGAAAAGCACCGTACGTTTGCAGATATTTCTTGCAATTGGTCACACAGATTATCTGTCATTTCGGTTATTCTTTCAATCACAGTATTTCTGGACAAAGAAATATTGCAAAATACTTGCACATTTTTGGGACATATGTTTTCAGCTGCTTTTATCATACACTCCTTAACCAAGGAATCGTCACTAAAAGGTTTGGAAGGTTTTGCCAATAAACTTTGAAGGGAATTCTTCATACTTTTTAATTTTTATTCTCTCAGTTTATCCTCAAAGCGTGAATATTGTTCTTTGTGAATTTTATCATAGTGCCTTTTTATATTATATTCTTTGGTGACACTAATTGTTTCATTACAAATAATGCACACAATTTTGTCCTTTGTTTCAGTGCAGAAGTAATTCAATTACCATTTTTCTTGAAATTTTTTTCCCCTCATCAGCAATTTTTCTTTTTCTTGTTGTCTTAGAAAGCAACATTGCTTGGGTGAATAAATATATTATTAATAACAATTTTTATAAAAAAAATTAAAAAAAAGGATTCTGATAGGTTGTCATTGAATTGTGTTCGGTGCACTGACAGTAGCAGGCAATTATAAACTCATAGCCGGGATTCACATGAGTGCGTATGCCACACGCACATTACGTGAACAGCTGGTAGCCAATAGAATTCAATTTTTTCAGCGTGCTATCTGCAGCATGCTATAAATAAACAATGAAAGCATAAATATAGTTTACAATTGATTAGGATCGGATCTAACATTGGAATTGTGATATAAATTTTTATTATTGCAATAATATTATAGCAGGTCGAAAACGAATAAATCGATATTTATTCGTTTTCATATTCAGATCATATTTACTCGAATATAACTCGCACTTTTTTTTTACTCGAATATAACTCGCACTTTTTTCCCAAAAATTAAAACTAAAAAATCGTGATGCGAGATATATGCAGGGATTTTTGGAAACTAAAGTTTTCAGGAAAAAAACTGAAAATGGGAGGATGACTTACCAAGAATCTCCTATTCATTATCGTTACTTCCAGCCTCGAGAGCAGTTTCCTTGTGTGCATTGTCAGTCATCTACCCAAATAGCATCATCTTCTTTCCCATTATTCCAAGTAATTTACAAGATTTTATATACATAATGAACAACCCTTTACGAATGACTAATGAGAAGTGAAAGCAGAGCATGAAATGGCGAAGCGTGATTGTAGGCTAATAGAGATAGAGCAGCTATGAAGATGTGCATATGATTGGTGCAGTATTAACAAAAGATTGCGTTACCAAAACACAAAGTCAAGCTGACAGTTTTTGAGTTGAAATGCTAATTCTTTTCAACCGAATTCCATAATATCAAAGTGGCATAACAACATTCACTCTATACGTCTTAGTTTTAACACGTTTACAAATTTTATTGGAACTTTGCATTCGAGTTAGTCACACTCATGCACATCTGACTAAAATCATATTTTAGTTCAACATATTTTTTTGCATGAGTCTAAACAGCATGGTTAATGTGGGAGGGGACATGTGATTCATTAGTTAGTGCCATTTTTATCCCAGTTGTCTCTAATTGCACTAAAGAAATATATTACACAGACAGCAAATGTCTCTATACTTTATTCAGTGGTACAATAAAACTACTTGTTTTTCTTGCATTTGCAATATAGTGGCAGTTGGGGAGGGCATATTGTTTACCTCCGGGGAGCAAGTTATTGCCCCGATGTGAAAGTGGTTAAAATTTATTTTCAGGTGCGATGTATATGCAAAACTTTTTAATTTCTTTTTTCATAAACTAAAATCGGGGGTCGAGTTATATTCAAGTAAATGCAGTATTTCTGTTTTATTATAAAAAGCAACCATCCTTTTTTTTTAATCTTTCCTTGAGGCGTCATTGGCTGCAAAAAATTGCTTTGTGGGCCACCAGTTTGACACCCCAGCTCTACTTGATATTCCTTGCCATTCAAGAATGTCCATGAGAACAATCTTCATACCAGGAGACTGTCACTAGCTGTTTCTGGCCAACCGTGTAATCTGATTAACTGGAAATTGGCTGCTTGGTAATAATGTTTTAGCTTATGAGTGTGTTTCTTTACTCTATACAAATGTTTTTTTGTTGTTTATTTTCCAGTCTGTTTTCATTGTTTTATTTGCATCTGATTTGTCACCACAATTATTTAATTTGGCAGTGACAAATCAGGTGCAAACAACAATAATAAAAAAATAAACAAAAAAACATAACTACAGTTACAGATAAGCATCAAACAGAACAGGTCACTTGTTTTAACTGTTTCATGAGGAACCAGTTGAATATATTTTTATGGAACAAGAGCAGAATCAGTTGAATGGCTCATCTGAGTAGCATAAAAGTAGTCTTCAAATCAATTTTGACATGTGAATCTGAGAGTTAATTATAAATGAAACACTTGACCAAAGATTGGAAATCACAGATAGCATTATAAAGTTTATTTGTGTCCTAGACAGGATATAAATTCAAGATTTCCAGCCAAAGGGTATCTATCATCACCACCACCACTGATCACACCTTTACCAATCACACTGTTACACAACTTCCAGGATGAACACCTTGTTCATCATGTATTGAACAATTATTTTTGTGTCAATCTTAGAGAATCCTTTAGTCACTTATAAGTTTCTATCATGTCTCCTCTCTTCCACCTGTAAACTGAACTCTGCAAACAACACACTTTCAACCTATTCTCATAGGGAACATTCCACATACCTTCACCAGGTCTCTGAATCCTTTCTACCACCTCCTGATTCACAAGAAACCCAGGTAACATCTGTGCACAGTAGTCAAGATGTGGCCAAATCATAGCCTTATAAAGAGGTTTGCTTTATAAAGCCTTATAAAGCAAACAAGTAAAGATTTCTCTATATCTTTACTTGTTTGCATATTTTTTTAACATCAAACTTTTGCGATATGCCCTCCGAATTTCAACTCTGTTCATTATTACCCTCAAGTCCATAGCCTTGTCAATTTCCTTCAATATTGGCTAGTGTTGCAACAAGAAGTAGCAGTGTATTTGAATGGTGTTACGGAAATTTTTTTTTTTTTTTTACCCTTAATTATATAGTGCTATTATGTGATAGCCAGACTGGATATAATCATTGTACTATGGTATTGGTTCTAAAAGTGTTGCTCTCGGTTATTATTTTGATTAACCATGCTGCCGGCCAAGATGTCTGTAGACACCAAGGTTATCATGGATGTGAAGTGCATAATTAATGCAGTTAGTAGGGATTCAGAAGACTGAAATGGAATAATTGATGAAATCAGAGATCTGAGAAATAAGAGAGCAATTACTATCTCAGATAAAATAATCTACTTACAATGGGCAATTCCAGTACTGTAATGTTAGAAATCTGTGATTATTATCTTTCTTTTTCATAAATGGATATAACCATAGTCTTTATTTAAAATCCTTGAGTATTTAATGTAATCCAAAGTTTTCCTATAAAAATTGCTTTAATTTTGGTTCTAATTTTTATAACAGAGTTTCATGTTGTATCCTGTCAAACATTTTCTTGAAATTCCCGTTATCATTGTAATTATGCCCTTTATCCAACTTGCCCATCACTCTATTATATATATAAAAAGTTAGTAAATTACTAAATGACGTAACCTTTCACAAAGCTCTTCTCCTTCATCCCATAGAATATCATATCCTTATGTATCCATTTCCAAGATAGTGATTAATCTATAATTTTCTACTGCAGAGACTTTGAACTTCCTTTATGGAAAAGAAATATTTTGCTCTCTCTCTTTCCACTCATTTGTGACCTCCACTTATTTTGCCTACTTCTTTCTTTGTCACCTCACTGCCATCAGCACGTTAAAGTTATCGTTCCATAGTCATTCTTCCTTTTATTTGTCACATAGCAAAAGAACTCTGAGATTTCCTTTGACCTGTGCAAGTAATTTCTTCTTTTCATGATCTGATTTTGCCTTGCTGACCATGCTTGATTACCTTTCTCCTTATATACTCTCACAACGTTTTTTTTTTTTTTTTTTTTAACACCCTGCTTTATGGTACTGCTCATCCATTAACTCCTTACTTTCTATATATGGTTTGATATTGCTTCTTTCAGATACCCCTTTATCATCTCTGCTAGCATCCATCCCTTGCAGATTCTTATGCCATGTCACTGCTTCAAGCTTCATCCAAGCTTATCATAATCATCTGCCCTTAGTTCTTCTATCATACTCCTTAACTGAAAATCCACATGTATGAAAAGTCTGCATGATCACTACCCTGGTTATGGACAGCTCTTCTGATCCAGTGACCAGATCCTGTACTCTCAAAACCTGAGTTCTCTCCATCACATGCCATTTCAAGTAATTATCTCTCAGTATGCAAATAAATTCAATTTCCTTCTCACTGTAAATCTTTGTCTATGTATTTGGAGTCCCCATAATAATTACTTAGCCTACACTCCTTGTACTAATTTTGCCAATTATCTTGGCCTTCCACATCATCCCTTGCAACCCCTGTTTATTGCAGCAACCGACTCTATATTTTGTCTTGGCCTCTATTTCACACCAGTTTGCTTCAAATGAGCTGCCATCTATACATCCCTATCTTTCTGATCTCTCTTGGTGTAGTTCATCTGCTGTCATCATGAGTACACCTCTCTGTTCTCCCTGAAAATACTATATCTCTCAATCCCTATAACATTTGGTGAAGTTGCACCAGCCAATGCTAAAACCTCCTCCCTCTTGTTCCTGAAACTTTTAGTATTAGCATACATAAACTGTAGCATTCCCTTAGATCCCAACTATCTTTACACCTTGAGTCAAGATTCCACAGTCACTCACTTCATTGGTACTAATTTGTGGTGGATGCACACCAGCTGCATCCACTCTAATTGGTTTAGTTTTCTAACTTTGCACTTCCACACTCTTAGTGAACAATGCTTTCTCAGGACACTTGACTCTCAATCTATTTTAATTCACTCCTTCAGTTATATGAGTCCTTCTATCTCACAGAATCAGTCCATAAGTCTGCAAACTGCATAACATTTTTTCTGCACAACCCATGCATCAATTCATTTGCAGTCATTGCATACTTAGTAGACACCAAGTAGCAGATTTAACATGTTTGTTCCTTATTAAAATCAGATTTAAGTTTTCATATGATATGCTGTTTCTTTATTATTCCTTCAAAGAAGAAAAGACAAAATAAAATTATTTGTGTGACATTTAGTGTACACCATTGCTAATAAGTACTTTCTATTTTCAGTTTATGATACTAAAAAGAAGAAATCTGTTATTGGAATCTTGAATGTGACAGTGGAGGCCCTTGCCGCTTTAGAGAATGTTCAGAGAGCTGGTCACAGAACATAATTTATATATGTATAAATTATTGCTTCATTCATAAGTCAAACCGTCCATTTTGTGCCATTTTTGTACATATCTATTTAATTGCAATTTTTTCTGCCCGATTCTAGAATCCAGTTTGTAATTTTAAGACAAGTATGTAATTTTATGGGCAATGAGTACGTGATTTTTCTACACTTTTTATATAAAGAGTTGAAATTTTATACTTATTTTGGGTGAATTTGCCAAAGGTTTTTAATAGTATATATATATGTTATACACTTCCCTTGAATATTGATTTTATGTGGGGGCTCTTTGTGAGACATTTAATAAGGAAGCATAATTCACGTTAGCTGAAATATTTCATCATATGTATGTCATAACTTAATATTACTTGCATTTGAAATCTGATACATCCTATTTTTCAGTAATATAGATTTTTTTAAGCCTGGAATGCGCTGTAATAATCTAAGAAATAGTTCATTTCTTTTGCAAGCATAATGAATTCCATGTATATCAATCACTAATTTCATGTTTCTTGCAGGATCCCAAAATTTTTTATGCTTACATATCTTTACAACTGTTAAATGTAATGTTTATGCTTAGTTTCCAAAATCAGAGCTCATCGTGTTTCATATTGCTCAATAAAATAATAAAGTGATGAAGATAACACAAGTATATTCAGGAATGTGTAATATGCATGTATACCAGCTGAGCTGAAAAAATAAATGTGATTGATTTTTTTTTTCTTTCTAAGCTATATTTCTCACTATGATACTGCTTCTATGAAATCATCAAAAAGATAAGTGAAAACAACATGCACATATATATATATCTACACATAAACTGCTTTCAATAGTACAAATATTCAAATCAATAAACAATTCACAGTATCATCATTTTACAGTAAAGAGTATATTGAGAGAGAGAGAGTGTCCTACAGATAAAAAAAATTGAGACATTTCTGTATTATGAGACCAGTAAGAGAATTTTGTAGATATTTTAAAGGAACAATATTGTAAATTAATCCTGTTGGGTATTATGCCAAATTATGCAGTAAACGCACACTAAATAACAGGGTTCGTTTGTCTCTTCTAAGTTATTTCATCATATTGGTCTGTCTAGATTTTGGATTTTCTCTGGATTATTATTATTATCAGCCTTTCACCAGTAGGTGCTTATCCATCTAGGATGCCAACACCACAGACTTCATTTCATTGACATTTCTGCTTTAAACCCTTGCTAAATCTTTCATCTTCCATGTTGTTTAAATGACTGTATCACCTATCATTAAGTTCTCTTGGGAATTGCTTAAGGGCCAAAGCTAGATAACCAGAAGAGCTATATATATATATATATATTTTTTTTTTGTATGAAATTCAGACAACCAGTTAGAGCTTCTGGCTTAGTGGCTATCATATCCTGATAGTATAACTCCATAGAAATGGCAAAGTATCTATTTAAATACTAAATGAACAGACAGTTGCTGTGTGTGTGTGTGTGTGTTATGTTCTATCGAGTCGTTTTTGACTCCTGGTGATTCTATGAACATACACTCTACATTCAGATCTGTCCCTGATCATATCTTTCAATTTCCAGGTGCATTCCAGTTGCTTCTTTAACTCTGTCCACCCATCTCATTCTTAGTCTTCCTCTTCTCTTGCTTCCATCAACTTGAGCAAGTATCATCTTCTCCAGACTGTCATTTGCTCGCATAATATGCCGAAGTATGACAATTTTTGCTTGATGATCATAGCTTCGAGGGAGCAATCTGGCTTTGTTCTGTTTATCACTGATTTATTGGTTTGTTTTTCAGTTCATGGTATTCTTAGTAAGCATCTCCAAACTCATAATTCAAATGTATCTATCTTCCTTCTTTCACTCTTTCTCAGAGTCCAACTTTCACATCCAGACAGTACCACAGGGAATACCATTGCTTTCATGATTCTGATTTTTGTTGAGAGGCTAATATCTTTAAAGATCTTGCTTAAATTTGTCATTGCTTTTTTCCCAGTAATCTAACTTCTTTATGAATTCGGGATCCTAGGAGCACAAAATTTGTTAACTACTTCCATTTTCTCCCCATCTACTTCAAAATCATTAAGTTCACATGTTGCCATAACTTTTATCTTTTTGAGGTTAAGTACTTTCATAATAAGTTCCTCCAAATCTTCTTTGCATTTTGCTAGCAAGGTGGTATCATCTACCTACCTCGAATTATTAATATTTCTTCCACCAATTTTAATTCTGAGGACTCCTCCAGCCCTGCTATTCTTAAAATGTATTCGCTGTACAAGTTCAACAGGTACGGAGATAAAATACATCCTTGTCACACCCCTTTACCTATTGTGAAATACTCAGTTTCTCCAAAATCTGTTCGGACAGTAGCTTCTTGTTCATAATCAAGATTCCTCAGAAAGATAATGAAATGCTCTGGCACTCCCATTGTTCTTAACACATTCCACAGTTTCACATGATCTACAGAGTCAAAAGCCTTACTATAGTCAAGGAAACGAAGGTAGACATTCTTTTGATATTCATGTGCTCTTTCTATTATCCATCTTACATTGGCAATATGATCTCTTGTTCCTCGGCATTTCTCTCTTTTCTGAATGATCTTAAGTAAGACTTTACTTGCATGAGAAATCAGTGCTATAGTTTTGTAATTTTCGCACTCCCTTGCATCACCTTTCTTCAATAAAGGTATATAAACTGATTCCCTAGGCCATGTAGTTGTGATCCAAATTCACTGACATAGAGCTGTTAAAATTTTAACTGCCTCTTCTCCCAGGGCTTTGAGCAGCTCAACATATATTCCATCCCCTGTTGCTTTCTTACTGGATAACTATTGCAGTGCCCACCTCACTTCACTCTCCAGTGGTACTGACTCCTGTGTATAATCCTAGTCTTCAAATTTCTCAGTAATATTGAAGTCCTTTCTGTAAAGGGCTTCTGTAAGATATTCTTTGTGTTTACTTTTCGATATCGTCACCTTGGCACTGAACTTCCCTGTCAGTTTCCTGATCTTTTTGAAAAGATCTCGTTTTGGTCTTCTATTTGTTGGCATTACTGGTTAAAGTATTTTTCCATGTCTCTTCTTGCTTGTCATTGAAATTCTGCATTCAAATGCTGTACTTCCTGTAAATTTCATTTCACCTTCATTTTCCTCCTTTCCTGAGCAGTTTTGATGGTATCTTCTGACAGCCATTTAAACTGTATACCCAAATGGTATTGTGATTGCCTGAAACCGAAACATGCTCTATAATGATAAAATGAAATTGAATGCACAGACATACATAACTTTATTGGAAAGGGCTGAATAGCATGGCATGGCATGAACATTACATATATGCCCTTTTTGATAGTGAGATCTTCCTTAAATCAATCTAAAATAGTACGCATTTAAAACTCAAACACCAAGACCATTTACTCTGTATGTGTGAGTGTTTACTTTGGCAAGTTTTATGCATTATATTCATAGTGCATAAAACTTGTAAAAGTGGAATTTCCAAATGAAAGACAATAAGAAGCAGATAGCTGAGATATTCTGCTGATTGGTTATACAATTATGATTCAGTGAAAATAAAAACACTAACGTGTTTCTATTTTTTATCTCTCGGCTTATAGGCATTTAATCTATTTTTAATATATATATTATTTCGAGCATCTAAAATATTCTTATCCTTGATTCCTAAGCTTTTTCAATAGCTTCCAAAACATTTTGCTACCTTCTGATATTTATCTTCTATATTCTTACGGAAGTCTTCATTGGAAGACTTCAGTAAGAATTTTTGTTTATCTGCTCGTTTAGGGCATCTACTGTCCTGGAAAAGAAGAAAGCATACAACTTTTCAGTATGCTTTCTTCTTTTCCACTGATTCTGTAACTTTTTATATCCACTGTGGTGTTCTTATTTTTCTATCCTTGCAGACAATTTCCCGACATGTCTCTCCAGCTGAATCCATGTTTTCTTCAGCATTTGCCACTGAGAACCCAAGGTTTTTGGTTCTAGTTTTTGAACTGGCTTTCAATAATATCTATGAGGCTTCTGTTCCCATGATCTTGTGTCCATTTTTATGTTGGACCATTGTGCTAGTAATGATTAATCCATATACTGAGCAGTTGTAGAAAGTTTTTTTATCTTGGGTATAATATATGTTAAAGATACCAAGCTATTTTAAATATAAACCTCCATTTCCCAAGTAAGCAAACAGACAAGTCAGTCAAGTTTGCACCTGCAAGTGTTGCAAGTCTAGCTGACCCTGCATGTAGTGCAAGTCAAGGCAACTTGTGGTAAAGGTAGAATAAGCTCTAATCACTATTCTTAATATTTACCCTTAATGCAAAGCACATCTCCTGGAGGAGATGTATGATGCTATGTATTAATGGCAAGGGGCCACTACCCAGACTGGTTTTGTCCTTTATTGAGGTCTCATCAGTGGGAGCCAGGCTAAGAAATACTAAGTTTTAAGTAAAAAAACAGGTTTATATTTAAAATAGCTTGGTATCTTTAACACATATTATACCCAAGGTAAATAACTTTCTACATCTATCTCTCATCCTGAGATTTTTATTTAATAAGGTCAAAGCACATTATGGTAACTTGTTTTGGTAAAATATTTATAAGCTCTGTATTACTTCCACAGAAGACCTTCAAACAGAACTTAACTTCCTGAAAAACACCTTCTTAAATAATGGATATTCCTCTTGTAACATCACTAAACGTTTGAGACCACGCCAACAACCTCGACAAGAAGATGAATCCAACCCTATCACTCACACACAGTTACCATTTATTAGCTCTCTTACCCCAAAAGATGTATTTTGAAAGCACACCCAGGATATCGTTGCAAAAGTGATGCAATGTTTATGCATCAAAACGTCTCTTCATCAAGCAGTAGTATAATGTATTTACTTTTAGGAATCATGTGAAGTCTGGAAAGAAGTAGGGGAGTGTTTAACAGGAATAAATGCAAAAATATAATATCGGTGATAGTGCTATTCAGTGGATAAGCACCACACACCTAGCATATCCTGAATATTCACCCCTCACATATATATATATATATAATAAAATAGAAAAATAATTCTTAACCCACCCACAGTACCAAAAAATGTACCATAGATTTGGAAAATATCCTTTTGTGTGTGGAGAGCAATATAAAAAAGTAAAACATGTACATATTCTTATATAAATATATACATATTCACTATAAACACTAGTGGCAAAATTAGTGCTATGTGTATTGGTTTGGCCACAGTGGTGATAAGTATGTGGTTCACCTGATGGTCATTTCTTCCTTCTCCAGCTGAGCATTGAGCAAGTCTGTCTCAACCTGTGGTATAGGGTAAGCTTCCTTCTGGGTGCTTTGGTTCTCCCATCACAAACATAAAACTGACCTTAAAGTGAATGAATTTATTTAGCTTTAGACATGTATAATCAATATTAATTTGAATATTTCACACAGTTCATATTCTTGCCACCTTAGATACATAAAACTTCTTGTGGAAAGTTGTTAATCATAATAATCATAACTAGATGTTTGTGTAGCTTAGTGGAAATGGAATTTATTATCTGTAGCATTAAACTACCTCCAAAAAGGATCATTTATATGTACAATTCTAGCTAGAGGAAATTCTAAGAGTTTTCTGGGCCAATTCCCAAGTTAGTGGATCTTAGGCATAGGAAAGTAGGATTTTTCCTCATGGACTCTCAAGTTTTTAAATCCTTTATTTCAAACTGTAGAACTCACACTACTACACACAATATGGGTATCAGGTTTTAAGGTGGTGAGATGGTAGCTTTTCTCCCCCCCCCCCCACACACACACTGAAAAAATTTATTAATTGAAAGCTTGGGCTCACTAATGAAGATTTGAATGATGAAGACAGGCTACTCACCTAATCTTCAAAAAGTTAAAGCTAAATAATTCCAGATTATATGCTGTCATATAATATGTCAGAGAAAATAATTGCACAATTGCCACCCTTGGGTTGAAAGGAGTGAAAGAGTGTGTGTGTGTGTGTATTTTTAAGAAAGTAAGATGAATAATGCTTGAGAGAAATGAGATTTAGGTTTCTGACAGGAAAAGCAGATGGGATTTTGCTGAACTGAAAATGGTAGTGAACACTATTGAGGTTGGAGCTGAGACCATGTATATTTGTAAAGTGAATATTGAAGGCTGTAGGAAATTACATGTTATCCTATAATCTTTAGATATACATGGGCATAATTTGAAAAAATTTATAAGAGTCGGAGAGAGATTTGTTGTGAAAAATAACTAATAAATAATAAACAACATCTGTGTGTTGAAATGAAAATGATCCTGCATATAAAAAAAATCTAGAAATAAGCTATGATTAATTTTAAAATCCTCCAAAATTGTAACAAATCTGTGGATGTACCAAATAAAAAAGGGCTGCCATAATACATGGGATGCTAGAGAAAATAAAAAAAATTATTTTTTTTTATTTTCCTTTTATTTAATGTATTAATGATGACAAATTTTCTATCATCTAAAATATAACTCTTTCATCAAAATACAAAATTATGAAGCTTCGATTTTTAATTCGATGATTCAGATCGAATGATCCCATATTTAATTTGTCATTTTCATTAAAAATTGTGTCTTCTAAATAACTGAAATGCATTACTTGTTCTACATTGAAATGCTTACTTGTTTTACTTGTCCTTAATGGAAAAGGATGTTTCAGATGTTTCCCATATTCCAGCATATTTTCATAGTATTGTAAAATCTCGCACAATAAGTTGTTCTATAACTTATCATGCTCAGTTTTACAAGAGTCTTATGGCAGGAAAATACATAAGTTGTAATGTAAAATTGATGTAAAGGTATATGTAATAATAATTATGATATAGTTAGTTCGAGGATACATTATGGTTGGTCTGTGAATTTAGCGCTCCTGTAAAATTAGTGATTTTGTCTGTTTTATTGTGTTTTTAACTTAGAAAATTAGTGTTTTATAGTATATTAGTGTAGATTTCAGTTTTTTTTTTAGTGTATTTAGTATTTCATAACATTTTTATAAGATATTTCTATTATAAGTTTAAAATGTCATCAAAAAAGAACAAGAAACATAGTGTTATAAAAAGTGCTGCAGTCAAGAACAAGAAGGTTATCAGAGATATGGAGGAGGTTAATGAAAATGGATTAACCTCCAAAATAGCAAAATTGAAGCAGATCATCAGAGAGAGACAATGCAGGAATTACAAAAAGTTAAGAGGCGTTTAAATGAGCATAGGGAGAAAAAGAAAGTTATGCAGGAAAATAAGAAACAACAATGCATGGAAACAATTAAGTCAGGAAGAAACGGAAATCAGGTAAATGATATTGTTCAAAAAAAAAGAAAAGTTATTTGATAATCTATAATAAAACATGCCAATGATAAGCAAGTTATAACTTCGAGTTTTCCTGGAGCAAAAATTAAGAATATAAAGGAAGCAACTTAAAAACAGAAACGAAATTGTAATAGGTATTAACGACTTAACTAGTGATAAGTTCAGTATGAGAGAGGACATGAAAGGGTTGTTGGAAGATGTGAGAGAGTGAAAATCATCAGTATTTTAGCTCAATATGATAATAATGAATTGAGAAGAAGGGCTATGAGGGCAAATGATTCGATGTGTAGGCTGTGCAGAAGGAATGGATGCAGGTTTTTGGATGTGTGGCGTGAGTTTGAGGAAAGATTGGATTTGTATAAGAGGTATGGCTTACACTTGAGTGTGTTTGGTATTAGGAGTCTGGAAAAACTAATAACTGGTATGAGACCTAACACAGAGTCAGGGAAAATGAATTACAAAGAGAGGAATGGTAAGAATGTGAGTGCAAGAACAGCAATGTTATGTAACTGTTAATGACAGGAGTCATTGGCATTTGGTTGATCACCATCACTAAACTCAACGCTGCCATAAACCTATTAAAACCTAGAAAATCTGCAGGTAATAATATCTGTAGTGAACAAATTAAACATTTTGGATCCAGGACTAAAGAGTGGTTATTAAACCTATACGACACTTGCCTTGGAACCATAAGGATACCAACTATCTGGAGGCAATGCTAAAGTAATGGCCTTTCTGAAACCAGGGAAAACTCCAACCGAAGCAAAAAAATTACGGACATATATCACTACTCAGCAACTTCTTTAAACTCTATGAACAATTAATTTTGATTATGCTACAGCCCCTAATCGAACCCCATCTTATTGCTAAGCAGGCTGATTTTAGACCAGGCAAATCCTGTACATCACAAATTCTCAACCTCACTCAATATATAGAAAATGGTTATGAGCAAAAACTAGCCACAGGAGCAGTCTTTGTAGACCTAACTGCAGCATATGATACCAGTCACAGGTCGTATGCAGTGCATAGTGTGTATTCTCAAATCATCTACGCAACTCGGGGCCCCCTCCAAGATTAAATCCTGAGTGCACTACTGATGTGTACAAATTCATATAAGAACAAGATGGCGGCACTTGTTGAGCCTTCTCCTCACTGCAGGCTGCTTAAATTAGTGATAGCCTTGGGCCAGCTATCTCTGATTGGCTACCAGTGAAGATAGGGCTAAAATGACTTCACCTATTTCCTATAGAGGAATAAAAAGGAGCTGATTTTTTGATTCATAAAAGAACAAAAAAAAAAAAAAAAAAAAAAAAAAAGGAACAGTCCTCCTGACTGAAGTGACCATTCTTAGTTTGAAGCAAGATAAAGATAAATATCTAAGAAAGTTTCAAAGAGAAGCTTTCAGAGGTCAATTGTAGACCCAACTATACAAATATTATTCAAGAAAAAAAAATTAGAGTTTCAAATATAAAAACTAATTCTTGGAATTTTAGATGATATTTGAACAGAAATGCTCAAATATAGAGATATAAAAGTTTTAATATACTGCATTTTGTGGTGGCTTTTTTTCCCTCATCTGTTCATAGCAGGCTAACTTTGCAGGAACATGGAACTATAAGATAGTTTCATGTGGGCTTGAAAGCTGTGCAGAGGTTGCATTTCTTTAAGATTTTGCTATTTTTTTTTTTTTTTCTGATATAGATCTCTGACCTAAGCGATTATTAAAATTCTCCTGAAGAGAAAGTTGTAGACCAGCAAAGAGGGTTTTTTTTTTTTTTTTTTTTTTTTTTTTTTTTTTTTTTTTTTTAAAATACTGCAGGAACTGTAGTCATTAGACAGAACAAGTGTGGTGCATATGATTGAGTTCTGTTACATATATATAGTTATATTCACTTATAAAATTAGCATGGATTTTAAATATCTTATATTTCTTTATCAAGGATTTTTTTTCATTACTGAAATGAAGTTGTTTAGGCTCTTTTTTGATATTCAATTTGGCATTAATAATGCTGACAGGATTATGGATCTATTTGTATTTTATAGCCAGTAGAAAAGCTTACTATAGTTCATGAAAACCAAACTTCCTCATAAGCCGTGGTAAAGCTTATGAGAAAGTTTGGTAAATTTTCAAAACTTAAGTTTTTCTACATTTAGCTATAGAATACAAATGGATTTATAATATCCTCCATTATATTATCTCATTTATTCTAATTCCAAATTAAAGTATCTTTGCTCTATACTTTAATATTTATTATGCACTTACTGAGAGTTCTCCTGTGATGAATTTAACTTTCTGATATAGGATTGCTAATGGTATATTTAACAGTGGATTATTGTTCTTTTACGATTTTTGTATGGTCTGAAAGAACAAACAGTTCAGAACACACCTATCAGGCCAGTGAAACCTAATCAATGCACTAATAAAAGATGAATATGGGCTTCTATTAAGGGTTCATGTTCTTTAACCCTTTAACTGCTATAGTCGAGTTAACTCGAGCGTGGAAAAAAATGGCAACCTTGCTACGAAGAAGCAAGGTTGCCATTTTTCGATTTAACTCAATTTTTTTTTCCGCATACAGACAAATTGGCCCTTCAGAACACACGCAATTTACAGACAAAAAATACTAGTTGTGGTGGAGAGTGGTAGATGTGGATAATTGGTAGTAGAGGTTTGGATGGAGACAGAGTCGTACATTAGGTGTCCTCCAGCGATGAGTCTCTGGACTCCTTGCAGGTGTCAGGAATAATAATAATAATATGCAGCACAATGCATAAACTATGTGCCTGTGGGGATTTCCATGATGTCACAACATGGCATCTACCAGTAAATATCCGCGTTCTCTTACTGATGATCAAATTGCTGAATTGTTAACAACATATGAGTCAGGAGAAGAATTGTCCGAGTTAAGTGAATTGTGTACTTCAGATGAAGATCCTGGTGATTCTACATAAATTAATGTGTGGTGTTTAATCAAGTGGACAATCCTTGAATATGCAAATTTTATAAAAACACTATTATTGCCATTTTTGTGAGTGAACAAGTGTATATCAAGAATGTATGATGCTGTCCGAACTTCTTAACTCAGTAAGAATTTTAATCGACTTTATAAATTTTTTGCAAAATTAATTCAGCACATGAGACAATGTTAGTAGAATATAAAATCAGCAGTTAAAGGGTTAAGCTTATTTTTATTGAACTCTTTATTTACATCATAATGTGATCTCAACACTGAAAACTTCCCACAGAAACTTTTGTTTGAATGCAAGAAAGCTTCAAATTACATGCATTGCAAATACGTTTTACCTTTTCGATTTGGAATACAGGTATTTTGAAGCTGCCTTGAGGAAATTCTATAGATTGAACATACTTTAAAAGTGGATAACTAATCAAGGTGAAAGCTCATCTTTCCCTCCCTTCAGGATGCATTCTATTAAAAATTTAATAAAAAGAAAGCAGTGTGAATGGTGCACTTGATTATTTTTAATGCAATATATAAAATGGGCTTAAATACATAAAAACAATGGTGGCATTGAATGAGTTAATGGTTCACCAAACTGACTGAATGGTGAATGAAAGCATACAGTTTTGTATGCTTTGATTCATGTCACAAATAATGCACAAGTGTCTTTAAAACCTAAAACATAGTTGACACAGTTATTGACTAGTCTGGTATGCTTTGATGTTGATTAGCATTCATGTTTATGTTTCTAATAAACACATCTATAGATAATAAATACTGACTAAATTTATTTAGTTAAATTATTGCACTCGTATTTCACCTTGATCACCAAGACAACTTTATAAAGGCAGAGAGAATACACTGAACATGTACGTACATACAGACATGTGAATGGCAGGATCCTACAATCCTGATGTCCTCTATGGATACAATAATGGAAACTTGCTGAAGGTCTCATGATGACATTTTCCTAGATTTTTAGCAAAGTGAGGCAACTGAATTTGTTAAGATTTGGCTTATGTTATATTTTGATGCAGATTCTAGGAATTAGTCTCTCAGACTATTCCTAGAATTCCTGTTTGTCCAAAGTAAGATAGTTTGCAGGAGCAAGATATGTAAGTAGCAAGCAGATAAGGGTAGCTAGTTTTTAGTATGTCTTGAAGGTGGTCTCTGTTTATTATACTGTTTAATATACTGTTTTAGAATGAGTGTCAGATTATTTTTCTGATGTGCCTTGAATATATGGAATGGCTATAGACTTTTTGGAAGAGATGACTGGGTGGGTGGGTGGGTGTGGGGGGGGGAAGCAAAGGGATAAGCTATTGGCTAAAAAAAGTGTACCAGGTGATTGATTTCTATGAAACCAGTGTAGACAGAGCAAATGGTTCTAGTATGATTTGCTAAGGTTTTAATTACACCATATTGCTGGGAGTAGTGATGTGATAAATGATGAATGTACCTTCCAGTGTGGGTAGGTTTACTATAGATAGAAACAGATAAGGAGCCATCTGGCAGTGAAAGGAAAATAATAAATGTTCTTCCCTTCCTTCATGTTCCTGTCACCCAACTACCCAATAGATTTTTATCCTTTTCTATCCACAGAAAACTTACCCACACTGGAAGGTACATTTATCATATCACTACCTCTTCCAGCAATATGGTGTGCTACAACCATTTGCTCTGACAACACTAGTGTCTCCACAGAAAATCAAAAACATCTGGGCACTTTTTTTTTTTTTTTTTAAGTAGATTCCACTTCACAAAATCAATATTTTCTGCTCCTTCCCCATTCCACCTCCCCAGAAAAACTTTTGGGGCCCTCTTAAAAAAAATACCATGCAGACCTCTTTCAAGACATACCAAATAGCTAGCTACCCTTATTCACTAAATAAAAGATCCATTCCATTATCTAAACCAGGGATCTCCAAACTAAAATACCAACAGGTCAGATGCAGCCCGCGATATGATTTTATACGGCCTGCCAATTGGATTAATTTTTCAATAAGAATCCGAATAGCAAAACCGTAATCCAAGTTACGGTCTTTCTGACTGTAAAAGGTCGGTTAAAATGGACCGACAAAGAAAAAAAATTTAAAAGAATTCAAAACGAAATAAAAACGTTATATCTGAATAAACTTTTTTATCAACAAAAAATTGTATGTCACACGAAATAAGAACACGGTTAAAATGAACTAATGAGCAAAAAACGAAATTTCCCAATCTGTATTCATTGACAAAAAACTCTAAGTTATACGAAATTAAAAAAAAGTTACATGCAAATTGTTGGTATATGTTCGGTTTAAAAACTAGCGACTAGCAAAAATTTAAACAAATTATTTCCCGAACAGAAAAAAATGAATTTGGCTATTTCAAAAAAAAAAAAAAAAAAAATGTATCAGTTCGCGCATAGAAATTGTCATGATAAGATTTTTTTTTTTTTTTGTAATTTTTACAATTTTTTTTTTAAATAATAAACTTTTTTTATAATTATTTATAAATTTATTCACTTTTATAGGGTTAACATGGATGGGAAAAAGAAAAAAGTTTATCATGAATGTAATGTGTTTAATGAAGAATGGAGCGTAAAATACTTCTTCATACAATTGAACCCAAAGGATAAAGCTGTATGTCTCATTTGTAAAGACACTGTTGCTCTGTTGAAAGAATACAACATATGCCACCACTATGAAACAAAACACACTTCAATGTTTTTGCAATTTAGAGAAAAGGAGCGTTCAGATAAATTTGAATCATTATGTCATTGTTTGCATTCTCAGCAAGGGCTTATTTATGAAAGAAAATTCAGAAAATTAAGCCTTAACCTTGGTTATGTGTTGGCTAAAAAAGGAAAACCATTCATCGATGGCAATATCATCAAAGAATGTATGATGGAAGCAGTGGCCGAGTTATGCCCAGAAAAACTTAATATTTTTAAAATAATAAGTCTTTCGCCAAATACTATTGCTCGTCGGGTCAAAAATATGGGAAATAACATTATCCAGCAAGTTGTAGGCAAAGCACAATGTTTTAGTTGGTATTCTCTCATGCTGGATGAATCAACTGATGTTTGTAATACCTCGCAACTCATCGTATTTTTACGTGGCATTGACGATGAACTTAATGTCACACAGGAATTAGCATCACTTCTCAGCATGCATACTACAACAGGAGAAGATATCCTCAAAGAAATTCAAAAAAACACTAACAGAATATAATTTGGACTGGAATCATCTGCAGTGCATGACAGTTGATGGAGGAAAAAACATGTCTGGTATAAAAATGGGGTTGGTTGGGCAAATCACAAAAGCTTGTGAGGATGCAGAAATATCAAAACCAATGTTTCTTCACTGTGTTATCCACCAACAATCACTTTGTGGAAAATACGAGCTGTGTCTTGAAACCTGTCATTTCTGTGGTAAATTTCATTTGCTCTCATGCACTTAATCATCGTCAGTTTAGGTCTTTTCTCGAGGAATGTGATTCTGAGTATGTTGACTTGACATATTATAGTGCAGTTTGCTGGCTTAGCTGTAGAAAGGTTCTTTCACGCTTCTTTCATCTCAGGAATGAAATTGATATATTTCTTACCGAGAAAAACCGTTACGAACCACTTTTATCAGATACTGAGTGGATTTGGAAATTGGCATTTTTTGCAAATCTGGTGAACCACATGAACAATTTGAATTTAAAGTTGCAGGGTGAAAATAACTTAAGTTTGTAATTTATTATCTCACTAGGGGGCTCTGCCCCCCTGTTCCGGACTGGTAGACCAGTTCTCCTTGAATTCTGGTGACTCGACACTCAGGGTAGCCCCTGAGTTTCAAAACATTTCAAATAACTTGACAAAAAAACATTTCATAAAAGGCCTAATCATTTTATATATATATATAGGGTAGATATCAAGGCTTTCAGAGCAAAGTTGATACTTCTGGAAGGCCAGGTGAAAAATTGTAACTTTGCTCATATACCATAATGTGCAGAATTTCCTTTCTCATTCACAAATTTAGTTATTTCAGATCTTAAACAATTTCAGAAGCGATTTGCTGATTTGGATGCCAATGCTAGGGAAATAAGACTGTTTCAAAATCCGTTTGACTGTGTTGTTACTGATGTCCCAAGTCACCTTCAAATGGAAATTATTGAACTTCAGGCAAATGAACATATTAAAGATAAATACAAGGAAGGAAACTTGATCAATTTTTATAAATTTTTGAACTCTGAGCAGTTCCCAAATTTGAAGAAATTTGCTTGTAAATTTATCTCTATTTTTGGGACAACGTATATCTTTGCGAACAAACTTTTTCCCAAATGAAACATATCAAGTCAAAATACAGGGCAAATTTATCTGATGAACATTTGAAATCGCTACTTGTAATTAGCACTTCAAAATTTGAACCTGAGTTTAATAAGATTTTAAAAACACAGTTACATCATTCACATTAAATTCTCATATTTTTATCACAAATTATAATAAAACCATTAATCTCACATACTCTGTAATCAGTTTTTATCTGCTTTCAATAAAACTCATATCTTGTTCTAGATTTTTTTTATTACCACGGCCCGCTGAACAGTGCTGAAGTACCCAATGTGGCCCTCACGGCGAAAAGTTTGGAGACCACTGATCTAAACCATCCTGGGATCTGCTACAGCCCTTGCTCCTGCAAATTATCCTACTTTGGAGAAACAGGAAGAACACAGGAACTATGTCCACCACTACCACCTTAACATGCCATGGATCACCAGATTCTGTGGAAGGGATAGTTATAAATCTGAGAGACAATTCCTAGAATCAGGCTCAGCATTATGACATAAACCAAATCTTAACAAATTTGGCTGCCTCATTTTATCAAAAATATGGGAGACCTTTAATAAATTTCCCACCATTCGCACTGTTCATGTTTGCTTTCTTGCCAATGTTCTCAGTGCATCTCTTTGTGCTCATGAAAATGCCTTGGTAACCAAAGCAATTTTGGCATAATTTATTAACTATATCAATTTAGTTAATATTTTCTTATCTACAGATGTATGTTTATTTTACTAAATAGCGACAGTAACTGTCGCTATTTAGTAAAATAAACATAGTGACAGTTACTGAATTATTAGATTCTTTTACTTTCAAACAGATTTTCTGATATACACAATGCATTTATTTGTGGAATATTTTAATAAATCCCTTTGAAAAACCAGATCTTCCTTCTCTCTCATTTCTGATATTTGCAGTGAATCTACTTTTGGCTAGGTTTTTATAAACTTGTTTAATAATTAGACATGCAGTTATTCTTTCTTTGGTAAATATTTACAGGGAGTAATGTTTATGCGATGATATTCAGCTTGTCAAATCCGTCTCTCTCTCTCTCTCTAAAGTGGAGAGTTGAATCCACTTCTTCCATGGTGACCGAGTCCATCTTGGGAAAGTGCATATTTTGTACGTATGCATGTGTGAAATTAATGAATGACAATTATAAACATGTCCATGGCAGTATTCGAATCTGCAATCAATTAGCTGGAGAGCAAATATGCTACCAACTTGGCTGGCAATGTTTATGCATACACACACGAAAAGCATAAAACCATGTTTAGACCAGTGCCATGTTTAGGCAAAAAAAAAACAAAAAAACATAACACTCTACCAACTGAAGATAATGAAACATACCAGTATTTCAACATAAAATCATGTTGAAATTTAATAAAAAAAGAAGGACATAAGATAGTAACAAATTAGCACATAGAAGGTGCTAAATTTAACACAGTCACTGAATTAGTAAAAATGTATATTTAGAGCATTATACAATAAGGGAATTGAGAAGTAAAAACAAAAATGTCAGTTAATATGGAAAGCCAAAAAAATTGCTGATAGATTGAAGTCCAGTACTGTATTATAAAGTATATTAAAAGCAGAATACTTAAATAATGAAATTGTTATGAATAGGAACATTATAAAAGTAGAAGGAATGGGGAATTTTAATTAGTCATTGTTAGTACACTCTAGAACAAGAAATAAAACCGACTAGTTTTGCAACACCTATAATATGCTGGGCATTTTCTTTTCTTTTTTAATGAGAGAAATGAAGAAAGCAGCTGATGCTAAAACATAATAAATAAGCTGTTAGTAGAGAAACAATTCAATGAGACATGTAACACGAGTCAGCTGTCTCTTTGTAGAGCTTGAAGGTAATTGTTTGACAAGTTTAATTCTGAAGTGTTAAAAAGACCTGATTAGCAATTTCCTAACACCATTCTTTTGGAGCTGTGTGAATGAAAAACTGCCTCATATTCTTTAATTTGTTGAAAAAAAATATATATATATATCTTCTAAACAGGACATGGTAGCATCATCCCAGTCAGCCATGTGATTAGTAGTTGAAGTTTGGTGACCCTGAGCTATACCTTTCTTATCTTTTATGATCTATATGCTGACTTCCCCCCCCCCCCCCTTTGGCTGGTGTGACCTACACAGGCTAGACCAAATTAACATGGTATCCTATAAACTCCTGGTATTTGTAGAAGGGAATAATTTGGATTGGCTTGAAAACTACCTGAATGTTACAATTCTTGAGCAGGGCAACAATCTTGATGGACAGATTGCCAACATATGGGTAGGAAATCAAATCCCTGCTGGATATTCTTTGGCAAGGAGGATCATCTGAAAATAATCTTATCGTTTCTTAATGAGTGGTTAACATTATACTAATGCACATCATAGAAGATGTGAAAGTTAAACCCAAACTCATGCTGTCTATGTAGATTACTATGGGGGGGGGTGCTGTAGAGGTTCTTGGGTTGTCTAACCATATGTGCTTTGGTTAGTTTTCAAAAGCTCTTAATGGCTTTGAAATACCAAGTGATTAGTGAACTAGTTCATAAATTAATTGCAGAAGCTTAAAGTGACATGGACAGAGATGGAAAAATGTTTATAAACTCAAGTCCAAGCAGATTATCTACTAACTGTGCTCAAATTATGTAATTTTTTAAATTAGAATAATGAACAATAATATCATCTCAACTAAACACAAAAATGTCAAACAGAATGTGCTTCCATTCACTCACATGCAATTTAAAAGGTTTTCATTTTCAGACAAGTTATAAAGAACAAAGACATGAGTTGTAAATTCAATTTGTTTTATTTGTTATATTATAACTGAAGTTATTACAGAATAGATTTACAAATAATTGTACATATGAATCGACAATTCACATGTACTCCCTGTTTTCTAACTTGTTACTGTTGACTATACTGGACAACACATGGCACTAGTAAAACACATTACTTCAGTAACTCCTAGGTACTGAAGCAGAGTAACATAAAAATATTTATACAAAGACTTATGTACACAGCTCCGGTATTGCAAATCGAGTGGCTTTTCACTGTGAGGAAAGTCTGGATATTAACAATTGAATAATCGATTGTCAAGCATATCTGATCTAATTTAAATTAAGAAGCAAATGATACTTTCTTAAAGAAAGTGTACCTTTATATGCACGTAGAGATATTCAAATTCTTTATGAAATAGTTAATGTACATATACACAACTCTGAAACAGAAAAAGTTCACTTATATACATTTAAAGAATTCATACTAAACTTGCTGAAGCATGCTTAAGAATTTTACTGTTTACATTATAATAATGTAACTGTAATAATTTTTTTTCCATAATTTGAGATGTGTACACTTAGTTAAATATCTTAAATAAATATAGAACATCTGGACAACAAACTTGTTATCTTAAAAAAATTATTTTAGCAAAACATTAAATTATGCTGCTTACAGCTAAGTTCACACCATATTTTTAAACCTATTTATTGAGGAACATTTTACTTCCATAAGTGTTTGCATGCAAACATTTAAAAGATAGCATGGAAAAATTCTGCTTTTCTTAAAACATTTCCTCCTCAGTAGAAGCCACCTTTGCCTGACTACTCATGTATAGTAAAATAGACTAACATTACTTACCCTTTAAATAAGTTTACATAACAAATTGTTACAAGATTACAAAAGTCATGACTATCTCGGTGTTAGAAACAGCAATATGGCCATCATGCCAAGAAGCAATATACAAATGGCTTGAAAGTGGCAGGGACAACATTTTGATTTACAGTGTGTATGGCTTTCAATGAGTCCTTAAATCTCATCAGCACCTTATTACAAAAAAACCTACTTTTTTTTTTTTTTTTTCCCCATTCACTACTGGACTGGTCCTGTTTAGGTTTTCAGAGGTAGCATACAAAGACTGATGTACTTTGAAAACAAAAATATCTAGTCTCTCCATCTGCCCCAAGGCACAAGTTATGAACCACTTTTGGGTGAAATATAAATTACCCCTGATCAACTCTAGTGACAGTTTCTCACTGATAATCTTTTCTTTACTGCTTACTCCTGAGTTTGGGAATGAGGAAGTATGGCACAAAGGGATAATGAGCGGACACTTGTGGGTCCACATAAGAACTATAACCTTCCCGTGTCCCTGTTCAGAGATAATTTATTTGCTGACAAGACTGCTAAATAAATAAGTTGCACTGTTGAGGTATCCTTAATATGTTCTCCTTTCACATAGAGGTTGTGATACTCTAATAAAAGAAAAAAAAAATTCATTGTATTATGTGCTTTTCCTTGATGAAAAAAATTATAAACAAGTAACCAAAGAATATACTACTGAATTCGTAGAGACCAAAAGAATAATTTGATAAACTGGAAAGTTTGCAATAGTAATTTTCTTTATTTAGAATAGCACTAATGCTATAGGTCTCTGGCCAGGATTTTTTCTATAGTTATGAGTGTGTGAGCTGACTACAACAATAGTATTAAATTCATTTCTTAATTTATAAGGAATGCTTTTATCTAAGAGGTTTATAATATTCCATTTAACATTTTTGTTGGGTTGCTCAAGAGTCAACCTACATCACTGGAAGGAGACATCCACACAGCCTATAAGGAATAAACCAACCGGAGTGTTCTCGGTATCAATCCCCCCACCTTCCTGCAGTGTTATCCATTGCATGGTATCTAAAAAGGACAAAAGGACAGGCTGGCAGTTTGCAACAAGGCTTACCAAGTCATTCTATATTAGCTAAAAACGCAAATAAGGGAAACACAGCAAAATTAACTATTAGAACAATATTAATCTCAATGGAAGTGAAGAGAGGCACCATTAACATAAGGAATTAGCAGAAGCATTACAAAAATACCATGCTAACATCGGTGATAATGAGACTAAGTAGAAGGCAAACCATCATCTAGATCTCACCTGGTTTAATGACTAAGAGAGATAGAAGTAGCCCACCTTTCATGGCTACTAAGAGGCCCATGAAAGGTATAGGTAGAGGATTTGGCTACTAAAGACCAACCACAACTTCCCAGAAGTGGGTGTACACTGCATCATAGCTACTAAACATCAGTTTCATCAGAATTTCTAGTTCCACTTTTAAGCTCAAAGAGCGACTCAACGATCACAAAAGCAATGCTCAGTACTTCTCCACAGTAAGCTTTGCTGACACCACTCCATTTTTTCTTCTCTCTTGACAGATTCTATAGTATAAACACAAAGCTTTCCAGTGATTCTATAATAAAGAGATAATTTAATCAACATCAAACTAGAGATCCTCTTCACCTGTACTTTCACTCTACAAACAAAAGAATATAATTTCTTGGAATAAAATTAACCTCTAGTAGTACTAGCATATCACAGATAACCACCTCATTCTTCAAGTATGTAATGTAGGCCACAATTCTTTGAAACAGCAGAGAGAGAGAGCGAGAGATGTTCTCCCTCTCCTGCTCCAAACAACTATGGCCTACTCTAAACTACAGCAGGCAGGGACCAAAGAAGAGTCTGATAGAGTTTCCTTGCAAACATCATTTTTTTTTTTTTTGAGATTTTTTTTTTTGGAAGTCTTAGCAAGTTGGTTGTACAATACTTTAGGTGATAAGCTAATTTCATAATGTAGTATGAGATCACCACTTTGTTTATGAGGCCTGAAGCAGCACCATATTTGGCTATTCATTCTGAATTATCTTAATTACAACCCATCTGCAGTAAACACATATAAAGGCATTGCCTTTATATGTGTTTCTTCTCTCTTCCTTAATCACCCACTTAATCAGAATTAAACTTCATCGTGAAGTTTAATTCTGATAGATAGCATACCTAGTTCATTACAGAACTAGGTATGCTATGTATTTGCATTTTGCTAATAACTTTGGGTTTACATGAATCCATGTAAATGGATTCATCCAAACACATTACCTTGGTAGTAGAAGTAGTAGTAGAGCCTAGGACATGAAAAGGCCAGATGTGAAATGAAATTTAAAAGAGGTCATTTGATTAGGTTAATTATAGTAGTATAAACTGTGGTATATATAAATTTCAGTTATGGATTAAATAAAATTAACTTACTTCTTCTATTGTTTGCTCTTCTCCAGGAGAACTAATAAATTCTGGAGTTGTGGCACTAGTAGATAATGAATCACTAGATAACAAGCTATCACTCCTTTCAGCTTTTTTATGACGAGGTTGTTCAGCATCCAAAGGACTATCTCCAGCCATGCTGACATCTGTACAGAATCCACTTTCTATACCAGTTAAAAAAAACAAATGTTAATATTAAACCTGTGTGCATTTCAAGATTGAACAGTATGTTATGTCAATTTTTTTGCTTATTACCCACCATTAGATATGTGCCTTGGTTTCAAAGGAACCAAAGCAATTTCAGGGTGCTTGTTATTTATTTACATTTTGAAAATAAGACTAGAAATAACATGGTCAGAAAAAGAATGATCAAAAATGACAATTAACATAGAAACAATGCATGGGGGATGTCCAGAAAGTAAGTTCCAATGGGTTGTCAGAGAAATAAAAATATACTTACAAAAAAAACTTTATTGGAAATTAAAGTAGACATCTTTCACTACTTTTCTACATAATTTCTGCCATTGTTCAGGCACTTATCATAACGGGGCACCAAGAGTTGTATACCTTCGTCATAGAAGGTTGCTGCCTGTGATGCAAACCACATATTGAATGCTTCTTTGACCTCATTGTTGTCTTGCAACCGTCGACCACCAAAGAAAGATTTCAGATGTTTGAACAGGTGAAAGTTGCTTGGTGCGAGGTCAGGACTATATGGGGATGGAATTGTTCCCAGCCGAAGGTGGCAAGAAGTTGTGTTACGGCAGCTGTGCGTGGGTGGGTGTTATTATGAATCAAACCAATGCCCCTGGTAAGCATGCCATGTCATTTATTCTGGATCACGACGCAATTTCTTAAGGGTTTGGCAGCACATATTCACATTGATTGTGGAGCCTTGACCCAAGAAGTCTACCAGAAAAATTCCTCGTCTGTCATAAAACACAGTGCACATAATTTTCTAAGTGGAAACCATTGTCTTCAATTTCATCTTGACTGGTGATGAGGTGTGCCTCCACTCCATGGACTGTTGTTTGGATTCAGGGGTTGCATGCAACACCCGAGTCTTATCCCCGGTAACGTCTGTGCAGGAAAGCATCGCCATCCTCATGGTAGTGTGTCAAGAATTCCAACGCACTGCCCAGCCGATTCACTTTATGTTGTTCTATAAGCAACTTCAGCACACAATTTCCGATAATTCAGTTTCTCCGACACAATTTCATGAAGACACTAACGTGAAACTTCTGGAAATTGCAGTGAGAGTGACGTCATAGTGAATCCCCTATTCTGTCAAATCCTTTCTTCAACTGAATGCACCAAATCGTCAGTCACTAAAGATGGTTGCCCACTCTCCATTCATCATTGTGCACACCTGTCCTTCCTTCATTAAAAAGCCTTACCCATCTTCGTACCATTGAATCACTTATTGCGTGTTCTCCATAAACCTCAATAATTTGCCGATGAATTTCAGCTGCTTTAAGGTTCCTCACTCAAGAAATGGATAACTGACCTAATTTTACATGCGGTAGGCGATTCCATTTTCTTAGACATTATAAACACACACCAAGAAGCATGCACACTGCGAAAATGTCTGAAAATGCCACCAACGCCTTACTAAGGAATCAACAAACTCAGCGTGCATGTGCACCACTGCGATCACAGCGCTATAGTGAAAATATTTAAAAATGGAACTTACTTTCTGGCCGTCCCTTGTACTTTTAGAATAGGAACATTCTTGAATTCTATTTCAGTTTAAATAAAATGAAAATCCTCAAAATATGGCAGTTAGCATAACAGGATAACTGAACTTCAAGCAGCTTTTTTATTCCATAGATATTTTAGTGCTTGCTCTACTTGGCATTAGAAAGTAAAACCATTAAATGATTCACAATGAAAAATGTTAAAATTCATGTACTGATATTTACAACATGGAAAAAGCATAAACCTTACAGCAAATGAAGTCAGATGCCACTGAGATCAAAAAATGTGACCAATTTTATTTCTCTTTATTTATTTTAAAGACAGGTAGTCTTTATAGACTATGAGAAAGCCATTGATAAAAATACATAGATAAAAAAAAATTTATACAGTCTAATGAAAGCAAAAATATCCTTTATTTATATAGAGATAAAAAATAAAATTACAATTAGTTAAGATGTTAACAGACGATTAAAATTAATCGAGGTGTAATACATAGATGTAGTTTATCTCCAACTCTATTCAATACACAGTATATATTGAATCAAATCGAATTGAAACGGTATATATATTGTTTCATTATTGTGGAAAGCAAAAATAAAACAAGATATCCAAGTTAACCAGAAGATCTGCTATCAGTAAATTGCAGATGATTGATCAGATTATGCTACAAGATAATGACCTACAAAAATCATGTCATTTAAAGGTAAAGATAAAAAGTCACAGAACTGAGCAAGTGAAAGCCTAATTATTTAGGTGCATAATCATCGTCATTGTATGTTACACTTTTGCACAGGCCTACACATTTTGCCATGTAAGCATCCGTAACCGATAATCCCACGGAATAGGTTGGTTGTTCTTATTCCCGGTAGTATCCCATGTCTATTGAATAGTGTGTTCACGGGGCCAGTTTGCCTTTTTCCCCAGGATAAACCGGGGAAAAAACCCTGCTACCCACGCCCAAGACCGGCTAACTTGGCTATGGCTGAGGAAGATCCTTGAGTTTCTCACGTCTCCGACAGGAATCGAACTTAGGACACTCCTTCCCCAGGCATATGGTTGCGAAGCGCATAGCCACTAGGCTACCCTGCACAGACAGGTGCATAATAAAATATCTAAAAAAAAAATCCAGATGAAAAAATAAATTTCAGAAAAATCTATGGAACAAATAAAAGCATACTGAATAGAAAAAAAATAAGAAATCCAGCTTAAATTAAAAAAAAAAGTAATGGACACTTACTATTATACAGTTCAGAAATATGAACCATATAATCGAGTGCATGCTTTAAGAATGATTCAAGGATGAACAAAATTAGATCATATAAAAAATTAAGACATTTGAGGACAGCTAGGTATTTACAGTGTAAAAAGAGATCAAGGAATATAGAAAGAAATAGAAATTGCATTTATATAACATAGAAAAATCTTAGAGACCAAAAGGAAAAAGAAAGAAAGTAAGATCTGCAAGATCGAAAAACCACCCAAGTCAGAAGCAAATGCCTTGATGAGAAGAAGTTTGTCTCTCATGATTTAAAATGTTTAGTGGTACAAATGAATGCTTCTGCCTCCCTTTTTAGTTGTTCATGGCCAGTGTGTTATGCATCAGAGGAAAAAAGAACAAAGTGTGCAAATAGAGTTGACTCTCACTGTAGTAAACACTTAACAAATGAATCAAAAGTCCCACAAATATAAGGAAACTATGTTAAAAGAAATTCACTATAACAAATTGCTACTGTAGTCTAACTTGAGTTTGATATATAGTGAAGAGTCAACTGCTTTGAAAAACCATCAATTTTGCTATCACTATTGATTGAGAGCATAATGTCTCTTTCTCTCTCAGCTCACCAATGGTTTCATATAGCATGGATGTTGGTGGTATATGATTTTCATCACCCAGGACAAGATCATCAAGCCTTCAATAAGCAGAGTGATGAAGTAGTCTGAAAAATTGCCATTTGGTCTCTAGAAATGGTTTTTGGTTTTTATAACCTGCACCCCCCAAAATGTGCTCCAGGTTTCCAACTTTTCATGGGTAAGATTGACATAAAAGGGTTTTTTTTTTTTCATGTCACAAAAAAGTAGAAATTTTTCACACATTTAGTTCCACAAGTGGGATAAAGTTAGATCTGGAGAATGCTTCAAGCCTCTAATAAACATAGCTGTTTCATCATAGAATGAAAAATCATTCTATGAAACCACAGGGTGGAGTGGTGATGATACAATGAACCATACAAAAGACCAAGTATTTCTGCCATTTTAAAGAGATTTAAAAAAATAGCTGTTGATGGATAATGACATGAGCATGCCATTATTCATCTTCCTCTGGACTATTTTCTACCACTCTTCCATCACCTCATATTTCATTCAGTAATCTTTCAAAGTTATCAATACAGACATCCAGAATATCTTTGTCATCTCTGCTTCCTATACAGCACTCTTTCCTCCATTTCTAAGCTTCTCAACAACCTCCAGAATGTTTTGCCACCTTCCTGATATTTATCTTCTAAATTCTTACCATGACTTTTGTTTAGCTGGTTTTGCATACTTCCTTTCTTACATTTTTCTCAGTATTCTCTTGGAGCACATGCTGATATTTCTATCCTTGCAGACAACTTCACCACATACTTCCTGGGTTGAATCAGGCAATGAGTAAGTCCCCAAGGTTTAATTCTTTGTTTTCAAATTCTCATTTTTTTCATGAATAAAATTTGAGTCTGTAGTTCACTTTTGATTCTTTTTAAAACTTTCTTAAACATTTCTTTTCTGTGTGATATTCAATTCAATCCTGCTTAAAACTAAATAGTGATCACTTCCTATTTCATTCAGAATTTACGATCCCATTGTGTAATTGCAGAGTTCATGCTATTGCTTCATAGTTGAATGTAGATCACTTCGAAGTTTGACAATATCAGAGGGCGCTAGTGAGCCAAGCACTGTGGACGCGATTTGAAGAGCTCCCAATTCAGATAAGTTTTACCAGGAATAATTAAGTATATATGTAATAATGAGTAGAGTGATTGAGGCATTGGATATAAGGCAGAAGTGAGCAAAAGAGTTAATTGTATTAATTGGTAGAAATCATTTTAGAGAGAACAAAGAGCATGTCAAAATGAATGTCAGGAGACTGCTTGGAAAGATAAAAGAGAATAGTGTGACAGGAAGGGTAGTCAGTGTGTTGCCTAGGTATGATTGTGGTGAAATGAGGCGGAGAGCAAGGATTATGAATGATATTCTGGCTGAAATGTGTGAGGAGATGGGAGTATAGTTTGTTAATGTGTGGAATGAGTTTGAGGGACGAAGTGAGCTGTATGAGAGCGATGGACCATTTGAGTGGTTATAGTGCGAGTTGCTTGGAGAGACTGCTGCTGGAAGGTAGAGAAGTGAATAGAGAAAATGAATCAGATCGAGAGGGGGAGTGATGTGGAAGAGCAGGAGAGTAAGACAGGAGAGATTGAAGAAGTGGAAATGAATGGGGAAGTGAGTGGTATGAGTATAGAAAATGAGAGAATGGGTGTGCAAGAGGAGCAGGGAAACGGGGAGGCTCAGGGTGGACAGGGGTACACAGCGTGAGAAAGGTGGATGCTCCAAGAGGAGGTGAGAGCATGTGTAGGCAGGAAAGAAATGGGATGACCAGGGATCAAGAGGAAACAGATGGAATTGCAAAGGGTTCTAGAATGAAGAGGCAGAAAGGGAAATGGCCCCAGTCCAGCGTGGAGAGATCGCATCGAGTGAGTGGTATCAGTGGAACTAGCTGTAGATCCAGAAATGAGCTGTTGTGTTTGTATACCAATGCTAGAAGTATAAGAAACAAGGCAGATGAAATGGTTGCACTAATTGCGTCTGTGCACCCAAAGATTGTCGGAATAAGTGAGACGTGGCTAGATGAGGACGACATCCTGACAGGAATAGAGATGGAAAGGTATGTTGTGTTTCGTGAGGATAGAAGGGGTAAAAAGGGAGGGGGGGAGTGCTATTGATGATAGAGAAAGAGTTATGTCCATACAAGGTAGAGATGCAAGAGGGAAATAGGGCCAGTGGTTTTGAGGCAGTATGGTGTGAGATAGACGTGAATAGAATCAAATACTTGGTGGGATGTTGTTATAGACCTGGTAATGTGGATGGTGGTGATAGTGAAATGTATAGTCAAATAAGCCAAGCAAATAAGAAAAGGGTGATCATTATGGGTGATTTTAATTATGGCAATATAGACTGGAATGAAGAAATAGCAACTGGAAGTAAAGAAAATGAGTTTTTGAGGGATAACTACCTCAGACAGTATGTAACAGAGGGCACAAGAGGATTAAGGGTCTTGGATTTGGTCATCGCATCGGAGAATGTAATTATAAATGAAGTGTCAAATCATTCACCAATTGGTGAAAGTGACCATGAGGTGATTACCTGGGTGGTTGCCAGCAGTGCAAGGACCCATGTGAAAAAAGGGTATATGTGGAACTACAAGGGGGGGGGGGGTGATTATGAAGAGCTCAGGAGACAGCTTGCAGGTGTAGCATGGAATGAGGAGTTAGCTGGAAAAGAGATCAATGCAGCTTGGGGGATTTTCAAGAACTATTTAGTAGATGCAATGTCTAAATGTATACCACGGGTGAGAAGGTTAAATAAGGTAGGTGTGAGATGGATGAATAAAGAGATTAAGCATGCAATACAGAGAAAAAGGGCATTGTGGAGGCAGCATAAAAGAAGTGGAAGTAACCAATTTCATGAGGTCTACAAAGACCAGGCAAGGAGGGTGACTTGGTTGGTGAGGGTAGCTAAAGACAGGTATGAACAGCAGTTAGCTAATGAAGCCAAAAAGAATCCTAGGGAATTCTTTTGATATGTAGCCAGCAAAAGAAAGAATGATTATGGAAGGATGACATTGATTGGAGGAAATGGTATAAAGACAGCTGATGCAGAATGTGTGGTGGAGATACTTAATGAGCAGTTCATAAAGATCTTTCAATCTTGTGAATGTGACTTCATGGAGAGATTGAGAGCAGTTGATGATAGGGAGGAGAGACTGACTGTAAGTGAGCAAGAGGTGTTTGGGGAGTTGAGTAAACTAGACATAAATAAGGCTATGGGACTTGACAATATATCACCGCATATGCTGAAGGAATGTGCCAGGGAGTTGACACCTGCCTTGACATATTTTTTTAATACGAGTCTTGCACTTGGTCAAGTTCCTAAAGAGTGGAAGGAGGACAAGATTGTGCCACTTCATAAAGGAGGTGATCGAACTCAAGCATCAAACTATAGGCCTATCTCTGTGTCAGGTGTTGTGGTTAAGTTATTGGAGAAGTTTGTGAGAACTAGGATCCAGAGTTGGGTTGACAACAATGGTATAATCTTTGATGGGCAGCATGGATTTGCTAAAGGGAGGTCATGTTTTATAATCTACTTACTTATTACAATAAAGTGACTGCTTCCTTGGACAGAGGAGAAGGGTACACAGTAATATACTTGGATTTCGCAAAAGCTTTTGATAGAGTACCTCATGATAAGTTGACAGTCAAACTAGTGCAGATGGGGTTGGATATTAGATTAGTGCATTGGATTGGAGACTGGCTATCTGATAGGTATCAACAAGTTGTGTATGGGGGTGCGATATCCAGGAAAAGGAAAGTCACTAGTGAGTGCCTCAGGGGTCTGTTTTAGGGCCATTACTATTTAACTTGTATATTAATGATATTGGCGAGGGTTTGGATGGAGATATTCAGTTGTTTGCAGATGATGCAAAGTTGGGACGAACCATAAAGAGTAGTGAAGATGTTGTGGCCTTGCAAGAGGACTTGAATAGATTGAGTGATTGGGCAAGCAGATGGGGATGTGAGTTCAATGTTGCAAAATGTAAGGTTTTAAAATTTGGAAAACAAAGACGGGATGCAGAATTTATGCTTGGTGAGAGTATACTGTTGGAAGTAGAGGAAATAAGAGATCTGGGGGTGATAGTGGATAAGGATCTAAAATTTAGGGGACACATCGCCAAAATGGTGAAGACAACACAAAGACTTCTAGGAATGATGCGGAAGTAGAAGTAGGGAGGTTCTTGTTCCATTGTATAAGGCTTTGATTAGGCCACACATGGACTATTGTGCCCAGATTTGGTCACGGGGTTTTTCAGAAGGATGAAGAGATGTTGGAAAGGGTCCAAATGCGACTGACTAAGGTAGTTTCTGACCTCTGGAATGTTGAGTATGAGGAAAGATTGAGAAGATGTAATTTGCAGTCTCTTGGAGAGAAGGAAGAGGGGAGATATGATAGAGACCTACAAGTTGGTAAGGGGTTGTTATAGGATCAATGGTGGAGAAGTTCTACAGAGAATAGTGGGAGATCAGGGGAGAACCAGAGGTCATCCCTGGAAACTGTATAAAGAGGGTGTGAGTAGGGGAGTGAGAGGCAGGTTTTTTTCATGCAGAGTTGTGAATGATTGGAATGCCTTGCCTGAGAGTGTAGTGTCTGCAAGGAGTTTGAGTGTGTTTAAGACACGGTATGATGAGATGTGTGTGTGTGTGATAAAAGGACCTCCCAGATGAGTCTTTGACTCTAGAGGTCTTGTTTAATAATATGAGAGAGATTTATGTCTGTATATATTTGTCTGTATAAATTAAATCTTACTGCACATGTGAAATTCTATCCCAAGTACTTGTTTTTCTTTTAACTTGCAAAAACTTTCTTGTTCCAGGTTACAGAAGACTGGGTCCTGACATACACATTGAGTGTATGTAATCTTTCAAATACATCGAGTATTATTTTTTTAAAAAAAATTATGTTTTTACATAAATATATAGTTGCAGAGTTAATCAAACTACCTACCTGTGGAGCACTGTGACTGTTGAGTAAGAGACCTATGAAGAGGACGAGGACTATCTCCAGGTTCAAAACCCAGATTTAAAGCCCCATAGAATGTAAAAGATGATTGACTGCTGCCTGATGATGAGGAACTACTCACTGAAATAATGGAGTGAGGTCGCTTATTATTCCGAAGCTGATCAAATGCTGAAACTGCAATGGAATTTCTGAATCTTGGCGCTAGACAGGAAAATACAAAGCTGAATTATAATTAAAAGAAAAATATAAATCATATTGACACAAAATGTTAAATAAATATTAAGTTCAATATAATTCCCAAGTAAATCCCACAGCTTAATCTGCTGTCCTGTTCTACAAAAGGGAAAAGCTGTCTGCAGTGATCAGCTAACTTAGTCATTCCTATTTTTAAAAAAGGACTGATAATGCTTTTTCCATTAGAGATGGGATGTGTTGTATGACACAAATGTTTTAGAATGTCTTCAGGTGGTAGCACCATGCTTATAAGAAGCCTGAAAAGGTTTGTGAGAGTTCCATGATTGGTCTCTAGAGTAGGGTTTCCAGATTATAACCTACCCATGGTACTAACATACAATAGATTTACAGCTTTTATAGTGGGATGCAAAAAAAAAACCTTTTAATTTAGTTTTGCTATTTGTGGTTTCATTTTACTAAACTTTTGATTCACATAAACATTAGTGACAAATGGTCACTAATGTTTATATGAAGATCACTGAATATAATGATGTATTCAGGGATGATCACAGTGAAGATTTAAAGGATATATTTCAAAACTACAACTTACTTGCTGATGACTAATTCATGTACTGCAAAGCAATATGAAAGGAAATATGAATGTATTACTAATTTATATAGATAATAATGAAATGATCTTTATCTGTCCTAATTACTAGATACAGTGGCTAATTAGTTTAGTAAAGATATATCATTTTGAGTACTATGTTAAGAACTGTCCAATCTACCATGAACATGAGAGTTCCACAATGAAATTGCAACATAACCTATACATCATATTTTATTAATCATACAGTAATCAACAACATGCTTATTTTATATATTACAAAAAGAAAAAAAAGAAATCTGTTCCCTTTAACTCATTTTCATACAATAAATAAATAAATAAAAATATTAACAATCATTGGTAAATTTTAAATACCAGACATTTTTCATAATAAAATTATAATACTCCAAATGAAAATTATCACTAAAAATCAACAATTAAATAAACAGAAACACAACACAAGTTTAAATCAAAGGAATAAAAACTCCATTTACCTCTGCTCAACTGATGAATACTAATAGATCTATCACTAATCTGATCTTCACTAGGTTTAATATCCAAACAAGGCTTATTTCCAATCCCCATAGATGACATTTCTGCCAGGCGCATCTCTAAAAGAATGCAAAACCAACAATGAGAAAAAGAAAATATTCTAACAAAAAAGGAGGAGGAAGGGATGCAATCTACTAGCAAATAACAAAACAATTATAGAACCATTCCAGAATTTTCTGCATTCCTAGCTTCACAAGAAGCTAGGAGTTTCTGATCAGTGAAAGAAGATTTTAATAGCCTATCTGTATTTAATACCATACCAATACATTTGATACTTAAGAATGTATAAACAGGAATATAATTATATTTAATACTGAACATACAGATGTTAAAATTTACAGAATATACTGCATATGATTTAAATTTTTCAGAAAATGACAATGTATACTAAAATATTAATTAAAAAGCTTTAATCAATACCTTCCTATATTTCGGCAATGTTACATTGCCATTTTCTGAGAACATAAAACTATGATATGTGCACGCAGGCACTAACAATGAGTAAATGAGGCTGAAGAAGGCAACTGGCTTTGGTCCTAGAGTCCTAAAGGTGCTCCCTAATTTATCTACAAGAAATATACTGAATAATTTCTCTGTTAGACAAGACAATCCAAAATTTGTTTAATGAAATACTGGTAGGTGTCCCAAAGAGGTAAGAAGAAGAACGTTGGATAGTCTTATTGCATAAAAAGATGGTGGCAAAAGTGGACAGAGAAAGAGAGAGAATATTACAAATTAGTTATAGCTGTGGATGTTTGTGATTCTTTAAGGTTGGAGATGAATTTTGTCACCCAGTGTAAAATATCACTGCTTATTAGAGACCTGAAGTGGCTTCAAAAAAGCTCCATATTTGGTGTCTAGAACAAGTATTCTGGACTATGTAAAAATTAATAAAAATAGAAAAAAAAAATCTTATCCCATCCACTTAACATATCATAGGTTTAAAATCTTTCGCAGGTGGGAGTCGCATAAAAATTTAGTATTTTTGGAGTAATTAAAACAAGAATTTGGAAAGGATGAGGTATATGGGTATTCTATAATATGACAATATAGATTTATTAAGGAGAGATCTTTGTCTAAGTAATTAAATTATATTTCATACTGATGAAGGGAAGTGAATGGATAAGGAAAATAAACAGCTTGTGATATTATTAGACAGCATTTCACAGAATGCTGCAAGATAGATTACTGCATAATTCAAAGTGGATAATGGGCTAGTAGTATGCCACAAAGTTTTCTCCCTAACTATTTGTATACCAATAGTATCAGATCTGATGAGAATTACAGAATACAGTTTGCTGATGATGCAAAAGTTAGAAAATATGATAAGGAATAACTTGAATGTGATATTCCTTTGTGAATGATTCAAATAGACTGATGTAAATACTAACAGATGCATCCAGTGCTGCAAAATGTAATATATAAAGACAAGCTATATTACATTTCAAACAGTATGCTATAGTGATAATGATTTGTTGAACCGTGATTCTACTGGCCTGACCTCCAGTGAAAAAAATATTTAAATTCATTCTTAAGTTTTTTTTAATTCAACTTACCTCTGTTTCGTAGCGCCTGCTTCCAAAGCAACTTGGAAATTTCTTGAGCCCAAGCCATTTTGATATCTGGAGTTGGAGCCTGTAGGACATATATATCATTCAATTTCCTTTTTCGAAACCATATCTCAAATTTGGAAGGACTATCACCCACTTGTTCAGTCAAGCCAATATCTGTTGTCTGAAATAACCATCAGAAAATAATTTATTATTATTATTACCATTTCTTTAGCATCAAAAGTATATTTCTATGCTAAAGAGCCTCAATACGGAGCTGCAAGACATCACTAGAAATTCACTCCAGAAGTTCCTCTATCTACCACACTTTTTTTTTTTATTTTTATACAAAACTGTAATTTCTATGTCTGTCTATATGTATATAATGGTGTGCATAGTGAGGGGGGGAAAGGAGGGAAATACATTGTCCCATGAGGATTCTGTATGCCTTTTCAAATATGTCTGTGATGAGTCAAAGATGGGTCTTTTCATCTAAGTAAGAAGTGATCAATATGCTGTACTACAAAGAAAAATTCATGCAATACTAATTATAAACCAGATTAATGAGAGGAAACGTGTTATTATTCATTATAAGATAATTGCACATTAACTGCAGTATTACACTAACATAGCATCAGCATTTTCTGATATAAAATTGATAATTTTATATCAGAAATCCAGCTGTCCAAATAAGCAATGCTATCTGCATTGCTTATTTGGACAGCCTCACAAGATCCTAACAGTAATGGTTTTTAAATACCCAGTTGTGGGAATTTTGGCACTGAAAATTATTCTTGAATAAGAAAGTGTGCAATCTTTACTAGAAGTAACCAAGAGTGTCATCTTAAAGTATACCTTTTACTACTGATGAAGCAGCAGTTTATATAAAATTACATTTCAAGAACACTCCTTTATTCTAGAGTTGTAAAAAAGCATTCATAATAATATTTTTTTAATGTACTAATTTTTTTTTTGGTCAGCAACCTATCAGAGATATTGATCACATGTTTTCTCTGCAAAATATATGCATCATAGTCTATTGGAAGGTGATTTATACAGTATATGCATATCTCATCATCGCTCTAAACAGAAAGGAGATGTACTTAACATAGTAATGACAAAAACTAAACACATTTTATCAGCTGGGCAGATTAGCATTAGGACTTATAAAACCATAAACAAGAAAGCTACTTTGTTTATATTAGTCATATTTACAGTCATATTAGAGAGCAATAGATTCCCAGTGTTCTTTAATATGACTTTTTTTTTTCTTGTTCCTTATAAAAGAAACCTGGTCAGAAGGAAATTAATTAATCCAAATAATTATTATTACTATTATTACGGGCAACTCCAGGGAGTCATTAGACTCATCGAGGGAGGCCCAAATCATATTCATCACAACTATTCGACATTCATACAGTATCTATCATATCTCGCCTTAAACTCATTCACTGTCACAGCATCCACCACAGACTCAGGGAGCGCATTCCACTCATTCACTACTCTAAAAGTAAAGAACCCAGCTCTAACACCTTTACTAACCACACTTTTGCCCAGTTTCCATGGATGTCCCCTAGTCCTCCCACAACCAGCCCTGTTCTCAAAAATATCCTCTGAATTAATTTTATAGAAACCTTTCAGTAATTTGAATGTCTCAATCATATCTCCCCTCCTCCGCCTATCAACCAATTTTTGCAACCCATAAATCCTCAACCTGTTCTCATAAGGTTCATTCCACAGACCTGCTATCATCTTGGTCACTCGCCTCTGGATCCTCTCCACCTCCTCCCAATCAAGAAGAAACCTAGGTGACCAAATCTGAGCACAGTAGTCGAGATGGGGTCTTATCAAGGCTCGATACAGAGGAACAATAACCTGCTTGTCTCTGCATGTCAACGTATTCTTCAGCAACCAAGTGATTTGATGAGCTGATTTGGCCACTTTTGCAATGTGTCCCCTAAATTTCAATTCCTTATCCACCAACACTCCTAAATCTCGTGCCTCATCAATTTCCTGGAGCACGGTTCCACCAATGCAGTAAACTGTCGCCAATCTTTTCACCCCAAAATGCATAACCTTACATTTTGCCACATTAAACTGACATCCATTCTCCTTAGCCCAGACCTCCAATCTATCCAAATCATCCTGCAAAATTTTGACATCATCTGCATTCACTATTGCCCTACCCAACTTCGCATCATCCGCAAACAAATGAACTGTTCCTCTCAGATCCTTTCCTATATCATTTATGAACAAATTAAACAGCAGTGGTCCAAGAACAGATCCTTGTGGCACACCACTAGTCACAGGCAGTCTTGTGGACTCTACTCCTGAGTAAACCACTCTCTGATATCTCTCCGTCAACCACCCTCCTATCCATCTCACCAACCCTATGTCCATCCCCATGTGCTGCAATTTACTGATTAGAATTCCATGTGGTATCCTGTCAAAAGCCTTAGCAAGGTCCAGTAGAATCACTGTAAACCCATTACTCTTATCCAGTTCAGCTGTCACTGTGTTATAATACGTGAGCAAGTTACTGAGGCATGACCTACCCTTCACGAAACCATGCTGTCCCCGATACAGTATCCCATTTTCTTCTATCCAATCTTGTATTTTCCTCTTGACCATTTTCTCTAAGACCTTGATAATGATTCCTGTTATGCTGATTGGCCAGTAATTTTCCCCTCTTTCCACCCCCTTGGGACTGACCCAGTCCTCAGGCTTAAATTAAACAAAATAGTCAAGGGCACTGACAATTCTTTAGCCGCTTCACGTACGACACGAGCTGGTATACCATCCAATCCCACAGATGTATTGACTTTGAGGTTCTGTAATAGACTAGTTACCTCTACTTCATTCATCACAATTCCAGTATAAGCTGTTGGTTCTTCCATTCCTGCAAAGTCACCACCTGGATGATATACTCTTGCAAAGTGCTCGCTCAGTAATTCCACAATATCGACTGATTCGGTTACCTCCCTACCCTCAGCATTTTTTAAGATCATTCTACCATGAGCATTTGTCCTTTTACTTGCAACATATTGAAAAAACGGTTTGGGATTCTCTTTAGCCTGCGTGGCCAATTTCCTTTTGTAATCTGCTTTTGCTTTTCTTACCACCCTTGTTACCATCCTGGCCTGAGCTTCATACTGTTCCTGCGCCTGATGGTCACCCTTCTCCTTAAATTCCCTCCACAATTGTTTCTTTTTTTGCAGCTCAAGCTTAATAGTGTTATTCATCCATTTAACCCCTACTTGATTTATTATTTGGACTCTTGGTATACAGTCAACCATTGCCTCCTGCAAACAGTTCTTAACCACCTCCCATGCACTATCAACATCCAGCCCTTGCAGTTTCACATGCTATGGCATTGAGCCAAGCACACACCTAAGCTTGTCATACTTTCCAGCCTGGTAATTCCACATGTACCCTGTCTTAATTGTAAATTCGACTCCTTTAGCCACCTCCCAAGTCATGACCTTATGGTCACTCTCACCAATTGGTGGCAACATGGTCATGTTCGTTACAGCCACATTCTAAGTTGCAATTACTAGGTCCAGCACTCTCTGCCTCCTGGTATTTTCCACTACATGTTGCCATAGATAGTTGTCCCTTAATAACTGCATAAAATCCAATTCCTTCCTCCCATGTGCCCTCTCCTCTTTCCAGTCAATGTTACCATAATTGAAATCACCCATAATAATTACCCTCCTTCCACTCATTTCTTCTATTTGCTTATGCATACTATCCCCACCATCTATTCCATCACCTGGTCTATAGCAGCACCCAATTGTATATTTTGTTCTGCTAGATTCTATCTCACACCAAACAGCCTCAAATGTGCTTTTTTCCCCATCCTGCAGTTCAACTTCTATACTCCTTGGCTGAAGCTCATCAGCTATCATCAATAACACTCCTCCCCCCTTTTTATTCACCCTGTCACTCCTGAACACGCTATACCCGTCGCATTCAATCCCACTAGCTTTATCATCTTCTGTCAGCCCTGCTTCATTAATACCAACAACCTGTGACCTGGAAATGCCAACGATGGCCAAAAACTCTTCCTTCTTGTTCCTAATACTCCTGGCATTAGTGTAAATGAATTGCAGAAGCCCATTAGTCCCATCCCTACTTTGATGCCTTATACTAACTATCCCATTCTGATTTGTTGTCCGTCGTACTCGCTCGGGCATAATATACTCATTCATACACTTAACTGCCTCCCTAAAGTCTGCATATCTACTCCCCCCCCTTTAATAAATCTAGTTTCCCTGAGTCTGTACATCCACTTCCACATCATTCATCAACACTTTTTCAAGTCTCCGTACACCAACTCCATTCAAATGTAACCCATCCATCTTATCTAAGTCCTTTCGCCCATCGAACTCATTCCACACATCCACAAATTCCACACCACTCTACATGCATAACCCACGCATAAAGTCATTGGCAATTATGGCCCTCCTTCTAAACACTTCGCTGTCATACCGGGGTAAGATACTCACCATCCTAACTCTCTCACTCTCCTCTTTTGCTACCTCAAATAACTCCCTCATATCCTCTATCATTTCCATTTTGTCCTCTTTCAAATCATTCGTTCCTGCCATGATTATCATCTCTTTCACCCTCTGTTTTTGCAGTCGAATAGATGCGCTGACGTCCTTTATGTTCGCACCCGGCTGGTACGACTTCGTTAAACTCTCAATTATTACACCTCTTAATAGCGAATCCCCATACAGCACTCGCTGCTTCATTTTATCGACGTTTACGAACATTCTATTATTTGCCGTCACAGACTTCCGCCGGTTATTTGTCGGTACGTTCAACACACGTTTTTCCATACGCTCCAGTTGTCTTTTAGCTCTGTGTATCGCACCATTCAAACGGGCAATTTCGCTACTCGCATTTATCTCACCATTTTCATTATCGATCAAATCATCCATTCTTTCTGTATTTCTACATTCATTTACACTTTCAGTGACGCTCTCACACCTATCTGGCACTACCACGCAATTCTCTAGCACACCATCATTTTCTACATTCTGACTATCGTTAATGATGTCACTCTCGACACACGAAACACGCTTGAAATCCTCATTCTCTTTACACTTTCTGCACATATTAACTCCACTATCACTTTCTAACCAGACTCCCACCGCTCTTCGCAAGGCATACATCTCACAGACAGAACATTGCATAAATTCGTTTACATCAAAACTCTTAAACAAACATGGCAACCTGGCTGCCATTTTTTTCTTTATCGGTGCCATGTGTACGCTATCTTATCTTAAAAATAATAATTAAAATAACAGAAAACACACAAAAATTTTGCAGACACACCAAGAAACAAAAAGCAAACAATACTACTTAAAATTCTAGTAAAATATCTAATGTTAACACAAAATACTACTAATCTTTTCAGGGGCTCTCGACAAGCCGACGATCTAATCAGTGCGACACCAAGCGACTTAATTGTCGCTTGGTGTCGCACAAGCAACAAGCAATTAATTACTTAACACATGTGTACGCTATCTTATCTTAAAAATAATAATTAAAATAACAGAAAACACGCAAAAATTTCGCAGACACACCAAGAAACAAAAAGCAAACAATACTACTTAAAATTCTAGTAAAATATCTAATGTTAACACAAAATACTACTAATCTTTTCAGGGGCTCTCGACAAGCCGACGATCTAATCAGTGCGACACCAAGCGACTTAATTGTCGCTTGGTGTCGCACAAGCAACAAGCAATTAATTACTTAACACAAGCAATTAATTGTTTAATTAGATTTTGCATGCATTTATGCTGGGCTATTTCTTGTACTGAAATAAAGTATATAAAGAAATAGTTCATTAATTTTTACTATAAAATTAACTCAGCATCTCTAAGGGTCTAGCTGCTCACTAATGAACACCCTCAATATGTACCTATAAACTTGTCTAAATGACTCGCGTTATAATACAAGGCAATATATGCTGCTTGGAAAGAAGTTAAAGGACACCATCGTGTGAGGACAAACAGCCATGGCACCAACCTTCTAAGATGTAGAACCACCTTTTGCTGCAATGACTGCAAACTATGGGGCATACTTTCCACAAGCATTCAATAGTGATCAATAAGAATTTTGAACCATTCTTCCTGTAGGCATGTAATAAGGTCAGTTGCAGGCAGATGTATCTTGACCTCACCCAACACTCCAATCCTTCTTACAGGTGTTCAATAGGGTTAAGATCAGGGCTCTGTGGAGGCCAGTTCAAAGGAGACAGTCAGTTCCATAGGAATGCCACAAAGCAGGAAACACTGCTTATTTAACCCTCTCATGCACATGTCCACTGTTGTGGATGGCTACTATTACTTCACAGCTCCATGAGACGTTTTATAACCTCTGATGCATGCAGTCCACTCTAGTGGGTTTCCTCTGCATAGTGGTGTTACCTAGTGGCTAAGAATGAGACTTCCACAGTCAGAAATTGCTTTTAATTTGTATTATGTAGCCAAGATGGTGGACTTAATGGCAGAAATTCATGCATGAGAGGGTTAGATAATTATAATACTGGAATTAACTCATGTAAAATATTATTTATTAGTATAATTTTTGCCCGAGTATCACAGACATCTTCAGTACAAAGCTGTAACTGATAATTCCAAAAGGTGCCACCTAAGTAGCTAATGTAAGATAACTAAAAAAAGTAATAAATTTCCTAACTTATTAAAAAAAATAATAAAATAAAATAAATAATTAAATAAAATAATATATGCGCACGCACACACACAATTAAAAAAAAAAAGTTAGGAAAGATTAGCTGATAAAAAGTACTATCTCCCACAAATGGGACAGACTTAGACCATCAGATCTGTTTAAGTTAGGAGAGTGAGTAAAAGTTTCACACGTTTCTTTATAAAGCCATTCCATGAGGAACCGACTTTTATGAAGGACTTTTGTCTTGTTCCAATGAACTCTATGTCTAGTGTTCATGTATATTATATTATACTAATAAATAATTTTTTGCATGAGTTAATTGTGCTATTATAATTATTTAAATATGCCTACCCATGGTAATTCCTTATTGAAACACAGGAAGCATTGCACTGTCCAGAATTTTCAGATACCTCTCTGAGTTCAATGTTCATCGTGCCATAAACAGAAGTCTGAGGCCAAACCAAGAAAAATAGGACTGTACCATCACACCACAACCTCAGAATTTCTCAATTTGGGTTATGCATTCTGGTAAGAGACATTCACTGCACCTGTTCATTTGCTTAGTAGAGCATATAGCATGATTCATCCTTCCATACCACAGCAATCCAAGCTTCCACATCCCACTGTACATGTACTTTGCACCACTAAAGATGCCGCTTCATATTGGTTCAAGTATTGTGGTCCTGCCATGGAAATCCACATTATGAGCCTCAGTTTTGAATGTTTTGGGGCAGATTCAGATTCCAGTTGATGCCTAGAACTCCACATTCAATGCATTGACTGAGGTATGGCGGTTTTTACATATTATCCATATCGCCCTACAGTCACGTTCAATGAATGTTGTGGGTCATCCACTGCAGATAGCACTTGCAGTTGACTCCCTATGCTTCCATCTCAGTATGGTATCACTGATGGTTGACCTTGGATGGCCCAATTTGTGAACAATTTGCTGAACAAATAGGCCTGCAGCATGTCCTATCACAGTGCCTCTTCCAAACTCCATCAATTCCCTTCTCACACCCATTTTAATCAGACAGGTGCAGACATCGGAACATCATATTTCTCCTATTTATGTGAGCTAGAAACATAACTCATTAAGTGGCACAATACACCTTGCCCATGGGGATATCTGTTGACTTCTTTCAGATAGTGACTACTTATAGTAGCAGAGTCAACTGGTCTTAGTCATGAAGTTGTTTCATGTTTTTTTTGTTGTTGTTTATGCTAAAGTTATGAGGGTGGAAGAAGAAAAATAATTTACAAATAGGAAATATGTCCAATCCAATCTGTCTGCAGAACATTTTAAAAAACTGCGCTATACTCCTGCTGTCAATAGAAAGTGTGTAGCATTCTTTGTCATTAAAAAAATGGTCCTTTGAAGAAGGCCCAACAAATAACTTTTATATACCTGGTGGTTGCCAGCAGTGTGAGGACCTCTATGAGAAATGGGTTATGTTGAACTACGGGGGGGGGGGGGGGGGGGGGGATTATGAAGTGCTCAGGAGACAGCTTGCAGGTATAGCATGGAATGAGGAGTTAGCTGGAAAAAGAGATTAATGTGGCTTGGGAGATTTTCAAGAACTATCTAGTAGATGCAATGTCTAAATGTATTCCAAGAGTGAGAAGGATAAATAAGGTAGGTGTGAGATGGATGAATAAAGAGATTAAGCATGCAATATAGAGAAAAAAGGGAATTATGGAAGCAGCATAAGAGAAGTGGAAATAACCAATTCCATAAGGATTACAAAGACCAGGCAAGGCGGGTGACTTGGTTGGTGAGGATAGCAAAAGTGGGGCATGAACAGCAGTTAGCTAACGAAGCCAAAAAGAATCCTAAGGATTTCTTTCAACGTGTAGCCAGCAAAAGAAAGAATGATTATGGAAGGATGACATTGAATCAAGAAAATGGTATAAAGACAGCTGTTGCGAAAGGTGTGGTTGGAGATACTTAATGAGCAGTTCATAAAGGTCTTTCAATCTTGTGAATGTGACTTCATGGAGAGATTGAGAGCAGTTGATGATGGGGGAGGAGAGACTGACTGTAAGTGAGCAAGAGGTGTTGGGGGAGCAAACTAGATGTTAATAAGGCTGTAGGACTTAATAATATATCACCATGTATTCTGAAGGAATGTGCCAGGGAGTTGACGGCGGCCTTGACATATTTTTTTTTAATACGAGTCTTGCACTGAGTCAAGTTCCTAAGGAGAGGAAGAAGGACAAGATTGTGCCACTTCATAAAGGTGATAGAACCCAAGCATCAGACTATCTGTGTGTCAGGTGTTTGTGGTTAAGTTGTTGGAGAAGCATGTGAGAACTAAGATCCAAAATTGGGTTGACAACAATGGATTGTCTTTGATGGACATCATGGATTTGCTAAAGGGAGGTCATGTTTTAGTAATCTACTTAATATTGTATAATAAGGTGACTGCTTTCTTGGACAGAGGAGAAGGATACACAGTAATATATATATTTAGATTTTGCAAAGGCTTTTGATAGATTACCGCATGATAAGTTGACAGTCAAACTAGAGCAGATGGGGGTTGGATATTAGATTAGTGCATTGGATTAGAGACTGGCTATCTGATAAGTATCAACTATGATACCTATCAGATATCCATGAAAGGAAAGCCACTAGTGCTGTTTCTCAGGTGTCTGTTTTAGGGCAATTACTACTGTTTAACTTGTATATTAACCATCCTACCGGCCGAGGTGGATGAAATAGCCAGACCACCCCCCAGCATTTTTCATGGATCAAAACTTCATCGGCATTCTACCTTTTATCAAGTATTTACCCTCTGCCACTGTTAATCCCTTAATGGCGATTTTAGAGTCATTAGTGGATTAACTGTGGTGGAGCACTTTTGTGTCACTTCACTTCGCATGTACTGTGTTACTTGGAATTTCCTTTACTGTATTAGGATATTGATCATTTTCTTTTTTTTTGCTGCGCAATTAATTTATTGTGTCTCTTACCAAAAATAAAAGCAATAGATTATTTATTTTTGCAGAGTTTCACATCTGCAAAAATAAATAATCAATCCTGAAATGACCAGAGATCAGTCTTTGCAATGAATATATTTTAGTAATAGTAAATTTCCTTCACTTTACTGACAACATAGACAATAATATTTGTTTGCATTTAACATATTTTGTCAAATATTTATATTTTTAAATAACATTTAGTGAAATAAATATGACACTTTGCTTGCTTTCTTTGCAAAGTACCTTTACATGGATCTTCACATTTCAATTTTAGGAACAATTTTTTTTTTTTTTAATGAACAACAAATGATTATAAACTGCATTACTCGGTTTCCGATTGTGTCTTTTTTAGTATCAAAAATTTATATCCAATGGTATTTTATCAGAGACTCTTCTTTGCCTTCTTCTTTTGCTTAAATTTGCAAGAGATTTTTTTTTTTTTTTGTAGGATGCACATTACTATAATATCCAGTGCTTAACCACTGTAGATATGTTGAAAATATAACAGGAAGGATATCCTGTATGGAATGATTCAAAATTTATGCTCATTTTTAAGATTTTTTTCTGCAAACTCTCCCACCCCCCCCCTCTCAAACTCAGTTACATAACTACTTTACATTTCTACTGGTGTGAAAGCTTTCAGACAGTATTCAAAATCTCTTATTTCAGTTTACTGTTTTGACAAAAGAAATAAAGCAATAATATTGTTGTATATTCGAAGCTTCTAATTCTGTACTCTTTCTTTGCATTTGAAATCAGCTCTTCAGTGGTCTGCTGAAATTATTCTAAGATTTAGAAATACTATGCTATATTTTCAATATGCACAATTGTTTATGCATACCACACAAAAGAAAGTTCAGTTGTGTTATTTTTTCTTTCTTTTCTTAAAAAAAAAAATTCTAAATATTACTACTTCTACTGCTGCTGGTTGCTGTTTCTGAAGTGTGTCTTAGAAAGTTCCCCAGTAGTTGCACAAAATTGCCTCAAGCAAGAATTTCTTGTTTCGTTTCAAGTTGTTCAGACAACCTAACAGAGAAAAACTGACGTTTCTTTTATGGGCCGATGCAGTATTTATGTCAAAAATGATTTCTTTATTTATAGTGATCAGTTTCACTTTTATTATCGAAAAATTCTAAATTATAAAATATTCATCATCATCAAATTCCTGCCAAGTACCCTCAAGGGGTGTTACAGGATATGATAGTACTCCATGAAAAAAATTACATCATTACTAACTTCCTATCTACAATTTTCCTCCAAATCAGTTTGTTACTTGTCAAGACTCCAACATTATCAGATCTTATATTTCTATCGTCTAAGGCACTTTGTACCGTATCGATCCACCTATATCTTGGTCTTCCTCTGGGTCGTTTTGCTGCCAACCTGGCAGAGAACACGTGTTTTGCTAATCTTTCTTCGCCCATTCTGTTGAAGTGACCATACCACCTGAGATTAGCTCTGCTAACACATTACTGGATGCTGATAGTACTACATGAAAAAAATAAGATCTCAGGAAGATCTCACCAACTTTTGTCTTTTTTGTTTCAGTCACCTCTATTATGTCGATCTGGTACTTATCTAATTCCTCAGCTAGCTCCATTTCTTTGCCAGGCTTCTTATGTTGATAGTACTGATTTTTAACTCTGGTGATTTTGAGTTGGGGTGTGGTTTCAGATTTGTTCCAGTAGCTGACTTTTTGCTGTTCGCCCTGGTTCCCGGGTGAAAACAACGGGAGCCTTGTTTAACCAGACGACGCCCCAGCCGGCATGAAATTTTCTCATGTTGTACTCATTTTCTATGTTGGCTTAACCAATAGGAATACAATTTGGTCGGCTAAATCACAAATTGTCAGCCCATCCCTGTTTGTTCAGTATCCAAGTAGATACCCAATAGGGTGCACCACGAGAAGGTGAGGACTGCACATTAGGTCAGAAGCCCTGGTCGGTTCTCCACATTCCTTTAAAGGCTATGTGGAGGAATCCTCTCAGTTATACAGCTTTGACCCTTAAGCATCCTAAATTATAAATTTATAACAGATTGTAACAGATATGCGCCTTTTCTCTTTTATATTTAGAATATAAATTTATATTCTAAATATAAAAGAGAAAAGGCGCATATCTGTTACATAATCATTTATTTTTTGGGTTGGGGGGAGGGGGGTTAGACCTATTAATCTGCAGGCCATTGTTAGAAACTTAAATCACTTTGGGAACATGCTCATGCAATTTAGTGTAAAATAGTAACAAAAGTTCAACTACTTCAATAATGTCATGTATCTAAAACTAGAAGAAAATGTCGTTATATCTGCTAATGTTAGAACTCGTACATAAATATTTTTTCTGGCATGAATTCTCTAGCAGCTATAATGTAATCAATTTACAGATTTTTACACTCTTGTACTGATATTGACAAAAGAAATATGTACTGTAATTTCTTCTTTCTACTACAAGAAAAAAACAGATAATAACAGAAGAAAAATATGTAGTATTTTCTTTTCATTTGGTGAAGTTACAATGTTCTTTCTTTGTGTTTTGAAATGAAAGTGCAAATGATTATTTTCTTACCATTTTTGCCAAAAGAAAATCTGCTATAATTTTACGAGTGACATTTTACCATTTTTCTCCCACAGGAGAAAAGAAATAATACAATAATATTGTTCAATCTGTCGAACTTTATTGTAGTGCAAATATTTATTATCAAACTTTGCAGTTTTGTAATAAAAAAATATATTTGTGCTACTTTGAAAATTTTTAATTTGTGGCATACACTGCTTTTAAAATTTAATAGACAAAGTTTTGGCAAATTGTATTCTTATTTACAAAAAAAAAAAAAAAAAAAAAAAAAAAAATCTTATAATAGGCATATTTGAAATCTGTGAATTATTCTTTGAAATATGATTTTGAACAAAGATAACATAATCAAGAATGTTGGCAGCTGTTTTTTTTTTTTTTTAAATAATATTTCAAATAATTTTCGTGAATTTATTATTTCGAAAACAAAGAAAATGTTCTGTTGAGTAAGCGATTAGACAAAATTAGCACAAAAACATTAAACATTGGTTCTCCAAGGTAATGCAATATTTAAGTGAAGAAAGTATGCAAGGATTTATATTTTGTCCTGGAATTTAAAACTGTACAATAAAAAGAGAATAAAAATAATTTCTATATTTTTAGTCTCTCTAAACCAAAACAGGAGAGTGAGAAATTATAACTAAGAGTCCAGTTGTCCAGCATAAAATAAGGAAATGCGTTCCTTGTTATAGAGAACTGAGACTCAGCTTCGTGAAAAAATCTGTTTAAGTGTTCTCTACAGTGTGAAGGATTATCGCACCTTCTAAAGGACAGAACAGCCAAATTGCACTTCTTGTCCATGTTCTTTCAACAGGTGTATTGAATTGTATCCAGATTTAGCTGGATATATATATACATCCTGGCCAGATGGAGGGTTAATGATATTGATGAAGATTTGGATGGAAATATTCAGTTGTTTGCAGATGATGCAAAGTTGGGATGAATCATGAAGAGTAGAGAAGATATTGTGGCCTTACAAGACTTGAATAAATTGAGTAATTGGGGATGTGGATTCAATGTTGCAAAATGTAAGGTTTTAAAATTTGGGAAACAAAGATGGGATGCAGAATTTATGCTTGGTGAGGATATATTGTCAGAGGTGGAGAAAATAAGAGATCTGGGGGTGATAGTGGATAAGGATCTGAAACTTAGGGGACACATCGCCAAAATTGTGAAGACAACACAAAGGCTTCTGGGAATGATGCGGAGGACACTGACTTGTAGAAGTAGGGAGATTCTTGTTCCATTGTATAAGGCTTTGATTAGGCCACACATGGACTATTGTGCCCAGATTTCGTCACCTGGTTTTCAGAAGGATGAAGAGATGTTGAAAAGGGGTCCAAAGGTGAATGACTAAGGTAGTTTCTAACCTCTGGAATGTTGAGTATGAGGAATGATTGAGAAGATGTAATTTGCAGAGTCTGGTGGACAGGAGGAAAAGGCGGAGATATGATAGAGACCTACAAGTTAGTAAGGGGTTGTTATAGGATCAATGCTGGAGAGGTTCTACAGAAAACAGTGGGAGATCAGAGGAGAACCAGAGGTCATCCCTGGAAACTGTACAAAGAGGGTATGAGTAGGAGAGTGAGAAGAAACTGTGTGTATGATAAAAAGATTCCCCAGATGAGTCTTTGGCTCCATGGGGTCTTGGGTAATAATAATATATCAACAGTTCTACATGGTAGAGCTGTAAGAATAATCATCTATTAGTTATGAAGACTTGTTAGAACTGCTGCACATTTCACTGATTTTTTTTTTTTTTTAATCAAAGCTGAGTTAGCTGGTATCAAATGGCAATGATAAAGGGTTTTTTCCCTCACATATATATATATATATATAAATATAAAAGTGGGGGGTGCTTAAGGGTCAAAGCTGTATAACTGAGAGGAGACTTCCACATAGCCTTTAAAGGAATGCGGAGAACCGACCAGGGCTTCTGACCTAATGTAAAATCCTCACCTTCTCGTGGTGCACCCTGTTGGGTATCTACTTGGATACTGAACAAACGAGGATGGGCTGGAAATTTGGGATTTAGCCGACCAAATTGTATTCTTATTGGTTAAACCAAAATAAAAAATGATGGTACAACATGACAAAATTTCATGCCAGCTGGGGCGTCGCCCGGTTAAACAAGGCCCCCGTTGTTTTCGCCAGGGAACCAGGGCGAACAGCAAAAAGTCAGCTACTGGAACAAATCTGAAAACAAACCCCAACTCAACATCACCAGAGTTAAAGATCGGTACTATCAACGTAAGAAGCCTGAATGGCAAAGAAATGGAGCTAGCTGAGGAATTAGATAAGTACCAGATCGACATAATAGGGGTGACTGAAACAAAAAAGACCAAAACTGGTGAGATCTTTCTGAGCAATAAATACAAAATGTTATATTCAGGCAATGACAATCAAAGAAAAGAAGGAGTAGCTATAGTATTCAACACAAAATATGAGGCTAATCTTCTTGAATGGCAGTCAGTCTCAAGTAGAGTAATGTGGGCAAATATGAGAATGGGGAACTGGACAATGAGACTTATTTGTGCCTATGGTTCCACAGAAGGTTCTACTAAGGTAGAAGTGGAGGAATTTTTTGAGGCTTTAGAAAAAGCAACTGACACAATGAAAAAGGAAAAGTTGTTCCTTGTTGGGGATCTAAATAGCAAAGTAGGAAATGATTGTGAGACATACAAAAATATTTTGGGAAAATTTGGAGAAAAGAGCAAAGCTAATAATAACGTCAATTATCTGTTGGATTTCTGCTCAGGACATGGACTGGTTATTACTAACACCATGTTCCAACATAAAAATGTGCACAAATTCACATGGAGAGAAGAGGCTAGGAATAAGAAAGTCTCACTGACTATGTTATTGTTGATAGTGATGTTTTCTCCCTGGTGCAAGACACCAGAGTGTACAGGGGATATGAAATTGGAAGTGATCACTATTTAGTCTTGAGTAGGATAAAATTGAATTTCATATTGAAAAGAATAACATGTAAGAAAGTTTTAAAGCGAATAAAAGTTGAGCAGCTCTCAGATGTGAACTGTAGACTAAAATACAGAAAGATTATTGAAAAGAAAATGAAAGAGTTTGAGAACAGGAATCAAACCTTGGAGATTCAGTGGCAAACTCTGAAGGAAACATTGATTGATTCTGCCAGAGAGGCATGTGGTGAGGTTGTGTGCAAGGATAAAAAAAAATCAGAACTCCCTGGTGGACACAGGAAGTTAAAGAGGCAGTGAAGGAAAAGAAGAAAGCATATCAAAAGTTCCTGGCAAATAAGTCAGCTTTTACTCTTACAGAATACAGAGACAAATGTAAGAAAGCTAAACAGTGTGTAAAACTAGCTAAACAAAAGTCATGGGAGGACTTTGGCAAGAATATAGAAAATAAATATCAAGAAGGTGGCCAAATATTCTGGAGGTTGTTGAAGAAGCTTAGGAATGGAGGAAAGAGTGCTGTAAAAGGAGTTAGAGATGATAAAGGTGACATGAAAACAGGAGAAAAAGGTATCCTTGAAGTATGGAGTAATTACTTTGAAAAACTGCTAAATGAAACAAGCAGTGATGACAGCATAGTGATAAAAAACACTGACCAGGCATGTAGTCAGGAATACATATCCATACTTGAAGTAGAAAAAGCCATCAAAGGCTTGAAATGTGGAAAGGCAGCAGGAGTAGATGATATTCGACCAGAAATGCTGAAGTATGGTGGTATAAAAGTCTTACAGTGGCTGCACTGCATAGTTCAGAAAGCCTGGACAGAGGGACGAATTCCCGATGATTGGAGTAGAGCTCTCATATATATATAAAAAGGTTTATATATATAAACCTTTTTATATATGGGTTTATATATATAAACCCATATATAAAAAGGGAAATAAAACTGAATGTGAGAATTACCGAGGTATTTCCCTACTGAGTGTTCCTGGCAAGATCTATGCAAGTATACTTGAGAAACGGTTGAGAAGAATTGTGGAAGAAAAGCTTTGTGATGAACAAGCTGGATTCAGGCCAAATAGAGGCTGTCAGGATCAGATCTTCACTTTACGACAAATAGTCGAGAAAGCATGGGAATATAACAAAGATCTGTATTATTTAAGTTTTGCCGATTTGGAAAAGGCATATGACAAGGTGCCAAGAGAGAAGCTATTCAATATGCTGCAGTTATATGGTGTCAATGGGGCATTATATCAAGCGATACTTAGTCTTTATTTGAGTTGTAAGTCAGCAGTTAGAATTGAAGGAAGTACAGGAAGATGGTTTAATGTTAAATCTGGTGTGAGACAAGGATGTACATTATCCCCTCTGTTATTCATTATCTATATGGATCACATTATGAAGGAAAGTGGTATTAAACCTGATATCAAAATTGGAAATGTTAATGTCAGCTCTTTGCTTTATGCGGATGATGTTATACTTCTAAATAAATCCGCTTCAAGTCTGCAAGATTCTCTGACTAAATTGAATAGCTGGTGTAATAGATATGGTATGAAGGTCAGCAATAAAAAGACAAAGACAATGAAAATAGGCAGAATCATTGAAAATGTCAACTGTGTTGTGAATGGAGAACCTGTGGAACAAGTAAAACATTTCAGCTACTTAGGCACGATTTTTACTGAAGATGGTAAATTAAATATAGAAATAGACAACAGAATCAGCAAAGCTGGTATGGTGGGAAGTCAATTGAATAAATTCATATGGAATAAGAGAGAAATTAGTTGGAACACTAAATTAGCTGTATACAAGACAGTGTTCAAACCAGTTTTAACTTATGGATCTGAGAGCTGGGTCAGAAGTAAAACACTTGACCAAAGACTAGAGACCACAGATATGAGAGTCCTGAGAAAGATTAGTGGCATGAACAGATGGCATCAATGGCAATATCATATTAAAAATGAGGATATTAGGAAACAACTTGACATTGTCAGCATCCAGGAATGCGTTAGCAGAGCTAATCTTAGGTGGTATGGTCACTTAAATAGAATGGGAGAGGAAAGATTAGCATAACAAGTGTTCTCTGCCAAGTTGGCAGGAAAATGACCCAGAGGAAGACCAAGATATAGGTGGATTGATACGGTACAAAGTGCCTCAGACGATAGAAATATAAGATCTGATAATGTTGGAGTCTTGACAAGTAACAGACTGATTTGGAGGAAAATTGTAGATAGGAAGTTAGTAATGATGTAATTTTTTCATGTAGTACTGTCATATCCTGTACACCCCTTGAGGGTACATGGCAGGAATTTGATGATGATGATGATGATAAAAAAGTGGGGGGAACCAGATATAAAAAATTATCCAAGTGCATGTAATAATGATGATGATTCTGATATGTATCTCTCCTCTCCTTTTAATACAGATCCCATACACAAGAGGTTGAAGGATCTATAAGTGCACCAGTGCCACATTCAGAAGATTCAGAAGGTTATTGACATTCTTTTTTTTTTTTTTTTGAAGAGATGACGGTAGTAGTCACATGGAAATACTTCTTGCAGTAGGCTGTTCTACAGGAAAGAGGAAGTGCAGGTCAGGTTCGGTATGTTTGCAGTTGTACAGTAAAGTTGGGGTGCTGGGCAGCTGCTGCTCTTGAATTAATATGTGCAACAGCAAGTGGAGAAATTATGTCTGCCAGTTCAGTGGAGCAATGACCATTAAAGAAACTGTAGAATAAACACAGAGCCAAAAACATTGCATCTGTAACACAGAGGTTGAAGTAAATCTGTAAGAGCCAAACTGCTCTCCTCTGGACAGCATCAAGAAGTTTTAAGTGCTCCACCCCAAAGGTAAGCAGTATTCTAAGCATGAGTAGATTTGGGATTTGTATAGTTAAGAGTTGTCTGTTTATAAAATAGCATTTTGAATAAAAGATAATGCCTAGTTTTTTGGATGCCGAGGAAGCTATTGATGTGATGTATTTGTGACAGGAGGAGCTGGAAGTGAATGTTAGTCCAAGCATGGAGATCTGATCTTGTCTGGTGATCTGTGTACTACTGAGGTTAAAGAAATGTGAGCTGAGATTTCTTTTGCAAGAGAAGAGATAAGACTGTTTTGGTGGCAATGAATGTGACTAGATTGTCCTTTACCCATTGAAGGATAGTATGCAGATCAATGTTTAAGGCACTTGTAGATGATCTTAATACTTGGGATATCTGTGCATTGCATGGTTTGTCAAATGCACTGTGGATAGGATTAATGGTGATTGAGTATAGGCTACTTTTTTTTTTTTTTTTTTATGTAAATGAGAAAGAGGGCAAGTGATAGGACAGAGCCCTGAGGTACTCCTGCATTGGTGGTGAAGCTCAAAGAGAGGAAGCCTTAAACCATGACATGCTGTGAACGGCCATTGTGGAGCAGGCCTCAATTCCAGACATGACCGAAAGCTCTGGAAATGTCAAGAGGGGCAGCAAGTTTCTCCAAACCTTTCCATTGCACATATCCATTGATGGGTGATATATGTAAAGAGGTCAGCTGTGGATTTTATATAGTAAAATTCATATTGGTGGTTGCTGATTAATTGGCTTTCCTCTACGTAGTGAAGAAGATGACTCCATTATTTTGGAGAGGAACGAGGTGAAGGCAATTATTCAGTAATTTGACAGTAGACTTCTATCTCCCTTTTTTGGCACGGGCTGGATATTCCTCGAAATTAATCTATATGGTCAACATCTAACGTTCTGGTCTTCTAAGTTATTACTATATGCATAAATCCACCTAGATCGTGGTCCTGGTATGACATTCATGATATGCTATTTCCTCCTCTTCTATTCTGTTAAGTGAATATACCACTTTAGATTAGCTCTTTTCACACATTCTTGTATGTTAACAATGTCATGTTCCTTTTTAATATCTTTTTCTAATATGATTCTACCACTGATGCCATCTGTTCGCTTCTCTAATTTTTCTCAAAACTCTTACATATGTGAACTTTAGTCAATGATCAACTGGTTTTTCTGATCCAATTCTCAGATCTGTAAGTTAAAATTGATTTGAACACTGTCTTGTATATTTTATAGTTTAGTATTTTGATAAATTTCTCTCTTATTCCATATAAATTTATTCAAATGGTTCCCTGCCATTTTCACTAAAAATTATATCTAAATAGATGAAGTATTTTACTTTACTTCAAATAAAACTTCAAAAAAAAAAAAAAAAAAACCTTTCTATAAGTTCTCCATGGAGTCGCTGTTATTATTGTTATCTAAATTATAGCCAAAGCAATGAAGGCCAGTATATTATTATGTCTGTTGTGTTTTTCCCGCTGGTATAACTGTCTTGTGTGTGTGGGGGGGAACCATAGTTTTCAAAAGGATCTCCACTGAGAATGAGATTAATGTTTTCATGCTTACAGTTAGGCAATTATTCAATTTTGTTAGTCTTCAAAATTAGTACTAGTTTTATTTACAAATATGAAATCTTCATAAAGTAAGAAGCTGAGTTGAATATGTCAAATTTCAATATCAGATTTAATGCCACTTTCTTTTGAAATGTGATCCATATGACAAATAACACTGGAGATTATGTGCATTCTTGTCTTGCATAGTTTTACTACAAGCCATCTTTCTGCATCTCTTTCAATTCCAAAAACTAACAACTTATGCACAGAATATATGTTGCCTCTGTATGATGTCCCATAAAGGATACATCACATAACTAAGGTTTTAAGCAGTTTCTCTTGGCACCTTATCATATGCCTTTTCCAGATCCACTAAACATTTAAATACAGATTCTTGTTATATCCCTATGTTTTCTCAATTAATTGTCTAAGAGTAAAAAATATGATCCTGCCAATCCCAGTTTAGCTTAAATGTAGTTTGTTCTTACCCAAGTTTCTCTTGCACAATTTCATTAGCCTCTTCTCAAGTACACTTGTTTTTTTTTTTTGTTTTGTTTTTTTTAGTACATTCAATAGGGAAATTCCTCTAATTTTCATGTTCACTTTTGTTTCCTTTTTACCTATTGGTCTGAAATTTGACTCCAGGTTTTCTGAATTATATAGCATAGTAACTGTAAAACTTTTATACCTCCAAATCTGAGTTTCTGATTGAATATCATTTAACCTCATGTTAGAATATTCAACAATTTATATTATTCTAATTCGACATTTTATTTTAATCGTTTAAACTATGTCAATAGTTTGACATAGTTTTACTTTAGAATGAAAGAGAGCAAGTCAAGTCAGTTAGTACAGCTGGAATTTTAAGATAGTATAAAACCAGGGCAACATAACTTTGGCATGCTAGGATTTCAGTAGAGTGTCTCTGTAGCTCAGTGTTCCGACAAAGCTTACTGGTTAGAAAGACCTGTATTTGAATTCTATCTGGGATGTGGACTTTAATCAAGGCTTTTCAGTTGAAGATAAGTTAACCAGTCTTATACACAGGTGGCAGAATTATTTCCTCCTGGAAACTAGTTTTTCATCCCACATCCAGGCTAATCAGTGAGAGGAACACATGCAATTTACATTCTAAAGCTCAATCTAAATTATGGTTACAAAAGTCAAAAACTTTAGCAGATTGTAAGAGGTCTGTATTTATTATTATTTCAGTAGAGAAGTATATTTCTTTCTTAAGGGGGTTAGACAAATCAACACTCATCTTGTCCCATCACAGGTGCATGCAGTTGTGCAAGTTATATAGCAGTGGTACTTAAAATTCATCGATTTGTATACTGTACAGGATTTCCATTAAATATATATTTATGATGAATTATTGTTATTCATCATACATCATCATACATCTATAGATGTATAATTGATCATACATCTATAGCCTTAATGACGAGACTTCTATTTCTAATACAAAAAGAAACTTCAAGAAAACAATGAGGAGGATAGGTCTAAGCATCAACAGGTTAGCCTTTCTTAAATGTTGCAAATTCCACTCTGTCTTTCCTAAATTTATTTACTTCAAAGAGAATATAACAACAGAATGTGCGAAGAGAGTCTATCGTAAAGCTAAATTAGACCTACTGGCTGAAAGAATCTCTAATACAAAACTCTCTTTTCTGTTCACCAAAAAAAAGAACTTTAATTCAAATACTAGAAGAATCTTTAGATAATGAGAGCTGGCATATCTTTAATATGAACTGTGAATCTCAAGCAGCCCAAATACAATATGATAACAAAGTAAATCTTATCAGAAAATTTGAAACATTAAAAAGAGTACAAAATAATAGGAACTTCTCAAAACCACACATCAATTTTGACAAAGTTGTAATTAACAAATCTTACATACTTTCAGATGAAGAATAAACCATCCTTAGTAGAGGTCTAAATTTTATTCCTTCTCCAAAATTTATCCCAAAAGAATCATTCCTTACCAAAATAGAAAAAGCTACTTCATTCCTCCCTTCACAAGATGCAAAACTTCTGCAAATTGAATCCATCTTTATTATTAATAATGCAAAACCACCCACAGATAACATTACTTCGACAGAACGCAAAGCAATTAAAAGTTTAAAAAATAACAGAGATATAATTATTCTTCCTGCAGACAAAGGCAATGCAACAATTATCCTCAACTCTGAAGATTACCAAAATAAGATGCTTGAATTACTACAAAGTAATTCAATAATACCTACTCAATACTTGAAAGAGATCCAACTCGAGAACTTCAAAATTGCACCAACAACTTATTGAAAACTACCACTGAACTATCTCGAAATGTTCGCTTGTCTCTACGCTCTCTCCATCCTCTTATTCTGTGCATATTTGGAGTTCCAAAAATCCATACGGAAAACATGCTACTACGTCCCATTGTGGAAGGTATTGACTCTCCTATGTACAAACTTTCTAAACATCTTGCAAAATACCTCAAATGTTTTTCAAGCAAGTCCTCATCTTTTATCAATAACACAGCAGACTTTGTTTCATACATTAAGGATGTGACAGTTAATGAAGATGAAATCATGGCTAGCTTTGACATAATTTACTTGTTTCACTAATATCCCAACAGACGAAGTCATAACATTACTGAAGGGCAAGTTATCCAAAAAAAACATTGGCCTTACTTACCCAGTGCATCAAGTCTGGTTACTTTAGATTCCAAGATACTATATACAAGCATAATCATGGTCTGGTGATGGGTAATCCTTTATCCCCTGTTCTTGCAAATATTTACTTGTAGGATTTTGAAGCCAAGGCTATCGCTTCCTTTACTTTAACACCTGAAGTTTGGAAATGTTATGTGGATGATGTTTTCCTCATTTGGAGCCATGGACATGATTTCCTAATGGACTTCCTGAAACATCTCACTAGTCGACATCCAAGCATAAAGTTCACAGCAGAGCTTGAAACTGATAGTTCCCTGCGTTTCCTAGATGTGAAACTGACCTGGTCTTCTGGTAAACTTAAAATTTCAATGTATAGAAAGCCTACACATACCAACAGATATCTTCATAGTCGGTCCCATCACAAAAACTTGGAATAATTTCTACCTTGGGACATAGAGCTTGCTCTCTTCTTGATGACCCAAATGAACTTCAAAAAGAAATCAACTATCTCAAAACTACTTTATGGATATTATCAAAAGTACTTAATGGTTATTCTAAAAGAATTATTGAAAAATTCCATCTTAATCCTCCTAGTCATCACACAGAAGAAGTAAATACATTTAAAGGCAATATATCTATTCCTTACATAAGTTCAGTTTCATAAAAATTAGCCAAGGTTCTAAAAAAATACAATATCAGAACTTTGTTCACTCCACTTCCAAAAATCCGCTCCTTAATAAGCCACCCAAAATCATGTCGTCATCATCTTAAATTTCCTGGTGTGTACAAAATTTGGTGTGATTGTGATATTCCTTATTTTGGCCAGACAGACAAATCTATTGAATTACACATGGAGGAACACATGAGGGACTTGCTTACAATAGACAGCGAGCCAGTGCCTTATCAAGCCATATCCTTTTCTCTGCTAATCCTAATGATGAAACCCCAAGTCATACAGTCCGCTGGGACAGATCTACTAACATCTTTCATTGCCATGATAAATTAGAGAGAAAAATCGTAGAATCTAGGGAAATCATCCTCAACACTGAACCTCTAAATAATAACTTGAGCTACAACCTCCCAGATAGTTATTCAGCTGTAATCATGTACTGGCATTCACGTGACGTTTTAATAGTAAAACACAACGAAACTAGTTGTGTTTTACTATTAAACCCCCTTTTACCTAACTCTCGGTTTAAGTCATTCAACTCTTTTCACAATATATATATATAAAAGGACAAACTATACAGTATTACAGAATCTTTATTTAATTTTTATGCTTTCAAATATGCTTACCTTAATGCTATGCTTATATTGATATATTTCATGACCTTTGTGATCGGGATCACGACGAGCTTTGCTGAAGAGTATAAGGTCTTCAAATAAGAAGACATGCCTCAAAGACTTTCGTGATCTGCCCTGCCATACAAGGAATTCATCTTGTCTCATTAATCTACCCTGCTCCTTCACATTTACCTAAAAAACAGCAACAACAAAATAAATAACATTGCATTTTCACAAAATAAATGAATAAATAAATAAAATAATAATTCTCTTTTATACATATCAGGAAATATAATTTTCTGAAGATATCAATGTTCAACTAACACTGCACTGGAACTGAAGAATCTCCATAACAAGAGAGTGTGTGTGGGGGGGGGGGGGGGGGGGGGGACTACTACTTAGTGACAGGATAATATACCAATGTATCACCAATATAATTGTTCCTCTTGAACTCACTAAGCAGAATTATATTAAAGTTCACAGCTTCTTATGATAACTTGTTAGATAGGAATAGAACAGGGAATTATTTAATATATTCTGCTTGCATGTATGTACAGAACAACACAAATACTCCATGCAATATGATGATACTCATTTTCAGCTCATTAACATCTCTGCCAAACAATCAGAGAACATAAAACTGGTAGACTCTCACCAAATATAATGGATGAATACTTTTTTTTTAAATACAAAGTTATGTGAAACTATACTTGATTACTGAAGGAAAAACCTCCACTATCAAAAAATATGAGTCCAAAATATTTAGCTACTTATGCATTTTTTGAATAAATAAGCTATGCTCTTTTCTAATATCTTCATTTTAATATGGTTTTTATCAATAATGCAAAATGTTTACTCTCCTAATTTTCCTCAAACACTCATCTGTTATTGATGCGTTGAGGTTTCCATAGCTTGAAATACCTATGCTTATTTTGTATAGTGAGCACCACATACAACTTATTAGAAAGAATAATGTTCATTTATTTATTAGTTTCATATATCTTGTTGTGTACATGTTGAAAGTTTCTTCACTTGGTTATTCTATAAATTAAAGATGCCAAGAAATTATATTATTGGATAAAGAAAAACCAAGAATATAATTTCTTGGCACTCTAATTTGTTGTGTATATCTTCAGACTGAATATTAAATAGGAAAGAATAAAAAAAGTATTAACAGAGATTTCTAAATTAATAATTGTCATACATCAAATGAACATAAAGCAGATAGTCAGTACTGAGATGTCAGCTGCATGGCGCATTGTTGCGATGTGCTATGTAATTTCTCTCATGATTCAATATCTCTTTCACATACGAGGGTGGTCTGAAAAGTTCTCGGCCTAACAATGAAAAAATGAATTTATAATTTCAAAATTATTTTATTTTTCAACATAATCTCCCTTAGGACTGATACATTTATTCCAGCACCATTATCCTGTTCCTGTAGTGATTCTCAGTAAGTTCTGCAAAATACCGCTCTACAGCTGCAATCACCTCTTGATTCAAAGAAAAACACTGACCAGCAAGAAAGATTTTTAGTTTTGGGAAGAGACAGAAGTCAGAGGGAGCCAAATCTGGGGAAAAGGGTGGATGTTCCAGCAATTCATAGTGCAGATCCCTTAATTTTCCCATTGCCAATGCACCCGCCCACAAAGGACAGGTGCATTGTTCTGATGAAAAATGATTTTTTTCTTCTGCAAACTGTTCTTTTCTCACGAATTTTTTCATCTAGTCTGGTTAAAAGATCAGAATAATATTCACTGGTTATTGTTTTACCCTTTTCAAGATAATTAATAAACAAAATGCTTTTAGCATCCCAAAACACCGATGCCATGACCTTCCCTGCTGATGGAACAGACTTTGTCTTCTTTGGTGCTGAATAACTGGCTTCTGTCCGCAGTTTTGACTGCTGTTTGGATTCTGGTGTGTAATGGTGAATCCAAATCTCATCCATAGTAATAAATTGATGCACAAAATCATTTTTATTCTTGTTAAAACGCTCCAAGCACTGTTCAGAGATTTTCATGCGAGTGCGTTTTTGATCTGCTGTGAGCAAGCATGGCATGCATCTTGTGCAAAGCTTTTTTCACTTGCAATTCTTCATGCAAAATATATCCCACACGTTCTTTTGAAATGCCCATAATCTCAGCAATTTCATGCACTTTGACTCGCCGGTCATCCAATAGCATATTGTGCACTTGATCAATGATTTCTGGTGCACTTTTTGTTACACTTTTTGGATGTCCTTCATGTGGATCATCTTCAAGGCTGGCACAGCACATTTAATCTCGGCAGTCCATTTCTTAATTGTCAAAAACGAAGGAGAAGAGTGCCCATAAACTTTCATATACTTCGAATGAATTTCTTTTGCCGTTAAACCTTCTTTTAGAAAGAATTTTATAACCACATGATACTCAATTTTATCCATTTCAAGGGATACAGACAACACTTTTGCTTCAGACAGTGTATAAAACAAACTACTTGATAGAATGACTTGCAATTTCACATGGATGCTTATGACAGATGTACCAACTTGGAAAAAAATCTTCTCTTGCCGATAGTGTTGCCATCTATGGTCCAGGGCAAGAACGTTTCAGACCATCCTTGTATGCTGACCAAATCTTGGAAGTGCACCTTCAAAGTTGTCTTGATGTGCACTAGAATATGTGATGGTCAATTTAAAATGTTATTCATAGTTTTCAGATTGCATCCATTTTTTAGAAGTTTACTTTTAAGATATAACAGTACATATACAGGGCAATACAAATAAAGTACAACAGTACAAGGGTCAGGCAAGAAAGGTGACCAGCATGGTTATGAAGGCAAAATCAATAACATTGTGTCAGCATAGTATTTCTGTAATTCATGTGGATCAACAACAATGCTGACGAGGCTGTTGTAGTTGACTTTGCATTGGTTCTATAATGAAAACAGGAAAGGCTTTATGTAACCAGGCAATGCTGTGTTAACTAGGCAAAGCCTTTCCTGTTTTCATTTCATTCTCACCACGTGCCATAAGGATCTGAACTTCACATGCTTCATGACCACTCCTTAGTTTCCAGGGATGACCATGAGTTTTGTCTCCACTAGCTGCAAAGCTCCAATTGTGTCTATAGTGTAAGATAACTGCTTACTAATTATATATTTGGTTTTATCCTTTATCCAAATGTAAGCAAACAAAGTTTGCACCTGAAGTACTTTCAGTACTGGGGCAACTTGTGGTAAAGGTGGTATAAGTTCTAATCATTTGCCTTAGTATCTCCCATAATGCAAAGCACATCTCCTTGCAGACATGTATAATGTCCATGTATTAAGGGAAGGGTCACTACCCAGACCGGTTTTGACCTTTATTGAGGTCTCATCAGTGGGAGCCAAACCCAGAGGTGGTGATACTAAGGTGGAAGTAATGGAGAAGTCATATTTATCTATACGAGTTGCGAAAAGGTGCCTCACCTTATTATTAAAATTCTCTGGATTAGAGATAAGTTTATTGAAACTTTTTCACTTGGCTATGCTACTAATTATATATTTGATTTTATCCTTTATCCAAAGTGTAAGCAAACAAAGTTTGCACCTGAAGTACTTTCAGGACTGGGGCAACTCAAATGACTTCTCCATTACTTCCACCTTAGTATCACAATCTCTGGATCTGGCACCCACTGATGACACCTCAATAAAGGTAGAAACCGGTCTGGGTAGTGATCCTTCCCTTAATGCATAGCATTATACATGTCTGCAAGGAGATGTGCTTTGCATTATGGGAGATACTAAGGCAAATGATGAGAACTTATACCACCTTTACCACGAGTTGCCCCAGTACTGAAAGTACTTCAGGTGCAAACTTTGTTTGCTTACACTAGGATAAAGGATAAAACCAAACATATAATTAGTAGCATAGCCAAGTGAAAAAACTTCCATAACTGCTTACTAATTTGTATGTCTATCATATCTCCTTCCCTCCATCTATTCCTCAAACTCTGAAGATCACATTCCCTCAATGACTGCGTTGTCATATCATGTGCATGTCAGTGCATAGCAGACAAATTTTTTTGTCTGCTATGCACTGACATGCTTTGCTCCTTTGGGAAGACTTTTCACTAAATGTTAATGGAAACAAGTAATTGGTTCAATTCTTTATCAAAATGACATCTGTTCTTGCAGCAATTTGGATATACTGGCCTTGACTTCACCTAATATCCTGACTGTTCTCAAAGGTGGACACAACCAGATTCAGGTCATGATTTTGTGCTGGCCATATTCTCATTTCTGAAATTCATACTACTTTTAAGTGTGATGTGCTCATTTGCTTATTATCATATCAATACTCAATTAGTAAGTTCAGTAGAAATGTCATAGCATGAATAATACAGTCTTGTACATTAACATAATTTTCAGCATTCCAGTTCATAATTGGAAAAGATTCATTACACTATACTACATTATTACATACAACAGATGGACACTATACACTGATAAATAACAACCTTCCAACCTTCCATGTCAAGCTCGACCTATAGAAGTAATCTAAGTAATGTTTGGCTTGTACACAACAGCCTAGTGGTGGTATAAACTTCTACAGATGTGGATTTCATGCATTCTTGATTGAGAAAAGTTACCAATCATGACAGAAGGAATAATGCACAACCCATTTTAACATATTGCACTTGACAAAAAAAAATTATATTCTTATTTTCATACTTGCTACAATTGCTGCAACATTTTCAGCATGCTCCTATCTCTTTATGTCAATGTATATGATCTACCTGACTGTTTATTGAATTTCTTTTTACCACTGCATTTCCATTTTTTAAAAGTACCATATTGTTGATTTCAGATGCTATAATTATGCAGAAATTTCATGAACTAATATGGCAACCTATGATAATGGCTTAATGAAAGTTGGTTAACTCTAGAATCATTTAATGAATCTCCTGCCTTTGCTATGCTTTATAAATTGTCAATGAACTTTAGTATTTGAGAAGAATAGGTATGTGTCTATATAATTTTTATTAGATGGTTAGAATGGATTTGTTAGGGGGAGGTCATGTTTCAGCAATCTGCTTACATGTTACAACAAGATGACAATTCACTCAATAAAGAAGATATAGGCATATCTCCTTTATTGAGTGAATAAAGGATATAAGTGAAATAAGGGAAAGTGAATAAAGGAGATATAGGAATATAGAGTGGCATACTTGAATTTTTCAAAGACCTTTGATAGACTGTCACATGACAAGCTAGTAGCTAAACTGAAACGGATGGGATTAGATAACAGTCTAGTAAGTGTCAGATTGTATATGGAGGAATGGTATACTAAAAGAAGAAGGTCGTTTAACTTGCACAGTAATGGCATTGGGACTGGTTTAACTGGAGATGTGCAGCTGTTTGCCGATGATACAAAGTTGGGAAGGACCATGAGAAGTAGACATTGATGCCTTGCAGGAGGATCTGAATAGGCTATGCAAAAGGACAATGAGTGGAGCTATGATGTTAACATTGCAAAGTCTGAATGCAGAGTATACAATTAATGGAGAAATTCTGAAGGAGGTGGAGGTGAGATCACTGTCCACCCTCACTCCTAGAGTGATGGTGGGTGGACAGAGACTTGTAGTTTAGGGTTCACATTGCTAAAATTGTAAGAACAACCTAAAATATTATGGAAATAATGAGGACACTGACATACAGAAGCTAGTGGTTATGGTTCCCTTGTATAAGGCTTTGATCAGACCACATATGGACTACTGTGCATAGATTTGGTCACCTGGTTTTCAGGGGGATGAGGATGCATTGAAAAGGTCCACAGAAGATTTACTAAGTTAGTGTCAGGTTTATGGAATATAAGATATGAGGAGAGATTGAGGGAATGCAATTTATAGAACCTTGTGAATAGAAGAAGAGGGGGATATGATTGAGACATATAAATTGGTGAGGGGTTGTTACTAGATTAATGCATGGAGAAGATATTTCATAGAGTAGAGGGAGGCAAGAGTAGAACTAGAGGCTATCCATGGAAGCTGTATAAGGAGGATGTGAGCAGGGGAGTGAGAAGTAGGTTCTTTCCATGGAGAGTGATTTTTATAACATTATGATGGCTGTTCCAACACTGGAATTATTTTTTTGGTTAACTACTCACAAACTGGCAGGGTATTTTCATGATTTCCAAATATTCAGCCAAAATCTTGTGAATTGTGAAACAGTAAATATGCACTTCTTCTTAGATTATTTGGAGTGTTAAACATTGATCTTTATGGATGCAGCACAATACTTGTTTGATGTTGTTGTTGTTCATTTTTGTTGCGAGTCTGCACTGCAAGTTGCTCATCTTTTTTTTTTTTTTTAAATGCTTTCTCTTCCCCTCCAAAGCCTGCTTAATTTTATCAACTGTTTTGGTAGCACTGTCATACAATTTAACACAAAATTTAATTGTACAATGTTTTTCAAGATTTTGCTTCTCCATTTTTGTGATGAACACACCAGACATACACTTACTAAAAACACAATAACTCAACAGGTGTTTGTCCTACTGATGAGAAATTGGTACTGAGAGAGAGAGCTGGAACCACTCTAACATAGGACATCATTGCTGGTTCGACAGTGCTGCCAATTGTTGCGATAAAAAAAACTCAACTTTTCTACTAGACCTCATATATATTCAAGCCACACAGGTCAATTGAGCTTGACAATGCCCTCTGCTTGAAAAGACCTGGATTTAAATTCTATCTAAAATACAAACACCATTTTTGTTCCTGGACACTAAGGTTTTTCATCTTGCACAAAAAGTAAACTGGCCAGAAAAACATTCACAACTGACATCCATAATACACTACGTAAACAAAATTCACCATCCTATCAAAGCATTAGGTTACAAAGAAGCCAAGTTACTTGGCCATAACAAGCCACTGCACCAAACATGGAGAGAAAAACTAGATATATTAATAAATAATAATCCTTGTTTAAATAAATTAACTGTTCTCCAATTAATTAGAAAATAATAACCAAACTGCATGATGTTATGTTAATTTATAATGGAATATTCTGTACTGGAGTTTACTACATTTTTATTTATCTTAGTTCAATACTCACATCACAATCTCTAAGTGCATCCATTGCCAATAGATCATTTCCATGTCGAAGCTGGAAACGGACCATTTCCTCAGCTCCCTGAAAATATTTTTAAAAGATTCAAATCAGCAATTATTTTTATAATTATACATTTTATGCTTATGTTGTAATAAATGTTATATATTTAAACACAAATTTCATAAAATCTATCTTTATTAAAATTAATATTTCTCAAGTCTAACACTAGCATCTTTAGATTTTGTTTGGTTGGAATTATAACCAACACAACTAAGACCATGGAGGTTATATCTGTTAAGCGTGTTTTCTCTGGCTGGTTTACTTCGGTGAAAGAAAACCCTGTAACCTCCGCATGAGACCGGCTAATTTATCTCAAGTTGAAAAATGTTTATAAAGGGTTCCATGATCTAGATTTTTTTCAGTTGAAGGGAAGACAAAGTCATGTTCTGGTAACTGCACTAGCTATGAATTTTCATAGCTATAATAATGATAATGTTACATTTGAGAATTATTATTATTATTATACAGGCACCTCCATGGAGTCCAAAGACTCATAGCGGAAGACCCAATCTATCCACACAATCTATCACCTCCTCCTTGAACCCATTAACAGACAAAGCACTCAACAACCGACTCCAGCAATCCATTCCATTCATTCACAACTCTGCAAGTAAAAAATCTAGTCCTCACATTCCTACTAACCACATCTTTATTCAACTTCCAGGGATGACCCTTTGTTATGGTCCCTCTAGCCAAGTGCCAAAACATTTCCCCTGCATCTATCCTATAAAATCCTTTAAGCAACTTAAATGTTTCTATCATATCCCATCTTTTTCTCCTATCAACCAACTTCTGCAATCCACACATCTTCAAATCTATCCTCATAGGGAACATTCTACAGGCCACTCACCATCTTGCTCACCTGACTCTGAATCCTTTCCATCGCTTCCTCATCCCCCAAAAAAACCCAGAAGACAAGACTTGAGCATAGTAATTCATTTTTGAAATTATGAATTCTACATCTATGTTAGAATAACTCTTTTTATTATCCCAACGTATCAATCTTCATATCAAGATCATCATCTGGAGCATGCATAAATATACAAGACAAGCTGCATTACATTTCAAACCGTAAGCTAGAGAAACAATGATTTGATCACATACTACTCACTGGCATGACCTCTAGTGGGGAAAAAAAAAAAAAAAAAAAACATCAAGCTAATTTAATTTTTGATTATATGAATAAATATTCTTGCTTACGGATGGAAATATCTCAGTTTATAGAAAACCCACCCATACAGACAAATACATTCACCAACAATCCCATCACCCCCCCCCTCACAACAATATGGAGTTATTAAGACACTATTCAACAGGGCAAAAATAATCTGTTCAAATGATCAAGCCCTAACCACTGAACTAAATCACATCCATGACACTTTCTCAGCCAATGGCTACCCCCCCCCAAAAGAATCCAAAAAATACTTAAACCAGTTATCCACAACCCCCCCCCCTTTCACAAAAAAGATTACTCTAAATCCATCACCATTCCCTACATCTGAGGCACCTTGGAAAAAATCAACAAAATCTTAAAAAAAACATGACTTGACCACTTGTTACAGACCATATAGAAAATTGGCATCCCTTATCCACTCCACTAAAGACCAACCACTTCCCCTAGACCTACCTGGTGTATACCAGGTCCCTTGCAGCTGTAAATTGTCCTACTTTGGCCAAACAGGCAGGAGAGCAAATATCAGAATCTCAGAACACAAGGATTACATCCGATTTCACCAGTACAGCCACTCTGGGCTTGCAGACCACGCTCTGGATACTCACCACAGAATAAGATGGAAGAAAGCCACAGTAATACACTGCAGCAAGTTCAAATATGAAAGACTATTCATGGAATCAGCCTCAGCCCTTAGGAACATGCCAAACCTCAACAAATTTGGATGCATGAGACTGCCCCAAATTTGGGAAACATTTATCAGAAGAACTTCAGGCCCAAAGGCCAAGAACTACCAATATAGCCCACCGGGGGGGGGGCACCATCAGGACTTTAGGAAAACGGTAGCTTCCTAGCTTCGGTTCTCATTTGTGCACTGGTCTTTGTATTAAGTTCCCAAGAAGATGGCAATGTGACGTTTGCCGAAATATCAGAAAGTGTATATTAAAGTTTATTCAATTTATATTTCTAGTGTACGCTGTCAATTCCTTAATTATTAGTTATCATGTTTAACCAGCATATAAGCCTCTCTACAAGAAGTGTATCCTTTGAAAATGCTGACAGATATCAGTCAGTGAAATGTCAGATATTAAACTATTATCTACTTGACTAGCATACAGAATTAAATCTTTAATTTATTGACATCCATTAACTTTTGCCCATCCTGACATTTAAATCATCCTACAAACTCTCCACTTCACCTTGATTAACTATTATTCTACCTAATTTTGCATCATCAGTAAACAACTGAATATTTCCTTTCAAGCTATTTCCTATATCATTTATGTACAAATTAAACAGCAATGGTAATAACACTAAACCATGTGGCACATCACTAGTCACCTGTTTTCACCTCGATTCTGCTCTCCATATTCAGCAGCTACCCTCTTATCACTTAACCAGTGTCATATCCTTCCCCATTTGTTCTAATTTATATACCAGAGCTCCATGTGGTATTATGTCAAATGTCTTGGCAAAATCCAGCAGAATCGGCATATAGCCATTTCCTTTATCCAACTCTGATGTTACTCTATTATAAAAAAGATAGTAAATTACTAAGGCATGACTGACCCTTCAACAAAGCCATACAGTATCATTTTTATCTACCCATTTTTGAATCCTCTTTTCAACCAATTTTTCCGGTACTTTTACCACCATACCTGAGATACTGATTGGTCTATAATTTGCTACTGCAGTCTTAGAACCTCTCTTATGCAAGGGAATTATTTTGCTCTCTTTCCACTCCCTTGGATGTTTATTAGAAAGATTGCATAAAGAAAACTGTGAAGCCAATATTCATCATCCTAATGTAAACAGAAATTTTTTTTCTCTCAAATATTTCCAGTTTTGGGAAGTTATCTTACTTAATACTCATGATTGTTAAATAATTTATTAATTAATAGCAATTTCAATGCCTTTTCCTTGAATTCTAATATAACTGATTGAATTTTTCTCTTACACTGAATATTACATACATGCTATAATTTTCAACTGTTATTCTTCTATTTGTCTCAAACTGTTCAAATTGAGAATGATTTTGAAACTAGTGAAAATTTTGCTTTAATAAATATTTAATTTCATCGTAAGTGAATTCTCTAATTTATTTACCTATAACATGTCTTTCTCTTATGTTTCTATATTTTGTAATATTCACAGAAACTGTTGCTAAAAAAAATTTTATTACCAGCAGGTCACATATATAAAATAAGGTACATATATCACAATTATAATTTTTTTTTTTTTTTTTTTTTGTGTGGTTACCAATGTCGATTTTTGTTAACGCTTCATAATACTACTCATGCGATTCATAAAACATCTAATGTAAACATAAATAAAATTATATTTATCTCTCTAAGTGTTGATAAATTCCATAGAAACAAAAAAAATTAAATTATGCCTGTTCAGCACTTAAGCACATTTTGTGAATGGTTATCACAATCATGAAATAATAGCAAATTTAAAAATTACCTTGAGATCCTGATGTTCAGCTTCCCTTTCAGGACACTCCTTGAGTAGCTGTTTGAGAAGTAATGCATATTTTCCCATTCTTTGAACTGGTTTCAACAAATAACTAGCCAGATCCATTTTATCACCAAGTTCTAGCTGTTTCTTCTATTAAAATGATTGATAACAGGTTATAATCATTTTCATTCTTAACATATAGTAAAGGAAAATACATGAAAGAAATAAACCTGAATCCATAATACAATATTAATATTATTTAAATAACTTTGTTTAATGCCAAGTGAAATTGTACTCAGTGATAATTTTTTTTTCATTTAAATTTTTTTTAATTTAACACTCTTGGAGATTGAATATTTGTGGATAGCAATTTGAAGTTCAGAAGGCATATTGCAAAAGTGTGCAAAAAGTTCAAACAATGAAGAAATACATCCTTTGAGCAAAATAACTGCACAAAGATTTGGTTGCTGGGCTTCTTGGGGAACAGGAAAGTATTGAAGAGGGCCAAAATGCTGACCAATTTGTAGAGTGCTCTATGAAGATAGATTAAAGATAGATTCGCAGATGAGTCTGACTCCATGAGGTCTTGGGGTAATAATAAAGGTCTTTGGGTTATAAAATTTAATTAACAGGCAGAAAAGAAAGGATATGATAGAAATGTATATGTTACTAAAACAGTTTTATAAAGCAGATGTTGAAGAAATGCTCAAATATATCACAGCATCCCAATATAGAACAAAAGAGAACAAAGGGAAGCTAACCCTTGGAAGTTAGGTGCATTTAATAAGGATTCAACACTGAAATGGTGAACTAGTGGAATGAGTGAAAGTGGTGAATAAGTAGAAGAAATATGATGCACTGCATGAACTGTTAGTGTGAATCTCTTGAAATGAGTCTTCAGATTCTAAGGAAGTTGCAGTATTATAATAATAATAATTACTATTATTATGGATATCTCCATGGAGTCAGTAGACTCATCACGGGACACCCAAACTAGCAAAACAATATCTGTCATATCTCTTCTTGAATTCATTTACAGACAGAGCTCACAACTAAGTCAGGCAATGAATTCCACTCATTCACCACCCTCCAGGCAAAAATCCTTGTTCTGACACCCTTGTTAACCACATTCTTCTTTAATTTCCAGGGATGACCTCTTGTTCTTCCATCACTATCACACAGCTGAAACATTTCCCCTGCATCAATCCTATAAAACCTTTCAGTAATTTAAATGTTTCTATCATATCCCCTCTTCTCCGCCTATCAACCAACTTCTGCAATCCACAAGCTCTCAATCTATCAATGTAGGGAGCATTGTTTACATCACTTACCAACTTAGTCACTCTTCTCTGAATCCTCTCCACAGCCTCCTCATCTCCAAGGAATCCAGGTGACCAGACCTGAGCACAGTAATCCAAATGTGGAAGTATCAACGCTTTATAAAGGGGAATAATAACCTCTTTATCTCTGGATGTCATTGTGTTCCTCAACAACCAAGTAATCCTATGTGCAATCTTAGACACCTTAGCAATGTGTCCTCTGAACTTCATCTCCCTATCTACCAACACCCCTAAGTCCCTAGCCTCATCAATCTCTTGGAGTACTGTTCCATCAATGTAGTACACAGCTGGTAATCTTTTAATCCCAAAATGCATGACTTTACACTTTTCCACATTGAACTGACATCCATTACCTTTTGCCCATTCTACCAGCTTATTTAAATCATCCTGCAAACTTTCAACATCAGCTTGATTTTTTATTGTGCTACCCAACTTTGCATCATCAGCAAACAACTGAATATCTCTCCCTGTAAGCCATTTCCTATATCATTTATATACAAATTAAACAACAATGGCCCAAGCACAGAGTCCCGAGGCACGCCACTGGTCACCTGCCTCATCCCGGACTCTGTTCCTCCATACACCACCTTCTGGTATCTCTCCCTGAGCCATTCTCCTATCCATATCACCAATTTAGTATCCATTCACATCTGCTCCAATTTGCATAATAGTGTTCCATGGGGTATCCTGTCAAAACCCTTAGCAAAATCCAGAAGTACCACTGTAGCCAGTTCTGTTGTCCAACTCAGATGTCATTCTATTATGAAAAAGTTAATAGATTGCTAAAGAAGGATCTACCTTTAACAAAACCATGTTGGCCTCTATAGAGTATCATATCCTGATCCACCCATTCTTGAATTTTGTCTTTAACCAACTTTTCCAATACTTTTACCACTACTCCTGAGATGGTGATTGGTCTGTAATTAACTACCACAGTTTTAGAGCCACCCTTATGCAAAGGAACCACTTTGCCTAACTTCCACTCCCTAGGGACCATACTAGAGTTCAAACTTAAATTAAATATCCAAGTAAGAGGGGTTGACAATTCATTTGCACATTCACACAACACCCGAGCTGATGTTCCATCTAAGCCTACAGCAGTGTTTGCATTTAAATTTTGCAATGTATTAAATACCTCTGATTTCTTAGCTTCAATTCTCCCATTAGTTATTGCTACAGTACAGAGATATCCTCACTTGGGTGATAGACTTTTGAAAAGTTATCACTCAGTAACTCGACTATTATATCTGATTTTGTCACCTCAATACCATCAGCACCCACTAAAGTTATCCTTCTGAAGTCATTCTTCCGTTTACTTGCCACATAGAGGAAGAACTCTTTGGGATTGCCCTTGATCTCTTTGGCTAAGGTCTTCTCATAATCTGATTTAGCTTTTCTTACTATGCTGGTAACCTTCCTAGCTTGAGCCTTGTACTGCTCATGGGTGTACCGATCGCCTTTCTCCTTGTAAATTCTCCATAATGTTTTCTTTTTTTGCAGGTCAAGCTTGATACTACTGCTCATCCATCTAACGCCTGCCTTGTTTGACTTCCTGACCATGGGGACACAATCTGATATTGCTTTCCTCAGATACCCGCTGATTTTATCCCATGCACTGCTAACATCTTTCCCCTGCAATATGTTCTGCCATGGGATGGCTGCAAACTCACTCCAAAGCTTGTTATAATTGTCTAACCTGTAGTTCCGTATATACCCTTTCTTAACAGAAAAATCCACAGATTTTGCAACCTCCTAGGTTAATACCACATGATCGCTTTCACCAATTGGAGGTAACAAGGACACCTTACTTATGCATATATCCTCTGAACCAATAACCAGATCCAACACTCACACACCACATGTCCCTTCAGTTATGTGCTGTTTCAAGTAATTATCTCGTAGAAGATGTATGAACTCCATTTCCTTTTTTGTTACATGATATTTCCTCCTTCCAGTTTGTATCACCATAATTAAAATCCCCCATAATAATCACTAAACCTGAACTCATTGCACTAATTTGCTGATGCATGAATTCAATATCTCCCCCTGTACTCCCCGGCCTATAACAGCAGCATCCAACCGTATATTTGGTTGCATTGGTCACTATTTCGCACCAGACTGAATCAAATGAACTCTCATTCACATGTCTATCATCTTGATATACACTTTCTTTGGCTGCAATCCATCAGCTATCATATATTCCTCTCCCATTCTGTTCTATCTTTCCTGAAAATACAATACCATTCGCAATCTGTTGTTGTAATTATAACATCTCAAGTAGCATAATTGGAAGAATAACGGGACTTTTTCAATTGAAGGCGAGTTAGCAAATTTCATACAGAGGTAACTTTTATTGTTGATTTTTCAGAAACTCGTTTTTTTTTTTTTAATCCAGCATACAGACAAATTGGTCAAAAGAACATACACAATTAAGACAAAAACTGTTGGTAGTGGTGGTGGGCAAAATAATACACACAAAAGGCTGACCAATGCCAATAAGCTGTTTTCACACACACCCACACCTTTTAGGCAAGTGAGAACAGATAGGATCAAAAAAGGCTGAATGTAGTTTCTTAAGTCTTGAATTTGAATGGGATAGTCATTACTAGATACAAGGGTAGTTATCATATTTGTAAATTTAGGGACACAAAAACACACGTGTTGAACAGATTATTTTATTAATTACTAATAAAATAAAACTTGACGTTTCAATCTATCGAGGTCATCATCGGAAGAATACAAGTGTATAAGGAACCAAGCTACATGCTCATGTGCTTGGTTCCTGTATACCGGTAAACTAAATCTATGTAGTTAATTAATCCTTTTCCCTAGCCTGACCTGTAGTGATAAAAAAAATTAAAAAAAATTATAAATAAATAAATACAACTACAATAAACTGCTAAAGTCCTCATGTATTAATATTCTTCTGGATAGTTCTGATTGTTATAATATGATTTCTTTCAGTTGCTGTTGAATGTTACAAACACTTCACCAGGATATTTTTCCAATCAATTCTGCGGTATGTTTGGAGTGTGTGGTCAGAAAGGCAGGTTTTTCCAAAATGGAGGTATTTAATGTCTTGCTGAACACAAACGACACATTAAATACCTCCATTTTGGAAAAACTGGCCTTTCTGACCACGCACTCCAAGCATACCACAGAATTGATTGGAAAAATACAAAGTCCCTACACCGCACCAATATCTGGTTTGAGAGAAAATTTAAAGAGTCATGTGAAATGCTCAAACACAACCCAAATCTCAACAAAAATGATGGCCTAACCATTTCAAGAATATGGAGGACCCATCTACAACCTGTATAACAACCTAAACTAGCCATAGAAAAATCCCACTACAAGAAGACAACCTGGTGAAGTGTTTGTAACATTCAACAGCAAATGAAAGAAATCATATTATAACAATCAGAACTATCCAGAAGAATATTAATACATGAGGACTTTAGCAGTTTATTGTAGTTGTATTTATTTATTTATTTATAATTTTTTTAAATTTTTTTATCACTAAAGGTCAGGCTAGGGAAAAGGATTAATTAACTACATAGATTTAGTTTACTGGTATACAGGAACCAAGCTACATGAGCATGTAGCTTGGTTCCTGTATTCTTCCGATGATGACCTCGATACAGGGGTCGAAACGTCAAGTTTTATTTTATTAGTAATTAATAAAATAATCTGTTCAACACGTGTGTTTTTGTGTCCCTAAATTTACAAATATGAGTGCTGATCACTGTGTAACCTTAAAAGAAAGGGTAGTTATGGGCACAAGGGAATATTGAAGTTCATGGACACTAATGCCAGAAGCAGAATCATGAATAAGTATGGGTAGTACTGGGCATTGGCTAGTTTTAGTTAGTCAAAAATAATTGGCATTAGTGAGACTTTTTTAAATTATTTTTTTATTATGTGACACCTCTAAGTAGTCAAGTATTCATTGTGGGAGAACACTACTCCACTAAATACAACTCACCATCTCTCCTATTTAATCCTTCAACTATATAACTATCTCACACACACCTACCTATCTATCCCCCCCCCCCCCTCAAATAGTTCTATTTTTACTCTCTCAATGAACAAATTTATTCATATGTAATCCAAAAATCACAATTAGTCCTTTTGTCCATTGAATCAGTCCATACATCTACACACACATATAATATAAAACAATATATAAAACCATGTACAATCAAGGGCTTGGTAAAAACAAAAGTATCAATAATGGCATGAATAGCAAAACAGTAAAAATAAATTAATAGGTGAAAAATCATCTTCTAGCTGACTAGCTAGCCAGCTGCTATCTGACAAAATGCAAATAACTGTTGCATTTATAGGATTTTTGTTTGACTGCATACCTCTGTTTATCATATTACATATATAATATGACTGTGTATCAGGCCATGCTTAATTACCAATAATTGGTCACAGTGTAATGAAATGTGTGGGATGCTATATAAACAAACTGAGTGGTATGTGTTTTCAATGTTTCTTGTGGTAGGTGGGATTTCAAGTGGATACCAATTATATCACTGGTGAAATGTCAGGAATGGAGTTATTTTCTTTTTACATATGTATATGATACAATCCATAAACTAGCATTCAAATTTTTGTTCCTTCTCTCCAAGAAACACTAAAAATACACTTTCAGTGCTCCATTATTCAGTAAATGCATAATATAAATTGGATGATGGATTAATCTCTATTTCTCACCATGTTATCTTTCAACCCATTCATGTTCTATTTCACCAACTTTCTCTCTATCACCACCTTCCCTTTTACTCTTTTTACTTTCACCTAACCATCCTCCCTTTTTCAAATGATTCCTTGATGCAGTAGAAAATGCTCCCTTTGGCTGGAAAAACCTGAGCATGAATCCATCAAATGTACAGGACATTTTCTTGGTATTATCAACTGAATTATCTACTGAAATAGTCTCATACAGAGGTGGCAAGATTTTTCAAAGCATAGAAACTAGCCAGTGAACCATAACTGACAGAAATAATGCACTCACCTCCTCATGGCCTTAGTTCTTTCAGCACCAAAGTTTAAATAACCTCAGTAACTCTTCTCCAACTGTTCAATGTCATCTTGCACACGAACCACCTGTACAAATTATTAAAGTGATACACAGATGGGTGCAGTTGCATTAGTCTTCATCTCTTATGAGATATGCAGCTATAATATAAATTTGTATGATAATTATGAAATGTTGTGCACTAGAGAAAAGTCTCGGATGTTGGCCTCATTAAAATTAGGTTATACTATTAATTTATGAAGTATAAATGAAATGCACAAACACAAAAAAAGAAAAAATAATGAAATAGTGGGTCAAGTATATTTTCATGTACTGATCTGAATGTGATTGGTGATTATAAAATACTGATAATTAACAGACAGAAAAACTTTCAGTTTGAAACTTACATGTTGAGTCACTAACATACTTAAAAGTCGATGGAATCAGTATGGATATATTGATATAACAACTATTTATTAATAGAAATTATACTAATGTTTCAATCGTTTATCAACTTTTGATTAAACACCATACAAAATAAAACAAGTACATAATGGTAAAAATATGCACATTACTTTATCTTTGCACTAAAAAATACTTTTCTTCCAAGTAATAAAAGAATTTATCATTTTATTACAAAGATATTACACATGAATGCTGTGTTTACTCCCTTTCTAAATATTAATTTCTGCAAACATAGTTTCAGATTTTCAAACACATTTACTTTTATTGCACATACCAAACGTATACTAACCATTTACTAATAGTTTTCATTTAATTATGTTATGTTTGTATTGAATTAAATTTACATCCTTGCATTTTCACTTATAGATTAATGAATTATTTAGACATTTGGAGAAAAGTAGCAATAAGTTGAGGTGGATATATGTAAAGAAGGAACAGTAAAAGGGTAACTAGATATTTCAGTAGCAAGCAGTTACTGAAAAATGTGGCTTAACGAGTTCATAGAATTGCTACTGAGTGTCATTTTTATTTTTTGAGCTATTATGGCAAACCATGTGTGAACCATTCGATACAGAGACAACTACAGATGCAATATTTTATGCTAGGAAAACTAAAGGTTCCCACAATCCAAATAAGAGAAAAAGATATGCTCTTATTTGAGGATACATATTATTTCAAAAGTAAGATCAAATGAATAGATATATTTTGGGGCAAAATTAGAGGAAGTGCAGGTAACTAAATTATTATATCTGTTAAAGAATGGTATGGTGACATAACTTACATTCCATAGGTGACCTAAAATTACTTTACCAACCAATTACTAATTAAAACCTTTGATCAGACCACACATGAATAACAAATATAAGGGAATAATCACCTCCTTGTTTCAACTTATCAGCCTCCTCCTCATATTGAAACTTCATTTGTTCTACCATTACTCCAAGATCCCTTATTTCAATCATTTCTTCTAGTATCTTAACACAGTATGCTGCTTTCCATCTTTGAATTCCAAACACAGAACCTTATGTTTAATCACACTGAACTGAAATTCACAATCCATTTGACAGTCTGCATCTCCATTTGAAAATAGCTTTATTGTTCTTAGAATGATCTCTCTAAAGGAAAATTTATAACAAGCAAGAAAACAAAAGCCAATAAATCCTAACTCTTACATGTGTTAAACTATTATTCATATTTCAAGTACCTCCCCATATAATAAATTTAGTTTAATCCTTTATCCAAGTGTGAGCAAACAAAGTTTGCACCTGAAAGTATCTTCAGGGCTGGGGTAAGGTGGTACAACACCAGGACAACTCGTTGCAAAGGTGGAGCAAGATACCAACACTCCTGTCTCAGTATCTCCTATAATGCAAAACACATCTCCTTGCGGATATGTCTAATGTTATGCATTAAGGGAAGGGCCACTACCCAGACTAGTTTCGACCTTTATTGAGGTCTCTTCAGTGGGAGCCAGGCCCAAGTTGAGATACCAGGCAGAAGCTTTAGCAGGTCATCTCTACCTATAGGAGTTGCCAAATGGTGTGCTTGAGCAAGTTACCAACACTCCTGTCTCAGTATCTCCTATAATGCAAAATACATCTCCTTGCAGATAAACACACCATTTACCTCCCCATAGTAATGTTTTAGTAATCTACTTACTTATTACAATAAGGTGACTGTTTACTTGGACAGAGGAGAGAGATACACAGTAATATACTTAAGATTTTGCAAAGGCTTTTGATAAATTACCACATGATAAGTTGATAGTCAAACCAGAGTGGATGGGGCTGGATATTAGATTAGTGCATTGGATTGGAGACTGGCTATCTGATAGGTATCAGCAAATTGTGTATGGGGGAGTGATATCCTGGAAAAGGAAAGTCACTAGTGATGCACCTCAGGAGTCTGTTTTAGGGCCATTACTGTTTAACTTGTACATTAATGATATTAGCAAAGATCTGGATGGAGATATTCAGCTGTTTGCAGATGATGCAAAGTTGGGTTAACTATGAAGAGTAGAGAAGATGCTGTGGCCTTACAAGAAGACTTGAATAAATTGAGAGATGGGGCATGGGAATGGGGATGCGAGTTCAATGTTGCAAAATGTTAGGTTTTAAAATTTGGGAAACAAAAATGGCATGCAGAATTTATGCTTGGTGGGGATATATTGTTGTAGGTGGAGGATATAAGAGATTTGGGGGTGATAGTGGATAAGGATCTGAAATTTAAGGGACACATAGCCAAATCTGTGAAGAGCAAACACAAAGGCTTCTGGGAATGATGCGGAGGACACTGACATGTAGAAGTAGGGAGATTCTTGTTCCATTATATATAAGGCTTTGATTAGACCACAAATATGTTGGAAAGGGTCCAGAGGTGCCTGACTAAGGTAGTTTTTGACCTCTGGAATGTCGACTATGAGGAAAGATTGAGAAGATGCAATTTACAGTCTAGTGGATAGGAGGAAGAGGGGAGATATAATAGAGACCTACAAGTGAGTAAGGGGTTATTATAAGATCACTGTTGGAGAAGTTCCACAGAAAACAGTGGGAGATCAGAGGAGAACCAGAGGTCATTCCTGGAAACTGTATAAAGAGGGTGTGAGCAGGGGAGTGAAAAGCAGGTTTTTTGCATACAGAGCTGTGAATGATTGGAATGTCTTGCCTGAGAGTGTGGTGTCTGCAGAGAATTTGAGTGTGTTTATAAAGTGTGGTATGATGAGCTGCGTGTATGATAAAAGGACCTCCTAAATGAGTCTGACTCATAGGGTCTTGGATAGTAATAATATCAATGATATTCTTTCACTGAAGATTCCATTCATGGCTTTCTGATAACAATGAATAAATATTGGCTAACTGCCATAGAGTTTTAGTCAAATGGGTGAAAGGGAGAATTCTGAAATGTAAGTTTTCAGAACAATTAGATAGGTCACAAACAAAAGAATGTTCTCCAGGTTAGCAAAGATTTTCTGAAATTTTCCTAAGAGCAGTTTAAGGGCAACATGGAGTATGAAGTATGTAATATAGCAGTAGGAGAAATTTTTGTTGGTTATTGACGTAGGAATTTGAGAAACTATGATGTCAGGAGATTTTGGCATTTTGGAAATATTATCAGAGACCATTAGCTATTGCCATTTGGACAACAATAAAGTTTCATTTTTGGATTATCATTAAATATATCCATTGTTCATAGGCAGTTACATGGCCTTGATTTCATGATAAAGGTAGAGGGGGAAGAAATCAGGTTTCAGGAAAGTAGATTTCGATGTTGCACAATGTAAGGTTTTTGAGATTTGGTAAGCAACAATGGGATGCAAAGTATACACTTGGAGGGGGACACTTTAAAGGAAGTAGAAGCAATGAGAGATCTAGGAGTGATAGTGGACAAGGACCTGAAATTCAGGGAACACATTGCACAAGTTGTGACATCACATCAGATAATGTCAATGATGCAGAGGTCCCTGACATGCAGAAATAGAGAAGTTATGATACCATTGTATCATAACTTCTTATGATACAATGATCTGGTCTCATATGGATTATTGTGCACAGATTTGGTTCCTGGGTTTTCATTGTGATGAGGATATGCTGGATAGGGTCCAGAGAAGATTCACAAAGGTAGTCAGTGGTCTTTAGAATGTGGAGTATGAGAACAGATTGAAAGAATGTAAGTTGCAAAGCCTTGTGAACAGGAGGAAGAGGGAAGGGATATGGTTGAGACATAAGCTAGTCAGGGGTTGTTATCAGGTTGACTTGGAAAAGATTTTTCATAGAATGGAAAGGGGGGGGGGATAGAACAAGAGGCCATTGCTGGAAACTGTATAAGGAGGGTGTGAGCAGAAGAGTGAGAAGATTCTTTGCATGAAGAGTAGTTGGTGAGTGGAATGCACTGCCCGAGTTGTTTTGTGAATGTAAACATGCTGAATCAGTTTAAGGCACGTTTGGAGCATTGTGGTACAATAGTGCGTACCTTCCATGGTCTCTGACGCCATGAGGGTCAGATAATAATAATAATCAGCAATGTGCTGCATGGCTACTGCTGTTATTGAGGATGAAAAGATTAAAAGCCATGTATTATACTGATGGAACTGGATGGACTGATGCAAATTAACAGCACTAGGAATTTTTGTAGGCAATAATGGACAAGAAGGTTGAAGTCCAGAGGGCTTCAAAACTGCAAAAGTGAACCAAATAGTTCATATGATTTTGGATGTTGCACACTGAGAAGTAGAGATAAGGAAATTATTCCAAAGACATAACCATATCTGACTACCATGCACAGAGTTGGATGCATATGTTTCTTAGAGATTAGTGGTAGAGATAGAGGATCCAGAGGTAGGTTACCTAGATGGTAATATATCTGTGGAATTCTCCCTCTTAGAAGAGACTGAAGATCTGTGGATTGGATGATAAGCAATAAAGATGAGATATGATAGAAAAATAAAGGAGTTTTATTGGATTGATGAAGTAAAAATTTTTCATTACATGATGAAGAGAGAGAAAACCAGGAATCATCCCTGAAATGTGTAGAAACATGTATCCTGAGGACTAGAGTTTTTGCTTGTAGAATGGTTGTGAATGACTGGGATAAGATACAAGAGGTGGTTGTCATCACTTTGTCAGAGAATGAATTCAAAGAAGAGTATGATGGACATTGTGCATAATAGGTACTGTGGACTTCTTATGATGAGTTTTCTGACTTCATAGATATATATCCATACCTTATTGTTATTTTACACACACACACACACACACACACACACACACACACACACACACACACACTGCTTAGAAAGAAGTCAAAGGACATCATGGTGTGAGGAACAAACAGCCATGGCACCCACCTTAATAAGCTGTAGGACCTCCATTCACTGCAATGACTTCAGCAGCCCTACAGAGCATACTTTCCACAAATGCATGCTAGTGACAAACAGTAATTTGAGACCATTTTTCTTGTAGGCATGTAATGAGGTCCTGGACTGTTGTGGGGTGGACGTCCCTTGACCTCACCCGACATTCCAGTTCATACCACAGATGTTCAATAGAGTTGAGATCAGGGCTCTGTGGAGGCTAGTCAAATGTGCTGATGTTCACATCCACAAACCACACAGTTATAGCAGCAATCTTATGACACAGTACATTTGTCATGCTGAAAGAGAGAGAGAGAGTGCTCAGTTGCATAGAAATGCCACAAAGTAGGAAGCATTGCAGTGTCCAGAATTTTCAGATACCTCTCAGAATTCAATGTTCATGGCACCACAAACAGAGGTCGAAGGCCAAACTAGGAAAAACAGGGCTGTGTCATAACACCACCACCACCTTTGAATTTCATAGTTGGGGTTGCGTATACTCTGGTAAGAGACATTCACCAGGCATCCACCACACCCATCCATGAGCCTGGTAGAGGGTGCAATGTGATTTGTCACTCCACAACATGGCTTTCCAAGCTTCCACATCCCACTGTACATGCTATTTGTCTCACTGAAGGCAATGCTGCATGTTGGTTTATGTAATATAGGGCTTGCATATTGTGGTCCTGCCATAGAAACCCATGTTGAGAGCCTCAGTTCTGAATGTTTTTGTGCTGCTGTCTGGAACTCTGCAATCAATGTGTCAGCCTGAGAAATGGCGGTTTTTACATACTAGTTGGTAGCACTCTCCAGTCATCACGTTCCGTGAAAGTTGTGAGTCATCTACTGCAGGTAGCACCTGCAGCTGATTCCCTGCGCTTCCAATCTCAGTATGGTATCACTGACTGTTGACCTTGGATGGCCCAATTTGTCAACAATTTGCCAAACACATATGCCTGCGGCATGGCATCCTATCACAGTACCTCTTTCAAATTCTGTCGGTTTCCTTCTTACAGCCATTTCACCTAGATACAGTTGCTTGGAATTGGGAACATCATATTTCCCCAATTGATACTAGCTACAAACACAAACATTACATGGCATGATGCATCTTGCCATATGGATGTCCGTTGACTTCTTTCCAATGTGTAATAATATAATTATACATGATTGAATAATAATAATAAACAGTACTTGTCAATACTTATCAATTCTTATTATATTGGAGCACTAGTATTAAATCTCCCAGTATGGATATATTATATATCCATGGAGTCTGAAAATTCATCCTAAGAGGTCCACACTAACTATTATGCACAATACACATTATACCTCTTCTTAGTGATGCTGTAATTATTTACTACTGGGAGCACCAACAGATATCTTTTAAGACAATAACTCATGAAGATTAGAATTTCTAGTACTTATTATAAAATCTCTCATGATATGTAACTTATCATGTTCATTTTTACATGTTTTTCTAAGGAGAGTGAACTTAAAGAAATGTCAGTTTTGTCTGTAATAATCTTGTATTTCTAAACTTAATCATGAGCCTTTGTTAAAATAATGTGGTGCAGGATGTCATTATGTAACACTGTTAACCCATATCTATACATGGCAATTTCAAAAGGCACGCGAAGTATAATGTCACCATGTTCAGATGTCAATACATGACCATAGATGGAAGTTTCGAGAGAGACGCATGCATGCACACAATGGAAGTCTGGGCCTTTATAAGGCAAAAAGTCAAGGACTTTGTCTTAGGTTTCTCAGTCTTCTCTTATCTGGATATGCTGCATGGGTCCATTGTCAGTAATTGAAAGAGAAGAGTCATAGGTCTTAGGTTTCTCAATCTTCTCTTACCTGGATCCACTGCTGCGTGAGGTCCATTGTTGGTAATCAAAAGAGGAGGGTAATGAGTCTTAGGATTCTCAATCTTTACTTACCTGGGCCCACCACCATGGGAAATATAGTGTCGATCACTGGGACGTTTCACTAGGAAAGAGCTGCACATTGCCACCATGTTACAGGGTCCTAAAGGCAGGGGGATTAAGAATGAGCCAGCAGAAACAAAGAGAACAAAAGGGGCACTTTCATGTGGACAAAAGATACACATGAAATTCTCATGCTGAATGAGAATTGTAAGTACTTATGTGACATTTCTGAGCAAGAAAGTACATCAAGTGTATCTGTGTTTAGGAAAAATAAGATTGTGTAAGTAATATTGAAATAAACTCACTCTAGGTGTGTCTTATTTTCAGCTGTGTATAGGTAATTATTGTAAGAGTAAGAAGAGTACTGCACTAGATAATATGAATTAACACTGATTTAAGCTTACTCAAGGTATGCATTATTTTCAGATTATGTATGTATATATAACTAGTAGGATATTTTAGATTGTGAATTAACTTTAAGGAAAGAAACATAGGACTAAGCATAAATCAGGAAGAATTGAAATCGACAAAGACTTGTAATGCAATTGTATATATACATGTTAATGTGGATCAGAATGTGTAAATATTCCCTTTTTGATTTAATTAAGTGGTTTGTGAACAACACATTGGACTGATTCTGTCAATGCACTATCCTGAAAAATTAGAACCTGTATAAGTTTAAGTGATCAATAATCAAGCCACGACAAATTAAAGATAAAGATTAACATAAGCGGGGAATGTTAACAATATCTGCTTTGTCTTTAGTCCATGGCTCTCAAGTTTTAGTCTCCAGAAAAAGAGCAGTTACACGCAAGCCTAACAGTAACTAAGATTGATTCCATATCAAATATCTGACAGAGGAAAGATCTACAAGAGACTGCCTGTGATGTCTATGCAGCAAGGAAGTTAAACCAGAAAGAAGACCCTAAGAACCTGAAGAAGTATGCTGCAATCTGTTTGGACTCTTAATTCATGGTGAAATTGTAAGTAGGCACTAATTTTATTCAGGAAGTGTATCTCGGAATTGTGAAAGTGCTTACAAGAAATCAATTGTAAACAGGCACTAACAAGCCATAAGTTCTGTGGGAAGATTGTTTGTTAACTTGCACGTTTATGTGTGCTTAGTTATAATATTGGGAGCAGTACTATTAAGAATTTATATGTAGTCAGGCAATTTTTAAATCTGTAACCTGTTTATGCAGTGAGCAAGTATGTCGAACGAGTTAATCCAGTAATTGTGTGCATTGTGAGTTTATCTTATCAACTGCATTTTCTATCTGTAAAAGGATTAAGTAGGAAAAAGATTTCATAGTATCTCATGTATAATGTCTAGTTTTAAAAGAAATGTTTTTGTTTTGTAACTACCTCATCTGTTCTTTGGCTGATGCACTATCTCCAAAAAAATGCGAACCTGTGGGCATAATAAGGTATGAATAGTCACGACTTGCATATAGAAAATTTGGATATATTTAGTGATTAAATCCTGTTTTTCCTCACCCTAGCTTTCAAACAATATTTACTCAAATTAGATGGTGCAGTCGAAAATAAAATAAATATTCTAATTTGATTTGTATGAGAGTGGGGAACTGGACACATTAAATTTACTTATACCACAAAGTTTGTTTAATAGCAGGGGGGGGGTCGACAGAAATTGGTCACAGTAGGATTAACTATGAGAAGTTTTGTTAAAGCTCTTGATAATCTAAACTAAGTGAAGTGAATAAAGTAAAGTAAAGTTAAAACAAGTTAAGATAAATAAATTAGGTTAATATTTTACAAAGGTGTAGCAGACACTAAATTTAAATAATTAATATTGATTCACAATATACACACACACAGTACATATATTTTTAAATAAGTTAGGAAATTATTGACCTCTTCTACTTATCTTACATCACTTACTGAGGTGGTGTTCTTTAGAATTGTCTGTTTAATTGCCATTCTCTGATCTTGTATGGACAATGCCTATGATGCTTAGGTGAAAATTTCTATGTTAATAAAGTTTATGTGAGTTTTCAGATGTATTCTATCTCCAGCAACAAGTCAGTCTTTCATATTCATCTTTTTCTTCTGCTAGCAATATTAGGGTTTAACTTTATTGCTTTTGCCAATCTCCTTCCATACGCCAATTTCTCCTTGCACACTACAGTCATCATCTTCCTAGCCTGGACTACTACTCTTCATGCTGCTGAGGGATATGCAATTTTTTTTACATCTCCTCTGTAACATCTTAAATCTCTTAAGAAAGAGGATGTTATGGAGAAATTCCATGATTCGTCCATTCCATCTCTAATTCATTTATCCTCCTAACTAAAGTTAGGAGGATAAATGAAGTAGAGATTTCATTTAATTTCAGACCAAGTCCTAGGCACTGCTAATTCCTTTTCCCTTCAACTGATGAGGCCACTAAATCACGAATTAACAATCTGTTTCCTTAATTTATCATGTCTATAATGCTCTGTAATTTCACACATCTGTTTTGTTCCATGAAGCTTGTACCTGCCTAGCCACTCCCCCATGTCAAAATAACATGATCACTCTTCCCAATTGGAGGAAGTGTGTTGCTTCAACTATATGCTGTATAGGATAGTTGTCCCTTAGTAGCCCAAGGAATTCAAACTCTTTACTCATACATGTTATTTCCTGCTTATAGTCAATGCTTCCATAGTTAAAGTCACTCATTATCATCACCTGTCATTCACTAGTTTCATCTGCCTGAACATTTCAGAATCATCTCACCCCTAACATTTCCTGGATTGTAGCAGCACCCCACTAAATATCTAAAATTTGTGCTTACCTCATTCTCATACTAAAAGGATTTCTTCAAGTTCCACATTGAGAGGACACAATTCTTCTGAAATCATCAATAATACTCTGCTTCTTTTTTCTTTTCTGTCTTTTCAAAAAATGCTGTAACCATTAATTTCTATTCCCAGGATTACATTATCTTCCATTAACCAAGTCTCACTGACACCAGTGATTTGTGGACCAACTGACTGCCAAAAACTTTGTTCCCTTATTCCTAATGCTCCTTGCATTGGTGTATAAGAACACAGAAGCTTTTCCCCTGCCATTTCCATAAATCCTTACTCGATCATTCAAGTTCTTTGACTCTGCTGCTCCCATTGAGGGCATTCCTGCATGCTTCTCTTTTCTTTCTTTCTTCATCTTTTATCTCACATCACTTCTGGTATCTTATAATTGCAGTGCCACATCTCATTTTCATTAATGATGATGAAACATTGAGTGTAACATTAATAATAAATGTTATATTTGTTCTCTTAATAAGTGTTAATCTCCAAAAATACAAGAATAAGAATGCAGTGCTGTATATATTAATATTGCAGAAATTTCTGTGTCTCACACAATCTATATAAATATGACTACAGTATATCAACAGGTGCCTCAAAGATTGTTCCAGAGTTTAAAAACCCCTATGGAATAAGCAAAAATTTTTGGGATCAGAATTAAACCAATACGGACAACTGCAATTATTGTTTTGCTATGTACTTTGAAGAAATATGAAACCAACTACCATCTGCTATTTAAACTCATTAAATAATTTCTTTATTGTAAATGAACTTTCTACAAAGTTGCTGATGTAGAAATGTATCTGAGAACATGATATTCATCAGATTATAAATAAAGCTTCACAATTCAGTTATCAAATGTTAAGAAAGAAGTTAAAGGATACTGAAAACTTACCCGAAAAAAGATATTTCCATATTCTGACATTAGAGCATCAGATTTAGGTTTGTTTTTGTTGTACAGGGCATACAGATAAAATTTAGATTCCTAGGGGAGGAAAATACACTATTAATATCACTGAGATATCGATGTTTTAACTAAAAATCCTTAATGAAAAATAATCAGATATAGCAAGTCCTTAATATTTAAAAGAAAATGGAAAATTAAATACGTAGGTTTATATACTATTCTAAATATATTTTGCACTAAATTTCCACTATAGTCTGCATGGTTAGCCTAGTGGCTGTGCGCTTCACAACCATATGCCCGGGGATGGAGTGTCCTAGTTGTGTATTATGTTTGTAAAGGGTAGGTACAGCAGAAATGGATAAAAGAAATGGCCACACCATGATACTGCTGGATTTTGCAAAGGCATTTGACAGAATACCACATGGAAAATTTTACAAAAGTTGGAGCAAATGGGAATCTAGGAGAATGAGTGGAGTACTTCAGAATTCTGTACTTGGGCCACTACTTTTTTATTTGTATATCAATGATGTAGGGAAAGATTTAAGAGGGGGGGGGGGGAGATTCAGTTATTTGCTGATGATGCAAAAACTAGGGAGGGTAATAGTTGATAAAGATATCGTGCAGGATGATTTAAATAAATTAGCATTGTGGACAAAGGATAATGATTGTCACTTTAATGTCACAAATGTAATGTTATTCACTTTGGGTTGAAAAATTTACACACTAGGTATGGCATAGATGGTACTGGAATGCAGGAAATTGATGAGGCTAGGGACTTGAGGATAATAGTGGACAGAGAGTTGTATTTCAGAGTGCATATTGCAAAAGTTGGTAAAATAATCAAAACATTGCTTGGATGTTGAAAAACATGCTAAAAGTAAATATAAGGAAGTTATTATCCCTCTTTATGTTCATCCACATCTTGACTACTCAGCACAGATTTGGTCACCTGGATGTCTTGGGGATTAAAGGAGGGTGAAGAGATTCAGAGACTAGTGACCAAGCTAGTAAGAAGTCTGTGGAATGCTCTGTATGAGAATAAATTTAAGATATGTGGGTTACAAAGTTTGACTGAAGGTAGAAGAAAGGGAACATGATAGAAACTTATAAGATATTAAAGTCATTTTATAAAATTGATGCAAAGGAAATTTTTCAATATATGACAAATAGTCAGATTGCTAGGATTCATTTGTGGAAACTGTAAGAATGTAGTTAGTTAAAGGTGTCTAGATTTTTTGTATGGAGAATGGCAACTGAGTGGAATTGATTGCCAGAATTAGTTGCGAGTGCCCTGACAGTGAATGAGTTTAAGGAGAGGTATGATAAGTTTTGTATGTATAAAAGTTAGTGTAGATCTCTGATTATGAGTTTTTAGACTCCATGGAGATACTGTAATAATAATAATAATAAAAGAGTTTATTGTAACATTATCTATTAAATTATTATGCAGATATCTCCATGGAGCATGAAGACAAGGGAGGCCCATTAACCATTCATACAATACCTAAAATGTTTTTCTTTGAACTCATTTTATGACAAAGTACCCATGATTATCTCTGTCAACCTATTTCACTCATTCACTACTCAGCAAGCAATTGCAACAATTAATAATCAAATAATTTGATTGTTTCATTAAATTAATCAAAAATGTTAATATATAGAATTCATTAAAATGGATTAAAATAAAATAACAGCAAGGTACTCTTTCCTAAGCTTCATATATTCATATGAAGCACAAATTTCCATCACATACAGGTTGCTCAAATAGTTATGAATATATACATATAAGCATAACTATTTGAACAACCTGCATGTGATGGAAATTTGTACAAATTAAAACTGATATTTCTAATAAATGTTCAACTTATAGCCAATTATACTAAAAAAGAAAACAATGTACAGTATGTTGAATTAAAAATAAATAAATAATTAAAGTGAAGGTTAAAATGACATGTTTTATGAGTTATAAAAACCTTTCATCTAAGGTAGGATCTTATTTGAACTTACATAATGTAGAAAACACTGACCAACACTGAAGGGTATATTCTCACACTGCTCTAATTCATTGAGGAAATACTGGCTATGGAATTCATATATTTTTTCAATATTTCCAAACACCACATTCCTTTGACCACGGAGAGCTTGAGGGATATCATCACGTAGTAACTGTGGAATATAGTTCTACAAAACAAAAATTGTTTGTTACTCTTTTTAAACTTCTTTAACATGTATATATATATATATATAAAGAGTAAACAAAAGATGTCATTAATATGAAAAATTATACAGATTACTATATAATAACAAAAATGACGTCAGGATTGTACAACGTTGGATTATGAGGATAGATAAGGGTATGCAGACTGCAGTTTGGTGGATATAAGGTGGTGGGGGGGGGGGGGTGACAGACATTTAGGCTGTTGAATGGTTATCATCACATTAACACTGAGGAGGTTTTTCATATGGTAGAATAAGGGAAAGGAACAAGGACAAGAGACCATCCCTAGAAGTTGCATAAGGAGGTGGTGAGTAAAAGTACAAGAAGAAAGTTTTTGCATGGAGAATGGCTGGGGCATGGAATGCATCGCCTGAGAAGGCAGTGAACATGCAAACTGCGGATGATTTTTTTAAGTGGTATGACAGACTTTATGTTCACTAGTGTTGACCTCCTCCAATGAGTTTTGTGACTCCATGGAGATCAGGAAAATAATAGTAATTATCATGCTCAGACCTAATTCTGAAGATAATCATTAAAGGGAAGATTTGGTAACTATTGCTATCTGGTTGCATCTTAAGTGTTTTCTGCTTATCAAGCAAAAATAAAAAAAAAAGTATCCTTCCTTATGCAATTTCAAAGAATTATCTTCTGTTCTTCCTTCTACTTCTTTCATTGCATAAATAATGGCTTCTGTATTAACTGATAAAATTTCTGAACCAATTTATGCATTTCTATCAGTTATCCCTTTTTCTCCAGTGCAATGTACTCTGCAAATCAGATTTCCCTAAATATTATATGAATAGCAGTTATCCTCCCAGCCAATATTTTCTAAATCTATCTTGGTTGCTCACTTTTCTAAAAACCAAGTGGCCAAATCTGCACAATGTATATAATGCTAACAAAAGTCAAAAAATAATCTCATTATCTATGTTTTTATGAAAGCCAACTAGTTTTCAACATTAGAGCACCACTTAAAAAAAATTTGGAAAATTTGTTTTAGAATCCCCCCCCCCTATCCCTGGGGTGAATAAATTCAATCAATGCCACAATTTTGTCTCTTTATTATTATTATTATTAAAACAAGACCTCATGGAGTCAAAGACTCATCTAGGAGGTCCTTTTATCTTACACACACATCTCATCATACCGTGTCTTAAACACATTCAAACTACTTGCAGACACCACGCTCTCAGGCAGGGCATTCCAATCACTCACAACTCTGCACGAAAAAAACCTGCCTCTCACTCCCTTACTCACACCCTCCTTATACAGTTTCCAGGGATGACCTCTGGTTCTTCCCTGATCTCCCACTATTCTCTGTAGAACTTCTCCACCATTGATCCTATAACAACCCCTTACCAACTTGTAGGTCTCTATCATATCTCCCCTCTTCCTTCTCTCCACGAGATTCTGCAAATTACATCTTTTCAATCTTTCCTCATACTCAACATTCCAGAGGTCAGAAACTACCTTAGTCATTCGCCTTTGGACCCTTTCCAACATCTCTTCATCCTTCTGATAACCCGGTGACCAAATCTGGGCACAATAGTCCAAGTGTGGCCTAATCAAAGCCTTATACATTGGAACAAGTATCTCCCTACTTCTACATGTCAGTGTCCTCCGCATCATTCCCAGAAGTCTTTGTGTTGTCTTCACAATTTTGGCGATGTGTCCCCTAAATTTTAGATCCTTATCCATTATCACCCCCAGATCTCTTATTTCCTCTACTTCCAACAATATATTCTCACCAAGCATAAATTCTGCATCCCATCTTTGTTTTCCAAATTTTAAAACCTTACATTTTGCAACATTGAACTCACATCCCCATTTGCTTGCCCAATCACTCAATTTATTCAAGTCTTCTTGCAAGGCCACAACATCTTCACTACTCTTTATGGTTCGTCCCAACTTTGCATCATCTGCAAACAACTGAATATTTCCATCCAAATCTTCACCAATATCATTAATATATAAGTTAAATAGTAATGGCCCTAAAACAGACCCCTGAGGCACTCCACTAGTGACTTTCCTTTTCCTGGATATTGCACCCCCATACACAACTTGTTGATACCTATCAGATAGCCAGTCTCCAATCCAATACACCAATCTAATATCCAACCCCATCTGCTCTAGTTTGACTGTCAACTTATCATGAGGTACTCTATCAAAAGCTTTTGCGAAATCCAAGTATATTACTGTGTATCCTTCTCCTCTGTCCAAGGAAGCAGTCACTTTATTGTAATAAGTAAGTAGATTACTAAAACATGACCTCCCTTTAGCAAATCCATGCTGTCCATCAAAAATTATACCATTGTTGTCAACCCAACTCTGGATCCTAGTTCTCACAAGCTTCTCCAACAACTTAACCACAACACCTGACACACAGATAGGCCTATAGTTTGATGCTTGAGTTCGATCACCTCCTTTATGAAGTGGCACAATCTTGCCCTCCTTCCACTCTTTAGGAACTTGACCAAGTGCAAGACTCGTATTAAAAAAATATGTCAAGGCAGGTGTCAACTCTCTAGCACACTCCTTCAGAATACGTGGTGATATATTATCAAGTCCCACAGCCTTATTTACATCTAGTTTACTCAACTCCCCAAACACCTCTTGCTCACTTACAGTCAGTCTCTCCTCCCCATCATCAACTGCTCTTAATCTCTCCATGAAGTCACATTCACAAGATTGAAAGATCTTTATGAATTGCTCATTAAGTATCTCCACAACACATTCTGCAACAGCTGTCTTTATACCATTTCCTCCAATCAATGTCATCCTTCCATAATCATTCTCTCTTTTGCTGGCTACATATCGAAAGAACTCTCTAGGATTCTTTTTGGCTTCATTAGCTAACTGCTGTTCATACCTCTCTTTAGCTACTCTCACCAACCAAGTCACCCTCCTTGCCTGGTCTTTGTAGACCTCATGAAATTGGTTACTTCCACTTCTCTTATGCTGTCTCCACAATGCCTTTTTTTTCTGTATTGCATGCTTAATCTCTTTATTCATCCATCTCACACCTACCTTATTTAACCTTCTCACCCATGGTATACATTTAGACATTGCATCTACTAAATAGTTTTTGAAAATCCCCCAAGCTGCATTGATCTCTTTTCCAGCTAACTCCTCATTCCATGCTACATCTGCAAGCTGTCTCCTGAGCTCTTCATAATCACCCCCCTTGTAGTTCCACATATACCCTTTTTTCACAGGGGTCCTTGCACTGCTGGCAACCACCCAGGTAATCACCTCATGGTCACTTTCACCAATTGGTGGATGATTTGACACCTCATTTATAATTACATCCTCCGATGAGATGACCAAATCCAAGACCCTTAATCCTCGTGTTTATCTAATATTCCTGGCATTCATAAAAAAACATAGCAATTTATTTTTGGGTGTATAAACAGTCCTACTTATGCTACCTCTCAATGACTTCATAACCTACCCATGGCCACTCACTTTTATTATCACTTATCTCATATCTTTATCTAGACTCAACTACCTTCACCACTGTTTCCAACATCCACTCTCACTGCCCCATATCCCTGCCATGTTGCATTCCTGTTCTCATCTATCACACTGTGCTTCTCTCCATTATCAGGCACTTCAGTCCCATCAATTTCACATTCTCACATTCATTCATCACATCCTTCTTACTTTCTCTGATCTTGTTCTCCTATTCATGTCACTCTTTCTCTTCCAGTAAAAGTCTCTGGTTAACTCATGCCAAATCTCTTTTAAATGTAATCTGTCACTTTCATACAATTCCACCATACTTCTCCCATCCCTCAAATTCATCCCCCGACATTATCATACTACACTCTTATTCCTCACATATATGCTAACATATCATTGATGATTTTTTGCTAACCATATCAACTCATCATTGTTATACTTGAATAACACATTAAATTGCTGGCCTGGTTGGCTGAGTGGTTAGTGTATCAGTTCTCCAGCCAAAAGGCTGCGGGTTTGAATCCTGCCATGGGCATGGATATTTGAGATTGTCTGTGAAAATACTAGTGGTGGTGGAAAATAGATGCCATTGGTGTAGATGATGTGATTCACTGTAGTTGGTGGTGTTATGTTCTATTTTTCTTATTATATATCTATATGTTGTATAGTATACCTATCCTTGGATGTCACATGGTACTATTGAGAACACAAAGGAATTGCCTCAGGGACGAGCCAATTCCTAGGTGACAAAGCCTCTGAAATTTGCCTCTCTTAAAGTTCTGGGAAAATTTGTTTTTTACTGCTGCACCACCCAGAATGCTTAGATTAAGAAAAGAGTTTCTCAATCAAGAAGTGAACTTGCAGATGTACTCACTATTGACCTTTGTTTGCAGTCGTGACCTTAACTGTCGTTTATTCCCACCCGCTTAGATTCAAATAATTTATGAGTGGTGCATCGGATTCTTAGACACAGGCAATCAAATTAAAAATAGCAAAAGGTTTATTTATCATATTTGTTGTCATACAGTGTAAAGAATAATCAATCATTACTATTAGAATGTTAAACAAAATAACTTACATTTTAAACAAAAATGAATATCATAGAAACACTTCTCTAAAATAATCATAATCTAGCATTCTTAGATCATAAAACAAAATTGAAACTTCAGACTTCGACTAAATTACTCAAATAAAGACACTTCAATACCCTTTAAGACATATTTATCAATCAGCACATGTAAAGAACATTCCTTTTCTTTTTGTCTAACTGTTATCAAAGCACTATTGGCCTATCTTATTCTAATCAGAATCCTTAATTCTTAAATTACAGTTAATTTCTCTTCCTCACACACATTACTTGACAAAAAGAGGTTATAATACCCTACTCGATGATCCTTTATACTTGTCCCTTCAATTCTCAATTCTTCTTCTCCAAACTATTTCCTTTCCATCGGTTTTATGGCTGGGATTCCTGCGATCATTGGTTGGTCCACAAGTTGCTAGTATATCGAGCCTATGTCAAGAACATTCTTGAGGAAAGGCGATTCTGCATTCACATAGCACACTACCGAGTCGCTGAGCTTTCCCATGAGTTGCCTACTATCTGTAAAATGTCTATCCATTCATCATAAGGCTTGATATCTGCAACCTTTCCAACTACTATGCGGCATCTCTGACTGCTACTACCGGGAGTGAGAGCAGAACCTCCCACGAACTACACTTCCAGATGATCGAGAAGAGAAACCACAAAAAATCCCCGTGGGAGGTTCCTAACTCTTTTATACCAACCCCCTACTGGTACTCTGTAACCTAAGTTGTTCACCAACCACGTTTTTATTTGTACACGTGGGTCTCGCTTCTGTAGTGTCTTCTCCAAACAGCTTAGGACTCCACGTGCCGTATGCACACAAGACCGCTTGGAGCAACTTCTTAATCCGATGGTTTGCAAACCATCTATGACCTTGTGTTCTCACTTTGTTACATGCAATTTATACAGCAATTCGTTGTGTATCTTAATATTTAATTCACTGTTATATCTTAACAAGTAATATAAAATTTACCAAACTTTGCTATCAAATATACAATCTAGTAGAAATTTTTTTTCACTGAAATATTCACAATTTTTCTTCTTAATCACTGTATCCTATATTTGTCAAGATATATATAATATATACTAGGATGCAGGCATATCCTTTCAGGGTTTAACTTGTTAAATTGTGATTGAATAAATTCCTAATGAATTTTATTCATTCAAAATTCAACAGTGGATTGAATGGCAGAGACAGAGTTACAGAATGGGTGCCCTCCCTCAATGAATCTTTGGATTCCTTGAAGGTGTCATATAATAATAATAATCTTTCTTACTACACTCTTCTCAACAGCCTCCTGATACACATTCACATATTCTTCTTCCTCTGCCCATCCAAACCATGTGGTCCCACAGCCACCAACCACCACCACCACTAATTATCTTGCTCATTTACTACTCATATCTAAAGCATATCTTCTCTCCTCCTATTTCTCAAACTTTGAACATCACATTCCTTCTAGGAATTCCATCACATTGAAGCTTCAATCCAAATTTCCCAAGCTTCAACTGACTTAACAAATTATCATCATCAAATTTCTGCCATGTACCCTCAAGGGTTGTACAGGATATGATAATACTACATGAAAAAAAAGTACATCATTATTAATTTCCTATCTACAATTTTCCTCCAAATCAGTCTGTTACTTGTCAAGACTCCAACATTATCAGATCTTATATTTCTATCGTCTAAGGCACTTTGTACCGTTTCAATCCACCTATATCTTGGTCTTCCTCTGGGTCATTTTGCTGCCAGCCTGGCAGAGAACACTTGTTTTGCTAATCTTTCCTCGCCCATTCTGTTTAAGTGACCATGCCACCTGAGACTCTCTGCTAACGCATTCCTGGATGCTGACAATGTCAAGTTCTTTCCTAATATCCTCGTTTTTAATATGATATTGCCATTGATGCCATCTGTTCACGCCTATAATCTTTCTCAGGACTCTCATATCTGTGGTCTCTGGTCTTTGGTCAAGTGTTTTACTTCTGACCCAGCTCTCAGATCCATAAGTTAAAACTGGTTTGAACACCGTCTTGTATACAGCTAATTTGGTGTTATGACTAATTTCTCTCTTATTCCATATGAATTTATTCAATTGACTTCCCACCATACCAGCTTTGCTGATTCTGTTGTCTATTTCTATATTTAATTTACTATCTTCAGTAAAAATCGTGCCTAAATAGCTGAAATGTTTTACTTGTTCCACAGGTTCTCCATTCACGACACAGTTGACATTTTTTTTTTTTATTCTGCCTATTTTCATTGTCTTCGTCTTCTTGCAGACTTGTAGCGGATTTATTTAGAAGTATAACATCATTCGCATAAAGCAAAGAGCTGACATTAACTTCTCCAATTTTGATATCATGTTTAATACCACTTTCCTTCATAACGCGATCCATATAGATAACGAATAACAGAGGGGATAATGTACATCCTTGTCTCACACCAGATTTAACATTAAACCATCTTCCTGTACTTCCTTCAATACTAACTGCTGACTTACAACTCAAATAAAGACTAAGTATTGCTTGATATAATGCCCCATTGACACCATATAACTGCAGCGTATTGAATAGCTTCTCTCTTGACACCTTGTCATTTAAATACAGATCTTTGTTATATTCCCATGCTTTCTCGACTATTTGTCGTAAAGTGAAGATCTGATCCTGACAGCCTCTATTTGGCCTGAATCCAGCTTGTTCTTCACCAAGCTTTTCTTCCACAATTCTTCTCAACCGTTTCTCAAGTATACTTGCATAGATCTTGCCAGGAACACTCTGTAGAGAAATACCTCTGTAATTCTCACATTCAATTTTATTTCCCTTTTTATATATGGGTACTATGAGAGCTCTACTCCAATCATTGGGAATTCGTCCCTCTGTCCAGGCTTTCTGAACTATGCAGTGCAGCCACTGTAAGACTCTTATACCACCATACTTCATCATTTCTGGTCGAATATCATCTACTCCTGCTGCCTTTCCACATTTCAAGCCTTTGATGGCTTTTTCTACTTCAAGTATGGATATGTATTCCTGACTGCATACCTATCTATCTATCTATCCCAATGGCTTTAACAGGCCTTTAAGGCCCACAACCTTCCAAGCATGCTTGGATTTCGTAACCACAATACGAGGATAGAATGGTCACTCCTATGCCTCAAGGTATTCTTGGCTGTATCCCTGTGTGTTCACGGGGCTGGTTTGCCTGCTTGCAGGATGAAAAATACCAGATAAACTGGTGGAAAAAACCCTAATGCCCGCGCCCAAGACCGGCTAACTTGGCTATGGCTGAGGAAGATCCTTCAGCTCCGACGGGAATCGAACCTAGGACACTCCTTCCACAGGCATATGGTTGCGAAGCGCAAAGCCACTAGGCTAACCGCGCAGACTGCATGCCTGGTCAGTGTTTTTTTACCAGTGTGCTGTCATCACTGCTTGTTTCATTTAGCAGTTTTTCAAAGTAATTACTCCATACTTCAAGGATATCTTTTTCTCCTGTTTTCATGTCACCTTTATCATCTCTAACTCCTTTTACAGCACTCTTTCCTCCATTCCTATGCTTCTTCAACAACCTCCAGAATATTTTCCCACCTTCTTGATATTTATTTTCTATATTCTTGCCAAAGTCCTCCCATGACTTTTGTTTAGCTAGTTTTACACAGTTTTTAGCATTCTTGCATTTGTCTCTATAGTCTCTAAGAGCACAAGCTGACTTATTTGACAGGAACTTTTGATATGCTTTCTTCTTTTCCTTCACTGCCTCTTTAACTTCCTGTGTCCATCAGGGAGTTCTGATTTTTTTATCCTTCCAGACAACCTCACCACATGCCTCTCTCGCAGAATAAATCAATGTTTTCTTCAGAGTTTGCCACTGAATCTCCAAGGTTTGATTCCTGTTCTCAAACTCTTTCATTTTCTTTTCAATAATCTTTCTGTATTTTAGTCTACAGTTCACATCTGAGAGCTGCTCAACTTTTATTCGCTTTAAAACTTTCTTACATGTTATTCTTTTCAATATGAAATTCAATTTTATCTTGCTTGAGACTATATAGTGATCACTTCCAATTTCAAATCCTCTGTACACTCTGGTGTCCTGCACCAGGGAGAAAACATCACTGTCAACAATAATATAGTCATTGAGACTTTCCTTATTCCTTGCCTCTTCTCTCCATGTGAATTTGTGCACATTTTTATGTTGGAACATGGTGTTAGTAATAACCAGTCCATGTCCTGAGTAGAAATTCAACAGATATTTGCCATTATTATTAGCTTTGCTCTTTTCTCCAAATTTTCCCAAAATATTTTTGTATGTCTCACAATCATTTCCTACTCTGCTATTTAGATCCCCAACAAGAACCAACTTTTCATTTTTCATTGTGTCAGTTGCTTTTTCTAAAGCCTCAAAAAATTCCTCCACTTCTACCTTAGTTGAACCTTCTGTGGGACCATAGGCACAAATAAGTCTCATTGTCCAGTTCCCCATTCTCATATTTGCCCACATTACTCTACTTGAGACTGACTGCCATTCAAGAAGATTAGCCTCGTATTTTGTGTTGAATACTATGGCTACTCCTTCTTTTCCTTGATTGTCATTGCCTGAATATAACATTTTGTATTTATTGCTCAGAAAGATCTCACCAGTTTTGGTCTTTTTTGTTTCAGTCATCCCTGTTATGTCGATCTGGTACTTATCTAATTCCTCAGCTAGCTCCATTTCTTTGCCATTCAGGCTTCTTACGTTGATAGTACCGATCCTTAACTCTGGTGATGTTGAGTTGGGGTTTGTTTTCAGATTTGTTCCAGTAGCTGACTTTTTGCTGTTCGCCCTGGTTCCCTGGCAAAAACAACGGAGGCCTTGTTTAACTGGGTGACGCCCCAGCCAGCATGAAATTTTGTCATGTTGTACCATCATTTTTTATTTTGGTTTAACCAATCTAAATCCCAAATTGCCAGCCCATCCTCGTTCGTTCAGTATCCAAGTAGATACCTAACAGGGTGCATCACGAGAAGGTGAGGATTGGACATTAGGTCAGAAGCCATGATCGGTTTTCCGCATTCCTTTAAAGGCTATGTGGAGGTCTCCTCTCAGTTATACAGCTTTGACCCTTAAGCACCCCTTATATCAAATTATTATAACAAATTATTGCTAATATAATATAATAAATTTAGTTTAATCCTTTATCCAAGTGTGAGTAAACAAAGTTTGCGTCTGAAAATATCTTCAATACCGAGGAAAGGTAGTGCAACACCAGGTAACTAGGAGCAAAGGTGAACCAAGCTATCATCACTCCTATCTCAGTCTCCCATAATGCAAAACACATCTCCTTGCAGATATGTATAATGACTCCCACTGACGAGACCTCAATAAAGGTCGAAACCGGTCTGGGTAGTGGTCCTTCCCTTAATGCATAACATTATATATATATCCGCAAGGAGATGTGTTAATATAATATTTAATCTGTATTATTTTAATACTCATTCCAAAATGCATGACAGTTCAGTATTGTATACTTTTGGAGTGAGTATTAATATAACAGTCCAAAATGCATAAAACTTTGCATTAGCAACATTAAAATGACACTGATTAACATTCACTCATGGAATGAGTGTGTTCAAGTCAGCCTGTAAGAATTCTGTATCAGATATTTCCTTATCACTTGACCCAACTTTGCATTACTAATCTGTAACTGGAAATTATCCCCAATACTAATATACGAATTGCCCAGCTGTGATACAAGCAAAACCCTGTTGTACTATGCTGGTCACCCATCTCCTCATAGACCTGCTATCTCCATTCGTTGCTCTCTGATACCAGTCACTTGGCCACTCTCCTATTAATGTAACAAGCATTAAATACATATCCCCTTCAGTTTGTATAATAATCTTTCTTGTGAAATTCTATCAGATGACTAGGCAAAGTCCAGCTGTAATCATGGTATATCTATTCCTCTTATCCAACTCAGTTAATAATAATGACATATCATAATGAAAGAGGAATGTATGTTAGCAACAGCCTTGACATACATATTTCATAAGAATCTTGCAACAGAATAAGTCCCAAAAGGAAGAAAAGTGGATAAAATTGTTCCACTTCACATAAGACTAAGATTAAGACTTCAAATTATAGGTCAATCTCTGTGTACAGAGTTGTAGTGAAGTTATTGGGAAAGCTGGTAAGAGCTAGGATCCAGAAGTGGTTTGATAACAGGATATCCTCTGTGATGGTCCAAATCGTTTGTAAAGGGAAGTCATGTTTTAGGAAACTACTTATATATTACAACAAGAAAACAAATGCATAGGACTAGATATATATATATATATATATATATACACACACACACACAGGTAACCCTCGTATAACGCGAATGTTAGGTTCCGTAGAAATGCCGTGTTATATAAATCGCGTTATACGAGACATAGATCACATAGAAAAAGTAGGGTTAGGTTTCAAAATCGTTTTTTTTTTTTTTTAAATTATATAAACAACGACATATCCAACAAAAACAATATTTTTATTTAATTCAGGTAATTCATGTAAGTTAAGAAAACAAACTATGACAAATACGTAGTATAAAATTCTAAAAATTACAAATCTTACATAAATTTCATTGCACATAATGCATAAATGTTTTAGAGACAATAAAATAAAGCGCATATTTTAATCATCACAGTTTTCAGAAATAACATTTTGTAGATATTCTTTAAGTGGCCAGAGGTCATCACCATTTGAAATCTCTTGGACATCATTTGTATCATTCTCATTGCATATTTTGGCTGGTTTAGTCATCAAGAAGTCAGTAATAAGACTTTGCTTTCCACTATGTTGCAATTTTTTTAAGTTCATGATATGGCGCTAAACAAATATCCAATTGTCTCGTGAATTTTCCCGAGCGCTCCATTGAGGGATCATTATCCGTAAAATAATTTCTTGCCAAGTCCAATCCTTCTGCTAATTTCTTTAAACTGAATTCTTGAACGGATTCATCACAATCAGAATCTTCAGCAGAACTTTTCCCGCCATTCGGTTTGACGCCATCTATTAATTGTACCAGTTCCTCCTCTTTTAAATCTGTTTCTCCATCAATTAATTCACTAATTTTGTTTTCAACCATATTGCAAAAGCCCTCTCCACCAAAAATGTGTGAAACGTTTATTATACGACGTAGCTCGGCATCCACTGGAGGTACGAAATTTTGTTCCATTATTGCTTCAGGCCATGTTTTTTTCCAGCAAGCATTCAGCATAGAGGGTTGTAATTCCTTAATGGACAGATAAATAATTTTTACACAATTCAATATTGAAAACTCTTTCCATGCTTGAGGCAGGGTCATATTTGGATTAGATTCCATTTTTTCCAAAATTAATCGAAATGTTTGCCGAATATAATATGACTTAAATGTTGATATTATTCCTTGGTCAAGTGGTTGAATAAGTGAAGGCAACAAAAAAGTTATTTTAATATTCGGATGGCTTAAATTTGTTGGGTGGCCTAGTGCGTTATCTAAAATTAGTAGAATTTTGAAGTCCATATTTTTTTTCTTTGTGTAGCATTCTACATCGGGTACAAAACACTTGGAAAACCAATTTTCAAACATGCTAGCTGCAACACATGCCTTTTTGTTGGCCCGCCAATAAACAGGTAGGATGGACTTGTCGAGCCCTTTCGTCGCACGAGGATTTGCAGATCGGTTAATAAACATTGGTTTTGTCATGCAATCACCTGATGCATTACTACAAAACAGTAGAGTAATTCTATCTTTGGAAACTTTGAATCCAGGAGCTGATCTTTCATTTTTCGAAATATAGGTGCATTTTTGGCATTTTTTTCCAATATAACCCAGATTCATCCGCATTGAACACCTGGTCTGCACTGTAACCACCTTCTTTAATGATTTTTAAAAGTTCTGCTGGGTATTTCCAGGCAGCTTCAACATCTGCTGATGCTGATTCTCCCTGGATTTTAAGATTATACAAAGAAAACAGCTTTTTAAAGTTTTCGAACCAACCCTTACTGGCAGAAAATCCATGCTGAGAGATTTCTTCTGAAGAATCTTGATGAAGTTCTTTTAAATGTTGATAAACTTTGAGAGCTTTTTGTTTAATAAGGTGTCCATCCAAAGGAATTTTCTTTTGAGTGCAATCTTCTATCCAAATCATTAGGGATTTCTCCATTTTTTCTATTAGAATATCATGAACACGAGCAACACGCTTTGCTCTTACTGTTGACCCAGCAATAACACTTTCTCGGATTTTATGTTCATTTTGTGTCAGTGTTCGAATTGTTGATTCATTTAAATTCAGAGTCCTTGCAACAACTTCAGGTTTTTCTCCAATTTTCAACTGATCCACGGTTTTGATTTTTTCTTCTGGAGAAATGAATTTCCTCTTCAATGTTTTTTTTTTCCCTTTCATTGCAGTTTTAGTGGCCATTACAATAAAAATAAACTTTTACATTAAAAAAAAGCATTACATATATATGTAACTCACAAGAAAATAAACTGCTCTGCTTGAGAATAGATTTTAAATGATTTTAAATGTGCTTTCCTGGCAGAAAACAAAGACAATTTTCAACAATAAACACTTTATACAGTAAACCCCTAGTTGGTGAACCTATGGCACTCGTGCCAGAGGTGGCACGTCTGAGAATTTTGCTGGTACATCAACGATTTACAGGTGATATCCTTTTATACGCTTATAAATGATTCAAGTTTTTTTTTAATTGTTATAATACGTACAAGCTGAATTTTGCTTTACACAAGATAGCAGCTATAAAGACATGCATATAATTGGTGGGGTATTAACAAAAGATCGCGCAACCCAAAGACAAAAGCAACAGACAAGTGTTGAGATGAAATGCTAATTCTCTTCAATCGAATTCCATAACATCTGAAACTATCACATAACAACATTCACTATTAGTTTTAACACATTCACAACAGGGTGTTTGCGTTTCTTGTTTGCGTTTGAGGTGGCAGGCAAACTCACACATTCATTATACGGTATGTTTCAATTATTGGTAGTCTTTTATTTTAAGTTAGCCTTTGTGATCTGTCATAATGACATCAAGAATTTCAAATGCAATAAAAAAAAACACTTATTTCATAACTGAAAAATTGGACAATAGTTTGTAGTTAGATACTGTGTTTCGGTGCAACATATGGTTTTGCTCAAGTCTATACAGCGTAGTTTCTGTGAGAGGGGAGATGCGATTTATTAGTTAGTGCCGTTTTTATTCTGTCTCTAATTGCACTATTTGTTGAGAATGACACAGACTGCAAAAGCCCTCTGTACAGTACCTTATTCAGTGATACAATAAAACTAAATTCGATACTTATAACTACTTGTGCAATACGGGCAGACACAAATTTAACGAAGATAAAATTTGATTTTTAAGTCCTGCGGTGAAAAATATGAAAAAAATAAAATTAAATTAAAAAAATAAAGGGTTACCGCAATTTGTAGACCGCGTATATCGAAAGCACATTATACAAGGGTTACCTGTGTGTGTGTGTGTGTGTGTGTGTGTGTGTGTGTGTGTGTGTGTGTGTGTGTGTGTGTGTGTGTGTGTGTGTGTGTGTGTGTGTGTGTAAAACCTAAATATACAGTGGTATATTTAAGTTTTGCAAAGAATGACAAATTAATAACTAAACTGGAATAGATAGCAGATTATTGAGCTGAAAAGACAACTAGCTGTTGTCAGATATCAGCAAATTGTGTATAAGGGAGAAGTATGCTAGGAGAAGAAAATCACTAGTGGTTTAGAGGTCTTATTGTTTAATTTGTACATTAATGATACTAAGATAGGTTTGGGAGAGATTTAAATGGAGATGTGCAGTTGTTTGAAGATGAAGCAAAGCTGAGTAAAAATATGAGGAGTAGAGATGTTGTGGTCTTATGAGAGGATCTGAATAAGGGGTGTGAGTAGGCAAGTGAGGGGAGCAACCAGCAAAGTGTGAGGTTTTGAAAATTTGATGGTATATAAAGTATAAAAAATGTTGGGGAAATTTTTAAGGTGTGATGAGGGAACTGGGAGTAGTGGTAGTGGCGGACAGGGAATTCCATTTGTAGAGCTTCATCAATAGAAGGAGCAGGGATGATATATTTGAAACATAAGCTAGTAAGGAGATATTACTATTAAATATGGGAGAGGGGGGAGAAACAAACAACAATCCCTGGAAGTTGTATAAGGAGAGTGTGAAAAGGGAAGCAAAAAGCAGATTTTTTTTTTCTGCATGGTTAGTGAGTGAAATGCATTACCTTAAGATGTGATCAGTGCGAAAACATTGAATAAGTTTAAGGCATGGTTTGATGAGCTTTAAGTGCGACAGTAAGGCACTAGCAATGAATTTTCTGACTTCATGGAGACATAATGTTAATAATAATAATAAAACATGTTAAAGCATGACTTAGCTTAAACAAAACCATGCTGTCCTCTGTAAAGGATCAAAGTGCTATCCACACACCTCCGGATTTGGTTTCTAACCAGCCCCACCATTATCTTAATGACTATTTAAACAGGACTGATGGTTCTATAATTGACTGCATCAGTTCTAGTTCCAACCTTGTATGGTAAGGCACAAAAAAAACAGTACTGAACTTCACTCAATAACATATATTGTTATGGAGTGAAGTTCAGTACTATTGTGTGTGCGCGCACACATGCCATACTATTGTATATATTGAAATTGCCTTGCATTCTCTACTGATTATGATTTTCATTAATTAATTAGCAGTAATTCTTTTCTGATTTGTTAAGTTTCAATTATCATTAACCCTTTCTGGCCATAACCAAATAAGTGCATTTATTTTAATTTATATAAATAAAAAAATATATTTTACCTCAATTATATACTCCAAAGATTTTACATAATCCCTCTCTGTTTGAACCATTTCCTTCATTATTAACATCAGTGTCCTGTTCAGAAAGAAAAGGGGTTGAACTAATACTGAAATCTTTATTCTCATACAATAAATTTAAGTTTTACAAAAAGAAACAAAAAGTAACATACCTATAAAGTAACAAAGTATAGTTTATACAGTAAGATTTTTTTTTTTAATTTAAGAAATTTAAATTAAAATCAACAAAAAAAATTGACTATACAGAGGAGTCATATGAGATTTGCCAATCACCGGTATTTGACAAAATTTATCACTTTAATGAATTTTTTTTTTACAAATTGATACCATACACATAGATAGTGATGATAGAGGAAGTCAATTTCAAGAAATTGAGACCTCACCTCATACACACCCCTAAGGAAAAATGAAATGCATTAATGAAACATAAGGCTGTGATCATATTGCTATCATAAATTAAAATAAGACTTGAAATAATGCTAAAACAGACTAAAGGTATTAAATGAGAATGAAGAATACAATGAATACAATTTAATTACACCCAATTTAATTTCACATTTTACAGTACATAGAAAATGTGAAAGCAGAAAAATCACATGAAAAAAAAAAAAAAATGCCAGAGAGAGAGACACCATAATAAAAGTCTATTATATATACAGATAAGATATGGCATTTTTATCAAGGAAACAAACAGGATATTAAAAAATCAGTACTGGAATAACCTCAAACTTCATAAAATTGAAAACAGACATCATCAACATATGAGATGTCAATGGAAAAGAAGTGTAGGGAAAGGAATTAGAAATATTATGTTGACAGAATGAATATTATCAAGTGCTACAATGTTCATCTTTCCTGATCTCAATTTTTTTTTGTCTAACCAAAGTAAGACTTTCTGCATGAAAAGTGCAGAACCGGCGCTAGGGTCTTTGGCGCTCGCATGCAATTTCTATCTAAGCGCCCCTGTAACAATCCGGGCATGTGTGGTTCTTTCACGATAATAAAAATTTAAATTATTTGAAATTTCTTAAATAAATTTTGACAGAACAGCCACATGTAGGTTCACTAAATGTAAAAAACCGGAGTTGATAATCACTGCAGGGATTATATTCGGGCCTTCTCACCGACCCAAATCACTAACAAAATTAAAATGAATTTTAATTAAAGTTAAAATTTATTTGAACTAAAGTTTAAAAAATTCTTTCATTTTACAAGTTAGTAAATTCTTAGTAACTTATAAAAATTATTAAAAAATTTTTACAAGTGGAACTATCTTTTAGGAAAATAAAAGAAACTCAAGATAGATGGGAAAATAAGAAAAGAATTCAGAAATAATTAGAACATTTACTATTAGTATTCAAAAAATAACATCTTTACAGAATAACATAAATAATTAAATTACATAAATATACTTGAAATTTTTAATTAAAATTTCAGGGTTTTTGATTTCATATTCACAAAATTAGAAATAATGGTCTTAATGTCTAATTCTGCACATATATCATTTTCAATAGCTATTAACTCCAAACTAACAAGCCTTTTATATGACATACTTGCTCTTAAGTAGGTTTTAATCAATTTCAACTTGGAAAAGGAACATTCACCGCTCGCTGATGCTCGTAGTCAAATTGTCGTCTTCTTTCGTCGTCGAACTTCCATACCAGTTTTAAATTCTTGTTCTCCATCCACCTCTTTTAGAACTTCTTTAAAATTTGTATCTGATCAATACTCTTGTAAGAATATTTTTAAGTTTTCGACAGATTGTGAAGCAAGTGTAATGTTCATATTTTTGTCTTGAAGTATTTTACTCACAGGTTTATTCTGTTAAGTAAATCATGCCAAGTTATACGAGAGTAAATAAATGTGTAGTCCTTTATTTTAGCACATAATGTTTGTGCTTCATACTGAGTTTCTTTATTAAAATTTTCATTATTTAAAATTTCAAAAAGTGCATCGTAAATTTCTCCTAACTGATATCGTAGAAGGCGGATTGCATAAATTTTACTTTCCCATCGCGTTTTTGATGGCTGTTTCAATGTTAAATTTTTTTACAAACTTTAAAAGGATTGCCCAATTTGTAAGAGAATGAAAAGAAATTGTATATTTCTTGAATAATTGCAAAGAAGCTAATTGTATCTGCATTCACTTTGGCTGCATCCTTAATGATTAAATTTAGAGTATGAGGCAGCAAATGGTACGTAAAAAACTCGAGGATTTTTGTTCAAAAGAAATTTTGGAGCCCATATTTTTTCCCCGTTCATATTTGCCGCATTGTCATACCCTTGACCTTGCATGTCTTCAATGGGGATGTTCCATTTTTCCAGTTGTTCCATTATTGTTGCACATAAACCACATCCTGTGGAATCTGATATATCTACAAAACCTAAAAAGTTTTTCCTGATCTTGACAATTTCATTGTCACAGGAAACAAAGCGAATAATAATGGTCATTTGTTCTGTTTTACTCATGTGCAATCTAAAATTATGGAATAATATTTAAATTTTCGAATTGATAATAAAATTGTATCCTTGATTGCGTTACTTAAAGTTTCCAATATTTCCTTTTGTCTCTCTTTACTCAAATAGTGTTCTCTATTGTTTCGATGTAGGGCCCTTTCAACATGATTTTTACATAACAGGATCAAACTTCGCAAACAGTTCGACTAATTTTAAAAAATTGCCTTTATTCCTTTCATATAATTTATCAGATGATCCGCGAAAAGCTAAAGTTTGGCTACCAAGGAATTTTATAATTTCAATCAAGCGTTCTAAAACACTCGTCCAATGTTTCTTTTCCATTTGATACATGCTTTGAGTCTGGCAATCAATAGTAGTTTTGATTATTAAATTTTTATCAAGTTCCTTCCATTTTAAGAAATTTTTCATGCGAGTTAAACTAGTCTCATGTCTATGCAAAGTTTTACTTAAATTTCTCCATTCGATATAACCTTCTACAAGACTTGATTCAGTAGGTGCAAAACGTTTGCAACAAAAGCAAAAAACAGAATTTAAAGTTTCAGAATAAATGAGCCATGTTCTTGACATGAGCTCCCTGTTTTCCATTTTTCTATTATAATATGTGTCGCCAAATTTACGACCTATGTATCTCTGGGATATATTATATTTTTCTTTTGAACAGGCCCCATTTCAATTAAAACAACTCGGAATTTTTCATCAATATTTTCCCATTCACCTGGATCTTCTAAATTTACAGAGACTAACAATGTGTTAGTTTCGTGGTCAACTACAACTAAATTTCTCCTAACTGTTTTTCACTTAAATCATGCATCTTGTTATCTTGTTCAGTTGCAATAATACTTTCATGAAAACTGGATGATTTCAACTCTGATTTCTGATGTATCGAGTTAGTTACAATCTGCATCAGAATATTTTAACAAATTTATTAAGAGCCCCAGTTTGTTTCTTAATAACTGCTTTTATCGCAGCATGATGCTTACAATTTTGTGCACCAAATAACTTTTTTTTTAATTTTTGATTCCATTTCTATTTTATACCCACAAGAAATTATTACACAACACGACACAGAGACAAAATAATAGTCTGCACTGTGCTGCTGTCGGTAGCCTACTGAGATGCGTACCATATGACTGGCTAACTGGCAACAAATGTTTTGTATGAAAATTCGTTTCTGTGCATAAAAACCATTCACTGTTTCACTTTAGATAGACTGTAGTAGACACAACATTCTGCAGGCAAGCATTTAGCCTGCTCTCGCTGCAAAATCTGATAAAAGTAACCAGCCGGCTGATCAAAGAGGCGGCAAAATACAAATTTTTTTTTATTTTTATTCAGTGTATCTGGCCTTATTTATTTTAATATTGATCATTCTAAGAATTTTTTTGTTTTTATGATAAAAATTTTGTTTCCTAAAAATTTTTGAATTAGTAAGCTAGAAGAAATTATAACTTTAGGGAGATGAACATGATAGCAAAGCTGCTTTTAACAGAAATAATTTTATAACCTGTGATCTGAATTTTTCATATTTCACACTCATCATCATTTATGGGGAAATTCATATGAATGCTTTGCTATTCATATGAATGTTTTCAACAAAATATTTTATAAGCTTTATAAGATGTTTTCAACAAAATATGAACTAGATGATCTCAGTATGTGACAATTTTCTTGAAGAAGGGTGTTGGGTGTTCATCTGTTGAATGTAAGATTAAGAACAATGTGTTAAGAGCAGAGAAACTCATATTAGTGGCTTAATGGAGTGAAACAGCACTGAGGAAGGATTAAAGATAATATTTAATTATTCCAATATTTCGTCTCAGTCACTAAGACATCATCATCAGGGAGCATGGGTGCCCGAAGAAAATTTTCTGTGGGGGGGGGGGGGGGGGACAAAGCCTGGAGACAAATAATTACATCAATTAATTTTTATTTAATTATTTTTTCGCTCATTCCAGAAGACTTGCAACACACACAAACAAACACAATACAAAACTGAAACATGTGGACCAAAGACTAGAGTCATAACTAGAACTAGTCTGGGATGTCCTCTGTGAAAAGAAAACGAAGTGTTAAAACGTTACTTTCTTCACCAAGAAAACTATAAAAATGACTTCTATTTGGATTTATTGATCAAGTATTTTTTAGAACAACTATGTTATACCAACTAGTTTCACCAACTGAGGCTGTTGACATCTTCAGGGTACATAACTGATATAAAGCACTTAACGAAAAAAACTGTTACAGAATATAAATCAACCGATTCCAATTATATTTGACAAAACATAATGCATACAATATATGCATAGCACGTGTGTGATCTCACTTGTTATTTAGGAACGTTCTATACTATAATTCAGTTCTTGTATGTTTAGAGATCTAATGAAGGTCTTCCAGATCTCGAGCAAGATAAATCCTTGGTTCATGTTAAGATTTTGCACAGAACGGGCAACTGTTGTGGCTTCTTTAATAATTCGGGAGCAGAAATCCTCTTCCATGTAAGGAATGGAGCTTTTATCCCACTCTATGATATGGTTAGTTCTTGAGAAATGAAAGGATAAACCTGATTTTTCTTCTCTATTGTTATTAACATATTAACATCTCCAATGTTCTCCCTTTGTCTAATCTCAAGGCTTCTTCATGTTTGGCTGATGTAATTTAAACCACACAAGCAGGGTATGTTGTAAACTCCAGAATATTTGAAGAAATGATGGCTATCTTTTGGAGATCTTAAGAGTTGCCTAATAGTTTCTGTAGGTTTAAAAGTCATTCTTATTCTAGGGTTTGAGGAGTCTTGCAACCTTATTAGAAACTGCCCCCACATATGGAATGATGATTGCAGAAATATACTGTGTGTCATCTCATTGTCTTTGTGGGGGGGTCAGAGAAAAGTATCTTGTGGATGAGTCTCCGAGGGTAGCCATTCATGGTGAGGTTGTTAGATATCAGTGATAATTCATCTTGGAGATCTTGTTGATCTGTTGTAATGCAGAAAGCTCGCTTTTTTAGAATGTGTACAATGCTAAGTTTCTGAGAAATGTGGTGGGAGAAGCTAAAGTGCAAATAATGTCCTGTATTTGTGGGTTTTCGGTGAACTAAGAGAATGAGATGACCATTCATTTGCTTCTTGATTAAGGTGTCCAGAAATGATAATTTGTTATCTTTTTCAAGATCTAGAGTGAATTTGATCTTGTTTAGAAAATTAAACAGGTCCTTTTATGTGTGGTTCCAAACAATGAAAATACTGTCTACGTATCTCCACCATATTGTGGGTTTAGGGTCTACTTGAGATAAAATTTTACTTTCAAGATCTTCCATAAAAAGATTAGCACAAGATGGTGAGAGAGGGCTATCCATTGCAAGGCCAGTCAATTACTGATATATGGTTTTATTCCATAAGAAAAAAGTTAGATGTTAAACAATGACGGAACAGGGAGGTGATATCTGTGGAAACAAACTTCCTAAAATGTTGATAACTTCTTCCACAGGAATGTTAGTGAATAGAGATGTAACGTACAGGCTAGCAATTAGGTCTGTATTGGAGATGTTGTTCAATTTCAATATGAAATGTTGCGAATTTCACATGTAAGCATCCAAATTATGGATGTGTTGTTTGAAGAGGCTTGCAAGGTGTTTTGATAACAGATAGGTGGGCGAGTTGATACCATCAACAATCGGGCATAATGGTATTCCATCTTTGTGTACTTTTGGAGCACCATATAGTCTTAGTGGATGCAGAGACTTCAGTCTTCATTTTAAATCTGTAGGCCAGTTCACCGTGCGATGCAATAAATCGTTCATATCATTGCGATTCTTTAATGTTGGATATGTGACTAGGACACGGTAAACAGACATATCTGATAATAAGTTGCTAATTTTATCTTTGTAATCCCTGGTGTTTAAAATCACTGTGCAGTTGCCTTTATCTGCTTTTAATATGATATTTTTCTTTTTTCTTTAAACTATACATTTTTCTTTAAATTACATCAGCCCAAACTTCAAGAAGCCTTGAGATTAGACAAAGGGCGCACATTGGAGATGTTAATAACAACAGAGAAGAAAAATCGGGTTTATCCTTTCATTTCTCAAGAACTAACCATATCATAGAATGGGATAAAAGCTCCATTCCTTACATGGAAGAGGATTTCCACTCCCGAATTATTAAAGAAGCCACAACAGTTGCCCGTTCTGTACAAAACCTTAACAGGAACCAAGGATTTATCTTGCCCGATATCTGGAACACCCTCATTAGATCTCTAAACAAACAAGAACTGAATTATAGTGCCAATTATAGAATGTTCCTAAATAACAACAAGTGAGATCATACACGCGCAATGCATGTATTGTATGTTTTGTATGTTATGTTTTGTCAAAATATAATTGGAATCGGTTGATTTATAGTCTGTAACAGTTTTTAGCTTTAAGTGCCTTATATCAGTTATGTACCCTGAAGATGCCAACAGCCTCAGTTGGTGAAACTAGTTTGTATAACATAGTTATTCTAAAAATTACTTGATCAATAAATCCAAATAGAAGTCATTTCCAAAGAAGATGAAGTATTTATTCTCAGGAGATGTTTAGTTCAGTGCCAGATTTCATACCCTGCACAGAGCCATACACACAGATTCCTGCTCTTCAGCAAGCAACTGCCAGGGCTACCTCAGAAGTTATACGGACACATAGCAAGTCTTGAGACCTGTCCCTTTACCATGGGGAAGTAGACTTACTGCAACACCCTTGACCCTTGCAGGCAAGCCCACTAGCTGATTGATTCTAGCCAGGCCATCCAGGACTGCCTATCTTACTGAAGCAGAGGTCTAAATAGTGCAGGATTACCAGGATCCCTCTTTCTGGATGTCCACAGATTGCACCAAATGCAAACATGGCAACAAGATGTTGGATCCTAGCGATGGTAGTCTAGAAGACAGGATAATAATAAAGACTTAAGAGAAGTAAAGTGAAGAATATAGAAACAAAAGCACAGAAAAAGAATAAAAAGAAAATGGTCAGTACCATCACCACAAACAGGTGCTCTGTGGTTGGGGGGGGGGGGGAAGTAAAGGAGCCAAAAGACTGGATTGGATGCTAAAGTAGAATGAAATGAAAAGGCAGAGGTGGATGAATTGCAATATGTTAAAGCTACAGCAAGAGCTAAATTCAAACACAGCATTAGGATTGATATACTGCTAATTTTCTTACATATTCATGTTTTCTTACATTTTTGTTTTATTATATATTCACTTTCTTACATATTCAATACCCATTAGAAATTATGCTACAAGCACAATTTCTAATGGGTAGAAATAGGACAAGATAATTCCATTATACAAGTGTTGGAGTTAGGATGCAATTAATTATAGACCAATCAGTACTCTGGAGTGGTCATTAAGGTAATGGGCAGGCTAGTCAGGGAAGCCCGTTAAGAGCTTCTCAAATGGAAAGATAACATTTTGATCCTCTATAGAAAGCATAGCTTTGGTAAAGCTCTTGCTTTAGCAATCTATTAACATTCTATAATAGAGCAACAGCACATTCAAGCAGAGAGAAAACAATACTTCTAGATTTGCAAAGGCATTTAAATAGGATTCCACTATGAACAGGTGCCTCACATCAAAGGACAAGACCACCAGGTTCCCCCCTTTCCAGATGTCCAAAGTCATGAAGCAGTTGTAATAGACAATCAATTACAACTTCTTTTCCAACTATCTTTTACTTCCTGAATTATATCAGGATGTTTAGAATTTAGACTGTGTACATTCAATATCCCAGAAATCATTGTTCATTTCTTGCAGAGTTGTTGCTGAAAAGATCCAGTGGTATTTCCTTCCTTTCTGAGATTTGGAGCAATATTATTTTTACCCAGAGAGGGAGCTGGCCTGTCGTGGAATCCCCAACTTGTTGGACCAGGGTTTGATTTCAGAGTTACCTTCTCTTAGTCCTTGGCCTCATCAGTTTCCTGCATTTCAGTTCCATTGATATAGTACACAGCTTGTGATCTCTTCTTCCCAGAGTGCATCACCTTACACTTGGTCACATTAAACTGGTAATCATTTACTTTTGCCCATACTGCTAGGCTATTTAAATTTTCCTGCAGGATCTCTGCATTACTTTCATTTAGTGCTCTTCTTAGTTTATCATCATCAGCAGCAAACAACTGATTATTTCCTGTCAGTTCATTTCCTATATCATTGATAAATGAATTAAATGATAGAGGACCAGGTACTAAGCCCTGGTCTCAGAGGATATGCTTTGTTAACTTGACAAAAAAAAAGTCTTATGTAGCTCAGTGGAAGAGATGTTTGCATCCTTTGAGCTAGGCCGCCCAAAGAAAGGTTTAAGTTCTAGTCCCATCACTGACTAGAGAAACTTTTTCTAAGCCTTTCTTCAACTGCTTCCCAAGTTAGTCAATCTCTAGCATGGGCAAGTGGGTTTTTTCTCCTGGAAGCTCAGTTTTTTTGTCTCATTAATTCAAGGAAATTGATCATAGAACCCCACACTATATCAGATAATAACATTTGTGTTAGGCCAGCTATCTCTGATTAACTACTGGTGGAGATTGAATTCTCCACTCAGTCTCCAAAAGTTAGATAGGGCTAAGCATTTTATTCCCTTATATGGATTAGACTTCACCTACTCCCTATAAGGGAATAAAAGGCATTGGCTGATAGCTGAATAAATATAAATATTTCTCTCTTCTCTCTCTCTCTCTCTATATATATATATTTTACTGTCTTTAACATTTCTGCATGTTATCTTTATAATTGTTAAGAGAAACTTGTAACAAATTAATATATCATGATATCCTGTTATGGAATACCAATGCTTCTGCAAGTAATGTCACAGAGACAAATGTCAGTCACAGATCTAATTATTAAATGTCTCCATGGCAAATTTTAAATAAGAAACAAAACATGGAAGTTCTATAAATAGAACAGAAGGTAATAAAATATTATTATAATCTGTCCCATTTGAAAGCCAAGTGATTGCCATCTGCAATTAGCTATCACTTGGCAGATGGTTATCACTTACAGAGCAGCATGGATGTGCTGAAAAACACCTGGCTGTATAAAATCCCTCATGATATGTAACAATATAACTTATCATGTTCACTTTTACGTGTTTTATTAAGGCGAATGTATTTAGAGAATGTTATTTTGTCTGTAATAATCTTGTAATAATTAAACCATGAGCCTTTATTAAAATAATGTGGCAGATGACATCATCATGTAACACTATTAACTCATGTCTAATCAGCAAGTCAAATTCTAAGAATTGTGAAGAATTCTAAGAATTGACATATATGGCAATTTCAAAAGATGCGAAGTATGATGTCATCATGTCCAAAGGTCAATACATGACCATATATGGAGAGTCGAGAAATGTGTGCATGCATAGTGGAAATCCAGGTGTATATAAGGCAAGATGTTAAGAAGGAATTTTGTCTTAGGGTTTTCACCTTCTATTACCTGGGTCTGCCACCATGTTAGGTCTGCTGTTGGTCAACAAAAGAGAAGCATCGTTTGTCTTAAGGTTCCCAACCTTCTCTTACATGGGTCCACCATCAATAACCTAAAGAGAAGCATCATAGGTTCTGAGTCTTCTACCTGGGTCTGCTGCCACGCGAGGTCTGCTGGTGGGAATTGAAAGAAAAGAACTGCACATTGCCAACACGTTAAGGGTCCTATAGGGCATGGAATAATCGACAACTCGGACAAGGAAGAAATTTGGCAGGAAATCAAGATGAGCCAGCAGAAGGAAAGAAAGACAAGGAGCACTTACGTGTGAACAAGATTCATGTAAAGCGCAGTGCTAAGCAAGAATTGTAAGTAGTTATATATGTGATAATTCCAAACAAGAGTGTACACCAAGAGTGTCTGTTTATGGGTACAATAAGATAACATAAATTGATATTGAATTAAAGTTATTCAAGGTATGCCTTATTGTCAGTTAATGTATATATGACTGGCAGGATATTATAGATTGTGAATTAGCTTTAAAGGAAGGAAATTAGAATTAAGTTTGAATTAGGAAGAATTGAGAATAACAAAAGAATTGTAATGAAATTGTATGTATATGCTAATGTGAATCCTATTGTAAATATTCCTTTTTGATTTAATTAAATAGTTTATGAACAACACATTAGACTGATTCTGTCAATGCACTATCCTGAAAATTTTGGACCTGTTTAAAGTAGAAGTTTATGTGATCAATAATTAAGCCACAACTAATCTAAGGTAAGGATTAATATAAGCAGGGAATACAAACAATATCTGCTTCGTCTTTAGTTTAAAATCTTATAATCTTGCACTCAATACATAGTATAACTGGCATAGTCATAAAACAAATAAATTTGTTAGATTACTGAGCATGAGAAATAAGATCTAGTAGAAATAAATAAATGGCAGCAGTAGTTAGTTAAAGGAGATACATTCTGATGTCATGCCTCTAAAATAGTGGGGGTGTATTATGAGGTGTTACTGGTATTCAGTCCCCCCACTCTTGATGCTTGCAGTAGTTTTGAGTGTTAACTGTTTTTCTCCCAGACCTAAACTCTTTTGAATAAAGAAGGGTGACATTTCCCACATTGTCTTGTCACCTGTTGGCATTGATGATGAGAAAAACTGACATATTTGTGTCTGTAAGATGTCTTATTTCTTTCATTAAATGATACATCTGCAGTATCTATACTTAAGGCCTTGTGAGGGACCTGAAAATTTTGAGGATGAAAGATTCATGCTCAAAAGGGTTTTTTTTTGGTTCAGTGCCAGAGATTTCCACCCACCCTAAAGCCCTACATGGATGCCCACTATCTCCATCCAAGATGGATTGAGCCCCTTCCTGATTAGGGACTTTAGGCAATTAAATGCAGCCAGCTTGCCATTCCTCGGAAACATCCCTTGAGGGGTAAGGATTTCATGCCTGTAAAAATGTATGTTACAGAACCAGTTTGGCTGTTCTGAGGAAAAAAACCTGAGTTCCCAGGAGAAAAACCCTCTACCTCTGTATGAGACTGGCTAACTCAACATTTGATTGAAAACACCAGAGTTCTTCATGTCATAGATGGGATTCGAACCTGGGTTTTTCCAACCTTGGGGATCATCTTAACCAAATGAGCTGAGGGCTGTTGTCCACTATCTGGCAAGCAGTAAATGTGCTCGTAAGAAGAAGAAGAAGAACACCAGGATGCTAATACCAAGCCTTGGATCCATTGCCAAGACCATGGGGCAAGAGATTTTTTGCAACACCAGTGACCCTCGCAGGTAATCTCACTATTTAGGTCATACAGAACCATAAGTCTTGCTGAAGCACTCCCTCGGATTTACCTTTCAAGATGTCTGTGAATCACCTACATAGCAAACACAGCGACAAGGTATTCGATCACAGTAATGAAGGTCTGGAAGATAAGATTGGGAAAAAGACCCAAGAGAGATAGTGTGAAGAATATGGGAAGTACAGAAAAAAAAGGACAAATGAAAAGGGCTAGTACCATCACCAAGAGATCTACTCTGCCATAAACAGGCAGCCCACAAAGAAGAGAAGCTAGAGGTATAAGTCTACCTAAGAAAAGAGATTATTTCATTTATTTCATTTTTTCAACACATTTTTAGTCATTTTTTTCAAAATTTATCCCAGTTTGTTTAGAAGTGAAGAAATACAGACATGAGTGTTATGCACGGTGGAAGTTTTTTCCCCCCACACTTGGTTAGACTATAATAAATTTAGCTTAATCTTTTATCCAACTGTAAGCAAACAAAGTTTGTGCCTGAAGTATCTTCAGGACTGAGGCAACTCGTGGTAAAAGTGGACCAAGCTCTCATCACTCCTTGTCTTAGTATCTCCCATAATGCAAAGCACATCTCCTTGTGAACATGTATAATGTTATGCATTAAGGGAAGGGCCACTACCCAGACCGGTTTCAACCTTTATTGAGGTCTCGTCAGTGGGAGCCAGATCCAGAGATGGTGATACTAAGGCAGAAACAATGGAGAAACTGGTCTGGGTAGTGGCCCTTCCCTTAATGCATAGCATTATACATGTCCGCAAGGAGATGTGCTTTGCATTATGGGAGATACTACGACAAGGAGTGATGAGAGCTTGGTCCACCTTTACCACGAGTTGCCTCAGTCCTGAAGATACTTCAGGTGTGCAAACTTAGTTTGCTTACACTTGGATAAAGGATTAAACTAAATTTATCATGGTCTAACCAAGTGGGAAAAAACTTCCAACATCTTTCTCTAAATCCAGAGTAATTTAATAATAAGGTGAGACACCTTTTAGCAACTCGTATAGGTAAATATGACTTCTCCATTGCTTCTGCCTTAGTATCACTACCTCTGTGTCTGGCTCCCACTGATGAGACTTCAATAAAGGTCGAAACCAGTCTGGGTAGTGGCCCTTCCCTTAATGCATAGCATTATACATGTCTGCAAGGAGATGTGCTTTGCATTATGGGAGATAAGACAAGGAGTGATGAGAGCTTGGTCTACCTTTACCACGAGTTGCCTCAGTCCTGAAAATACTTCAGGTGCAAACTTTGTTTGCTTACACTTGGATAAAAGATTAAATTAAATTTATTATAGTGTTATGCATATTAAAGAATGAAATAAAAATGAAGACATGTTGAACTTATATATTTAAATGTTTAGTATATATTTTTAAGATATTAAAAGATATTTAAATATATTAAGATATCTGCTCTCTAAACTAATAGGGCCACAGGTGTAAATTCTACAGCAGGCACAGATGTTTGTGACTGTCTTAAGTGAAAGATGAATTATTACCCAGTGTGAAACCACTAACCCACTTATTGGATGCCTGAAAAAGTTCCATGTTTGGTTTCTAGAGAAGAGTTTCTGGATTATGTAAAAAATAAATAAATAAAAACATGACAAAAATATATAAAATTAATAAGAAATTCTTAATAAGAAAAAATTCTTAGCCTTCACTATACTAACATATTACAGGTTAGTATGTTTTGTGGAAGTTAAAAGTTTGAAACAAAAGTTTTGATTTTATAAGAAAGTGATCTTCAGTGTAGAAAAAATTGGTTAAAATAATGGACAAGTACAATTACAATGTGTGACATGAGAATTAATGCCACCAATATGAGTGAAGAGAGCACTGCATTATGGTTGAAAATTTTCATCGGAGAAAACATAACTTCATATTAGTTATAACTAAACATTTTAATTGGTCTGTTTCATTCTGTAGAAAGTTTGTTTAGATCAGCATAAAAAAGACTATATGGTCCCTTCCCTTTCCCTGGTCTACTTTTAAAAATAATTATTTGACAAAAATCATCATTACTACTGCAATAGTTCTTTACAAAATGCAGAATTATTGCACTTACTTTTTGGCTTTAGCTGATTCTTCACTATGTGATAATTCACTAACTACCGATTCGGGTATGTCTAGAGTAGAAGCTCTTGTGAGTAAATGGCTATTGACAGGAACAGGTCCACGAACTGGATCTGAACGTGTATGGGTAACTGGCATTTTGGAATTACTCTCAAGGTGAGCAAGGTCATCTGTTTCTGGAATACTAAAAAATAAATGATTTAATATAACATATAAAAACAATATATTTATTTAGCTACAGCCACAGAAAGTTATAAAATTTGAATATATTACCACCAATATGGCACTTACAGAAATAAATTTTTCCCAATCCTCTCACCACTTCCTAATCCCCAAGAAACCTAGACAACAATGTGTATGTGTGCATTAAGTCTTCAACAACTACATTATCCTGCGAGCTATTTTGGCCTCTTTTGCAATATGCACTCTGAACTTCAACTCCCTATCCACCATCACCCTCAAAATCTTTAGCTTCATCAATTTTCTACAGATCAGTTCTGTCAATGTAGTACACAATTTGTAATCTAATTTTTTCATCTCAAAGTACACTTTGCTACATTAAAATGCCAATCATGATTCCATGCTGTAAGAATATTTAAATCATCCTACAGGATTGCTACATCTTGTATTAACTCTCATCAACATACTCTAATTTCCTCACAAATCATTTTCATCATTAATGTATAATTTAAATAATAATTAAACAAAAAATAGATGTTTATGGTCCTAACAGAAACAAAGAAGAAAGATAAAGGTTTTGAAATAATGAGTAAATATGTACATATATGGAATGGAGTGGATAAAAGCAGAAGGAACAAAACTGATGTATCTGTCCTTCATAAAAAAACAGATTAAAAACCATGTAAAAAGTTGGGAAGAAGTAAATGAAAGGTTTATAAAAATAAATCTTGAAGTACACGGACTGGAATTTTTCATTATTTGAACTTGTGCCCCAAGTGATGATGCCTCACTTGACAAAAAGGAAGAATATTTTGAAGATCTCAGAGAAATGATTGAATTAGCAGGTGGACACGAGGAATTAGTATTAGGAGACTTTAATAGTCTCCTAATACTAATAATTCCTGGGTGTAGCGATAATCATTTTGTGGTTGGACAGTATGGAGAAGATTATGCTAATGACAATGGGTGCAGGTTGATTCAGGTGTATGAAAATAAGAAGTGTCAGGTGCTAAATCGATATTATCAGCATAAAAACATACTTAAGTTATTTATATGCACCTAACGAACTGGAGGTGTAAAGTGAATAATTGATCTGGTGATAGCTTGAATATAGGAGCAAATAGCAGTAGGGCTGAAGGTAGCTGTTGCATCTAAGAGGCCAAATACTTCACACAATAATGATAGAGTTATGGCAATCCCCAGATACAAAATAGGACTGTTACAAGATGACAGTATATGGGATTTATATATGTGTGTGTGTGTGTGTGTGTGTGTAAAATATACAGCTGAATACAATACTTTATGCAGAAAGTTTATTTTTCATTTGGTTAGACTATAATAAATTTAGTTTAATCCTTTATCCAAGTGTGAACAAACAAAGTTTGTACCTGAAAATATCTTCAGGACTGGGGTAAGGTAGTACAACACCGGGCAACTCGCAGCAAAGGTGGAGCAAGCTAACATTACTCCTATCTCAGTATCTAGTCTGGGTAGTGGCCGTTCCCTTAATGCATAACATTATACATATCCGTAAGGATATGTGTTTTGCATTATGGGAGATACTGAGATAGGAGTGATGTTAGCTTGCTCCACCTTTGCTGCGAGTTGTCCAGTGTTGTACTACCTTACCCAAGTCCTGAAGATACTTGTAGGTACAAACTTTGTTTGCTCACATTTGGATAAAGGATTAAACTAAATTTATTATAGTCTAACCAAGTAAAATAAACTTTCAACATCTTTCTCTAAATCCAGAGTAATTTAATAAAAAGGTGCCACAGCGTTTGGCAACTCCTATAGGTAAAGATAACCTGCCATTGCTTCTGCCTGGTATCTCCACCTCTGGGCCTGGTCCCCACCGAAGAGATATCCATAAAGGTCGAAACTAGTCTGGGTAGTGGCCCTTCTCTTAATGCATAACATTATACATATCCATAAGGATATGTGTTTTGCATTATGGGAGATACTGAGATAGGATTGATGTTAGCTTGCTCCACCTTTGCTGTGAGTTGCCCAGTGATGTACTACCTTACCCCAGTCCTGAAGATATTTTCAGGCGCAAACTTTGTTTGCTCAAACTTGGATAAAGGATTAAACTAAATTTATTATTAATTCTTTATGCAGATGATCAAGTACTAATTTCAAATTCAGAAGATAAACTCCAAATTGCAACTAACCATCTAAATGAAATAGCAAAAAAATGAAAATCCCTGAAACAAAAACTATGGAAATGTGCAGAAACACCATTCAAAAAGTCAAAATTATGCTTAACAATAAAATAACAGAACAAGTTACAGAATTCAAATACTCTGGAAATATAATCTCACAATACAATACTGATTAACAATTGGAAGCAAGACTACAAATCTACAATAGAATGAATATATAATTAAAAGAAATTTTGGAAAACAAATGATTAAAGAAACTTAAGATTACATAATATGACCTCTAAAACATCTCTTAAATTTGGAAGTGAAACTTGGATTCTAAAACAAAGAAACAGACAAAGATTGGAAGCAGCACAGATGAAGTTTCTAAGACCTCTCCTGGGACACTAGATTAGATAAAAAGACACAGAAATAAGACAACGATTAGATACAAAAAACTCATACAAGAAATAGAAGAATACCAGAAAAATTGGCTACACCACATAGAAAGGGTGAATAACAATAGAATTCCTAAACTAGCACTAGAATATAAACCTACAGGAAGAAGAGACTGTGGATATCGAAGATTAAGATGGAAAGATCAACTTCATCTGTAGAGCAGGAACAGGATATAAAAAGCCTACACCTGAATTGCTCAGATGAGTGCACACACACACACACACACACACACACACACACACACACACACACACACACACACACACACACACACACACACACACACACACAATATCTTGAGTAGAAATTGGATGTAACCAGAGAGGGATCTGTATCTGAATGGTATGACAATTTAAAGAAATGCATACATAACATAAGGCTACTAAAGAGAACCCTTGGAAGGGAAGGAAAGAGATGAGGAAATATAGAATGGATGAGTCAATAAGTGAAGGAGAAGATAGAAGAAAAGAAGATGGCATATAAGAGATGGTTAAGCAGTAACACCTTTCAGGACAAAAAGGAATGCAGCAATATTAAGAGACAAGTAAAAAGAATGATAATTAAGACTAAAGAAGAAATGTAGGAAAGAAAGTGCAGTGAAATCAAACACCTAGTGAGATATAATAATGAATGATTATATCTCACTGGGAAGACACGTGCAAGCATGGCAGTGGTAAAATATTACAGGTCCTGACAATGATATTCAACAAAGCGATTGCAAGTGAGGATATATGTCCAGATTGGTATACCCATTCTCTTCTTTTTTACTGATGACTAGGTGATTCTCACACAGGACAAGGAGGATATAGAATACCAGATGAGAAAATTGTTGGACCCAGTTAGTTGGAGGTGATAGTACAACAGAGGTGGGAACTACAAAATCAGTGATGTTGATTTCTTCAAATATCCTGGTCCCATGATGGATAAGTCTGGCTAGTGTGAAGTAGACACAGCGTTTAGAACAGGACAATTATTAGAACCATGAATGGTATTTTATGAGTCATGAGGTTCTCAAGGAAAACTAAGAAGATGCTGCATCATGTGATTATAGAGAGTACAGTGACCTATGGATGCAAGTGTTGAGCACTAATAACCAGAGGAGACAAGTAGAAGTTTTGGAAATAGATTATTTCAGATGAAATACGAGAGCTATCCATATGGATCATCTGAGAAATGCATATATTTGAATGGAGATGAAAGTTGAACCGCCTGTTACAAAGAGGACAGGAGCACATGCTTTGAAGTGGTATGGACACGTCCAATGAATGACAGAAGAGTGATGGCCTTCGAGAATTATGAACTGATTTCTGCCCCCCCCCCTCACCCCCACCACAATAGCTGCATGGCATAATTCAGAGTCTAGTCAGAGTGCCGAATTCCAGATGATTGGAGCAGAGCTCTCATAGTAATCCTACTAAGTGTTCCTGGTAAGATTTATTCAAATATACTTGAGAAACAACAAGAAAAATTGTGGAAGGGAGCTTGATGAAGAACAAGCTGGACTTTAAGCCAAACAGAGGTTGTCAGGATTACTTTAAGACAAATAATTAAAACATTTTGGGAATATAACAAGGATTTGTATTCAAGTTTTGTTGACAAGGTGCCAAGAGGAAAGCTCTTCAAAACACTACATTATGTGGTGTAAATGGGACATTATATCAAGCTGTAAGTCAACAGTTGGACTTGAAGGAGGTGCAGGAAGATGGTTTGAAGTAAAATCAAGTGTGCGACAAGGATGCATATTATCTCCACTGTTATTCATTATCTATATGGATCACATTATGAAGCAAAGTGGCATTAAATCTGACATCAAAATTGGTGATGTTAATCTTAGCTCTTTACTTTATGCAGATATGTCATACTTCTGAATAAATCCAGTACAAGTCTGCACGTTTCCATGACTAAATTGAATAACTGTTGTAATAAGTATGGTATAAAAATCAGCATAAAAATAAGACAAAAACAATAAAATAGGATACATTGAAAACATCAACTGTATCCTGAATGGTGAACCTATAGACAAGTAAAACATTTCAGCTATTTAGGCACAAATTTTAGTGAAGATAGTAAATTAAATATGGAAAATGACAACAGAATTAGTAAAGCTGATATGGTAGGAAGTAAGCTGAATAAATTTATCTAGAATAAAAAAGAAATTAGTCAAAACACTAAATTAGCTGTATATAAGACAGTGTTCAAACCAATTTTAAGTTATGGATTTGAGAGCAGGGTTAGAAATAGAACACTTGATCAAAGACTGGAGACCTCTAAAATGAGAGTTCTGAAAAAGATTAGTGGAGTGAACAGATGATATCAATAACAATATTATATTAAAAATGAGGATATTAGAAAAGAATTTGCCATTGTTAGCATTCAGGAATGTGTTAGTAGAACTAATCTCAGGTGGTATGGTCACTTGAACAGAATTGGTGAGGAAAGATTAGCAAAACAAGTGTTCTTTGCCAGATTGGCAGGGAAAAGGCCCAGAGGAAGACCAAGATATAGATGGATTGATAGAGTAAATAGTGCCAGAAATATAAAATCTGATAATATTGGAATCTTGACAGATAACAGATTAATTTAGAGTAAAATTGTTTTTATGTTGGGCCCATATACGAGAGGTTGGCTGGTCAACCTATAGTATTTTAGTAACGTATATGGGTAATAGAGATGTCTATGGGTATGAGATGTCTTCACAAATTGTTGATTGGAAGCTAGTAATGGTGTAACTTTGACGGTGTACAGGATAATTATGATTATCTTGTACACCCCCCCCCCTCCTTGAGGATACATATAAGAAATTTGATTATGATTTTTGGTCTATTTTCAAAGTACTCTGCAGTTTTTATTTTTATTATTATTTGGATATAATGCTTTCAAAACTTGGCATACTGCATCCTGTCAGATACTGCTGTGAAACAGAAGGGACAAAGTAATATTCAACTGAGTTCTGGAATTATAGCAAGTTGAATTTTACAATTCTTGTAATAAGTGTAGGTCAATGAACTCAGTATGGTTATTGGCTTAAAAACTGCATCAATGATTCTTGATATATTTTCAAGCGTGAAATCATGAACTCAGTATGGATATCATACAAAAACTGAAATAAACAAGTCACAGATATGTGTTGTAGTAATAAAGCCAAAAAGATAAATCCAACAAATATAGCTACTGCAAACACTTTGTAGGTTATTTACTGTGCATACTGCTCATAATTACTTTACTATTCATAATAATATCCAGTGTAATATCCATTTATCTGCTGATGATGCCAATTTAGGGAGAGCAATAAGCGACATAGCTGATACAGAATCCCAGAGATTAATGTATTAATTAATACATTAATCAGTAAGAATTAATGGGTTCTATCAAAATGACACAGTCAAATGATACAATGAAAGCAAATTTATTGTTGCCAAGTGTAAAGCCATGCATTATGGAAAGATGACATTCCAGGTTGATTGATTTGAGGTTTTATGGCACAAGGACAACAAAGGTCATACTACTCCAGGGCACATGTTATAGCAATACACAGGATGTCGATAGATAAATAAATAAATAGTTGCAAGGAGATATATTTTACATGATTCACTAATTTATGTACAAAGTTATAAGAAGACTTTTTGTTTCTTACTTCTGCTATCAAAAAAGGTATATCAATGGTACCAATACTTGAATGGGACTTTGTTAGGGGCCCCTGAAATGACTGAGTATGAAGGATTCGTGCTTATGTGATTTTTTGTTGAGTGCCAGAGCTCACCACACATGGATGCCCACTATCTAGCAAGCAATACTGTGCTCTTGGTGGAAAGCCAGGGTTACTTCATATGCTATATGAGCAAACCCACAGCAAGCCTTTGAAACTGTCCCTGGACCATGGAGAAGGAGACTTACTGTAACATCCTTGACCCTTTGCAGGCAAGCTCACTACTGATCCTGGTCAGGCGATTCAGAACCACCTGTCTTGCCAAAGCTGAGGCCAAAGTAGTATAAGACTACCAGGATTCCCTCTTTCTCGGATGTCAAGGGGGTCACACCACACAGCTAACTTGGTGGTAAGGCATTGGATCCAAGTGATAGTGGTCTGGAAGAGAATGTAGTAAAAAAGACTTAGAAGAAGTAGGGCAAAGAATATGTGAAGAAAAGCAAAGAAAAAGAAGAATGAAAAGGGCCAATACCATCACTGGAAGGTCCCCTCCACCATGAACAGATGTCTCACGTGGAGTGGAATGGCATTACGGATTTGTTCCATATGAGGAAACATGATAGAAACATGCAAGTTAACAAGGAAATAGACTACAATTAGATGTTGTGAGTGCAACTTCAGGGAGAGCATGAAATGAGAGATATATCAGATATTTAAAATGTGTTCAAATGGGCCATCCTTCTATCAGTCCATGAGCTCTATGGAGGACCATTTAATAAAATCTCTAATACCTTTTATTATTATTATTTTCCTGACATCCATGAAGTCACAAGACTTACTGTAAGAGGCAGGTTAACAGTCTATCATACCACTCCTTTAATTCATCCACAGTCTGCATTTACCACCATCTCAGGCAATGTATTCCATGCAAAAAAAAAATTACTTCTTACCCTTTTACTCATCACCTTCTTATGTAACTTCCAGGGATGGTCCTTTGTCCTCTCATTCTACCATACGAAAAATCTCCTCAGTGTTAATACAATGATAACCCTTCAGCAGCTTAGATATCTCAATTATATTCCTCCATTGCCTTCTATCCACCAAACTCCACAGTCTGAATGTCCTCAGTCTATTCTCACAATCAATATTGATTGTGATATCATTTTTATTATCCATCTCTGCACCCTCTACAAGATTACTCATCCCCTTCAAATCCTGGTGATAAGATCTGAGCACAGAAATCCAGTCTAATCAAAGTTTAAATATATTATACAATGGGACCACCACACTTTTATCTTTCATGGTTAATGTTCTCCTCAACATTGCTGCAATTCTCTGAGATGTCTTCACAACCTTTGCAATATATTCTTGGAACTTCAAATCTCTATCCACAATCACTTCCAAGATCCCTTGCTTCTTCCACTTCTTTCAGTATAAGTCCACAAGTGAGTATGAAGCATCTCATCTCATCTATGTATCCCTAATTTTAAAACCTTAACATTTATTTGCATTAAACTGACATCACCATTCATTTGCTCACCTTTCCAGCTTATTCAAATCCTCTTGAAGAGCTGAAACTTCAACACAATTACTAATAACCTTCCCATGACTCACATCTTCTGCAAACTGAAGATCTCCATGTAGTCCTGTGACAATATCATTAGCATAATAATTGAACAGTAATCGTCCAGTGGAATAGAATGTCATTAATATAAAAGAGTTGAAACTTTACCATACATTATTACCAATGGGAGAAGACAGTCCTTTAGCCCAAAGTTTCTAAAGATCAATAGGCAGCCAGTCTCCACCCTTATACCATCACTAAAAACTTTCCATGAGTTTTTAGCAGAAGTAATTAATCAATTTATTAATTAATCTGATTAATTAATAAATTAATTTACAATTTACAATCTGAATTCTGAATCTTACAATCCTCCAATATTTGGAATGAAACATCATTCTAATCATTAAAAGCAGTTACACCACACCACCTGTGTATCTGCAGCACAATCATGAGGACACTGAAAAATCGCCCTTCAAATAGAAAGACCTGGATTCAAATCCTGTCTGAATATGGGAATTTTCAGCTGGAGATGAATTAGAATTAGCTTTAGACCCTGAAAAAACCCTACACGGTAGGGTTTTTTAGGGTCTAAAGCAGACAAACCATCCAAAAGCACATATGCAACTAATAAACATAATATACTGGTTTCATAGCCTTAGTTGTTTCAACCACAATTCAAGCAAAACTGAATGTCAAATTTCTATATTTTTATGTTTTTATCAGTGTTGTGAGTTTTTTTTTTTTTTTTTTAATTAACCAGATTTTGGTTCATCATGTGCATCATCTTCATTTATTATGCCTGGCTGCCTGAGTGGCTAAAGCATACTTGCTATCCAACTAACAAGCTGCAGATTAGAATCCTGCCATGGTTGCAAATGTCTTTAGATGAAAGAGGAATTTTTATCACCTACTGTCCTACTTATTGCAGGCCAGAAGTGGCTTGAAAAGTTCTGTTTGGTCTCTAAACAGTATTTCTGGATTATGTAAAAAAATAAATAAAACAAAATAAATATTTAAAAAACTAAAACATCCTTAGCTCTCCTGCAGTACTAATGTCTATCATGGGAGAGACAAGGCTGTGATATGTGTTTACAACCTTTTGTGAGTAAGAATCACATAAAAACTGACAAGCATGAGACACTGGAACACTATAAACCTTTGTCAATATTAAGTTTTAGTTCATGCTAAAATATGACTAAATTTTAAAATACATATCTTATATAAAAGGACTTAACCCTAACTCTGTTTATCTAATTTAAATATGAAAGTTCTTGTTGGCATCAGCAAAGACACATTAAATAGCTAAATGCGTGGTCATGTTTACTTATTAATACATCACATGAATGATAAGTTTTTCCCCCCTCTTTATTAATCTGGTTTTCAACATTTAGTTGTGTGTTTACAGAAAGTTTATTTCAAATGGTTATAAAATAAATTATATTCTTGTTTAATCCTTTACCCAAATGTAAGGAAACAAAGTTTGCATGTGAGGTATCTTCATGATTATACTACTTGTATATTATTACACCCTGCATTCAGTCGGCAGAATCATCATGGGAGGTTCATTCAACTGACAACATATTTATCATAGAGAATCTTAAAATCCTTAACACTCCTTGCATTAACAACATATTCTGGTAACATGTTCCATTCACTGACAATTCTCCGTGTAAAAAATCTACTCCTCCCCTCCCCACCACACTTTTATTATTATTAGACACCTCCAGGGAGTCCTAAGACTCATCGAGGGAGGGCACCTACTTTACAACTCTCCGTCTCCGCCACTCAACCTCATCTACACCAACACCATCTACTGTCCACCATCACCACTATTATTTTCACAGACAATCACAAACATCCATGCCCATGGTGGGATTCGAACCCGCAGCCTTTTGGCTGGAGAGCAGATACACTAACCACTCTGCCAGCCAGACCGGTACATAACTTCCAGGGATGACCTCTGGTTCTTCCAGACTTATTTTCTAATCTTTTTATAATCCCCAGTCGACCCTCTCCAATTTCTCCACATCACACTGAAAACCAGGTGACCAGATCTGAGCACAACAGTCAAGTGCCTTATACAGTGGCACAACCACTTCCTTATCCCTACATGTTAGAGTACTTCTTATCATAGCAGCACTATAATGTACAGCCTTTGCAACACTAGCAATATATCCTCTAAACTTCAGTCTACTCAACCATTACTCAGTTTCAAATCTCATACACTTCCTGCAGTATGGCACTGTCGATATAGTACATAGCCTTATATTTCTGCACTCCAAAATGCAACACCTTGCACTTATTAATATTAAAACTACAACCTCACTCTTTTGTCAAAGTAAAAAGTCTATTCAAATCTTTCTGAAGGGAATTAACATCAGCAGTGCCTTATAATTGTTCCCAACTTTGCATCATCAGCAAATACCTGAAGATCCCCAATCAGCCATGTGCACTGACTTGGGATCTTCAGGTATTTGCTGAAGGGCCCTGGGACTGCCACTATTTTCCCTCCTTTTTTGAGACACTGCACCATCATAGACAACCTGCTGGTACTGTTCAGAGAGCCAATCTCTGATCCATCTAACCAATATGCTACCTATTCTCATCGTCTGCAGCTTGTACACCAACTGACATGTACACCAAGAACCATGCATGTGGTAATCTATCAAACACTTTTGCAAAGTCTGAGAATATCACTATATATGATTCTCCCTTATCTAACACGCTTGTCATCTTATCATAAAATGTAAGTAAATTACTAAAACAAGACTTACCCTTTACAAATCCACTGATCATCATAAAGAATGCTATGTCCATCAACCCAATCCTGTATTCTATTCCTTACCAATCTCTCCAACACCTTGATCAAAACCATAGTTACGCAGGCTGGTCTATAGTTGGAGGCTTCTGTCTTAGAACCATGCATGTGGAGTGGAACTATTTTGCCTTCTTTCCATTCCTTAGGAATGGAACTGCAAGGCTTTCATTAAATAACCAGGTCAAGGGCATAGCCAACTGGGGTGCACATTCCTTAAGAATAAGTGGTGATATGCCATCCATTCCCACAGCCTTATTCACATCTAACCCAACCAAATACTTTCCACTCTTCTATATATTGCATGGCATCATTTACACCAGTATGATATACACTGATACAGTGCTCATTCAATAATTCCATTATATCCTTTGCAGCTGTTAGTCTGCTGCCATGACTATCCACCAATGTTAATCTGCTGTAATTATTCTTCCTCTTGCTTGCCATATAGCAGAGAAATCCCCCCCCCGAGTTAACCTTAGCCTGACCAGCCCATCTCCTCTCATACTGCACCTTTTCTTTCTTCACCATGCTCTTCACCTTTCTAGCCTGAAATTTATGCTCTTCATGGATCCAATCATCACCAACTGTCCTGTACCTCCTCCATAACATTTTCTTTTCTAACACTGTTCATCCATTTCACTCTTACTCTATTTACTTGCTTAATATTGCAGTCATACATTGGTATGCAGTCATACATTGCTTTTGTCAGATACTCCTTGTGAGTTTCCATGCATTATCAACATCTTGTCCACTCAGCTCATCTACCCAACGCATGCTGACTACTGAGCTTCCTATAATCACCTGCTTTATACTTCTACATGTATCCATTTTTGGCAGTAACCTTATCTTGTTTCCTCACTTCCCGAACTAGCTTCATGATCACTCTTATCAACTGGCAACACTGTCAACACTTCATTAACAACTACATCTTGTGAAGTTATCACCAAATCCAAAACATTAAAGCCTCCAGTTGCTTCAATCACATGCTGCTTAAGACTTATCTCTCAGAAATTCCACAAACTCGCTCTCCTTGTTCCCATACACTATCTCCTTCCATTCTATATTCCTGTAATTAAAGTCTCCCATCAGGATCACTTTCTTTTTACATACCCAACTAATCTGTCTAAACATTTCACAATCAGTATTCTTTGCATTCCCTGGCCTATAACAGCATCCTATCAAATATACTAACCTGTTTATTTCAACTTCACACCATACAGATTCAAAATCTGTGCACATACTATCGACTTCCACACTTTGAGGACACAATTCCTCTGCAGTCATTAACAGCACCCCCCTCTTTTCACATTTTCTCGGACTACCAAGTTTCACTTATTCTAATTATCTTTGAGCATATCAACTCAATCACTGCAACAAACCCAGCTCTCTTGTTTTGAATACTCCTTACATTTGAGTATAAACATAACAATCCATGTGTATTTGAGGCTATTCTACCAGCACCGACATTCTCTATTCTAGCTGCCATACCACACCTCTCTCTTCGATCTGACCATTCCCATTTCCTTGATCCCGACTCTGATTTCCATTCCCACCTGTCTCATCCTCACCTTTATGCATTCCATCATCTTGTGCTGCTGCAACCACATCTTCAACCTCATATCCATCTTCCTCCTGCCATACAATCTGTTGATTTGTGCTATCCTGCTTCACAAGTACTCAGATCATTTGCTACATTAACTTCTTGACTCTGTGCCTTCTCAGAAAACAACAGACTTTCTAAATACCCAACACCAAACCCATTCAAATGTAATCCATCAGCTTTATACTATTCTAACTTCCCTTCAAATTCACTCCACAGATTTACAAATTGAATCCCCTTTGCCTTACACAACTCAGCCATCTTACTATTCATTATCTCTGCTCTCCTTCTCAACTCACTTTTGTCATATCTGGGCAACATGCCTATGACTTTCCCAAGAACACTATTCTTCTTTACCTACTGCAAAAACTTCCTCAAGTCTCTATCAACATTCTTTTTCTCCCCAACTAAGTCATTTTGTGCTCATAACTACCACCAATTTTGATGCTCAACTTCCTTTTCTACAACACATCACTTATTTGCTTCATTGTTCCACCAGGAAAGCATATTTTGTGCCCTTATTAGTAATCACACCTCTAATGATCGAGTCTCATTACAATGACATACAACTATTCTTTCACTCCTTCATAATATTAACTTCCTCCTTCTCATTATCATCAGTCAATCTCTCCTTTAGATGTTTAATTTTGGTTTTCATTTTCACCAAAGTCTGTGTAAGCTGATCTTCTAACTACAATCCCGACGTTAGCTCCCATTTCTAATTGCTCTAATCTATCAAGATATTTTTCACATACATTAATGCTTTCCTTCTTCTCATTTACATAAACAGTCCACAAATCTTTCACATTTTTCATATAGAGGCTATTGACTTTACATCAATTGCCTTAATACCCATAATGTAAATCACACTTTCTTGGAGGTGTGCGTTGTTATGCATTATAGGAAGGGTTACTACCCAGATCAGTTTTGACCACTGCTGAGATTTTGCTTTTTTTGATATTTGCTTAAACTTGGATAAAAGACTAAATGAGAATATAATTTTGTGTCAATTATAATTTACTTTGAAACAAACTGAAAAAAACTTTCTACAACTATCGCTGATTAAGAGTATTTTAATTGCAAGGTGATACACCTTTGAGCCTTGTATTATGGAAAATATATATAGGTATAGTACGTCCACACATACGAGACCCTTCGACACTTCTGCGCATGGAGAATCAATTCGATAATAGGGTAATCAATCTATATTGTGGAATGAGTGTTTATTATTACACATCGGAAAATTAACTTCTCTTTTATTATCATTGTAGATTTTAAAGTGGTAACTATTTTGCTTGTATAACAGTTGGAAAATTTTATGTACAAAGCACGTGATTTTGCGTGTTGGTGACCAATTCGTACATCGTCTTATTTCTTTCTCCCCTTACATGAATTGACTCTTCTTGGCACCGAGCCAATGACAGCTCTCTAAAATGGGAGCGTACTATATATGTATTATGGAAAAAATATACCTTAGTATCTTTCTGGATCTGGTTCCCAGTGAGGAGACTTCAATGAAAGTCAAAACTGGTCTCAGTAGCGATCTTCCCATAATACATAACAATATATAGATATACCTCAATTAACAAAGAGGATGTGTTCCACGAAATTACCGTCGTGGCTATTGACGTTTTCTTTTTAGAAAAAAGAAAAGCTTTATTAAATAAAAAGTCAATATTACATACCAAACAAAGATAAAATCATGACATTTTAAAATACGAATCTAAAGTTGATTGTTTATGCTTTTTTTTCTCTTTCATTTAACAATTGCCTATACGGATTTATTGCATTGAACACTGATCACTTAACAATAACACTTCTTCCTAAATCAGAATCCTTTTCACTGAAAAAATTTTAAACGTTTCAATGTCATTCAAGCACCTTTTTAAATCTTTGGTTGCTAACACTTTTTCAGTAGGAACTTCTTTAATTTCATCTTCATTTTCTTTGGCTTCATTGCTAACAAGTTTTTTTCTAAATCTTCCACCGAAAAACTATCATCTTCTGCATTTAATAACTTTCTTATATCCTCTTCGTTGACATTTTCAGAACCTATTGATTGAGCGATCTGGATAACTTAATTTCTAATCTCTTGAATGTTATTTTCTTCTTCTAGTACAACTTCTTGCCATAATTTGAACCAAACTCCATTTAAGCATTTCTGAGTGACTTCTTTCCAAGAGCTATTAATGTTTTCAATTACGTCTTTAATGGTGTAGTTTTTCCAAAAAGTTTTAATTGATATTTGCTCTTTATCTTCTAGTTCAATTAAATTGCTTAATGTACCACGCAGATAATAAGCTTTAAATGTTGCTATTACTCCCTGATCCATCGGTTGAATCAGGGTAGTAGTGTTTGCTGGAAGAAAGACAAATTTGACAGGAATGCATGTGCCTAACATATTAAGATCAGTAGGATGTTCCAGAGCATTGTCTAACAACAAAAGAACTTTTTCTTCAAAATTATTTCTTCGGCAATACCGTTTCGCTTCTGGACAAAAATGGTTAACAAACCAATCAGTAAATAGCTCCTTGGTAATCCATGCTTTTCTATTAGCTTTCCATATTACAGGTAAATTCCTTTTTATGTTACCTTTTAATGCCGTGGGATTTTTTGAATGGTAATCTGATAACAATTTTAATTTAAAATTGCCAGAGGCATTTGATCCAAAGAGTAACGTTAAATAGTCTTTGGCTGCTTTGAACCTAGCTGCTGATTTTTCTTCAATAGAAAAATCAGCAGCTGGTTTTGAAGAAATGAAATAAAGCTTTTTGATGGTAGCCGTTTCCAGAACAAACTGCTTTCGTCAACATTGAAAAATTTTCACCAAATTTGGTGTTCACATTCAATTATTTCCTTTAGTTTTTCTGGAAACTTATTCACAGCTTCTCCTGATAATTTTACACTATGAATTCTGGCCAGTTTTTTAAATTTCTCAATCCAACTACGAGAAGCCGCAAAATTTTTTCACAATTTCTTCAGTTTGTTTAGATTTCAGGTGATTAAACAAAAATAATGCTTTTTATTGAATCACCATTTCAGTTAAAGGCATATGATATTGTGACATGTTATCTATCCGCAACATTTTCTCCATTTTTTTCTAAAATTGGACTCTATAAGCGAGTTAATTTTGCTGCTGCAACATCTGTACAATTCTGAACAGACTGTTTATTTTTTTTTTTTTGATTGACTAAGCATGGTTGTTAAAGTTGACTGCGCTAATTCTAAAGAATGTGCCACATCTAATTTTCTTTTGCCCCTTTCAACACGTTGTATGATAATAAATAACTTTTTTTATTAAAAGACCAGAAGATAAATGATAAAATATATATACAAAGAGCCAACAAGTTTCACTAGCCACTGTCTAGCATTTTCAAGGCTGAACTGGTGTGAAAACAAATGCATTGAGTTACATTTCAAAAAACATACACTTTAGTAACTGTTAGGCCGTTACATTTGATTATTCTGTTGGAAGGCGTGCATGTGTTCGAAAGCTTCAGTCAGATACCGGTACATGACCACGTGTTTTATAGTTGTTTGCATATTGTAATTCTGTTGAACTGAGAGAGATGATGAGATTTTTCCATATGTCTTTAAGAACAATGCCCTGATTTCTATTTAAATTATTGCCTGTACGTAATACCACAGCTGCTTCTTTTAAAGTTCTGTATCTGTAGTCATTCTCGATGTAAGGCATAGAACTGTTTTTCCAATCTATAACGTGATTTGATGTTGAGAAATGATGTGCTAAACCAGATGTGATGATTCTATTATGATTGACATCTCCCACATGTTCCTTCTGTCTTATTTCAAAACTTCTCGAAGTCTGACCAATGTAAGAAAGGCCACACGTGCATGGAATTTCATATACTCCAGGACATTTGAAGAAAGGTACCTCATCTTTAAGTGATCCTAAGATTTGCCTGATATGTTGTTATGAGCTTGATGTTATGAGCTTTTAACATTCTTGCCAATTTTGTGGAAACTGAATTAATATATGGAATGACAGCTGTGGACACATATTGGGATACGGTAACACGTTGTTGGCGGTTATCTTTAAATAGCCATTTGTTTAAAATGTTAGAAGGTTATCCATTAAGCGATAGAGTGTTAGATATTAGTGACAGTTCTCTCTGTATCTCTGTTTCTTTTGAAATCGACTTTAAGGCTCTATTACGAAGCATGTGAATGATGCTGTGTTTTTGTGATCTATGATGGTTGGACGAATAATGTAGATATCTACCAGTATCTGTGGGTTTCCTGTAAATGGACAGTTGGAAATTGTTATCTTCCTTTTTTACTAGGATGTCAAGAAAAGGAAGTTCTTTGTTCTTCTCTAGTTCTATAGTGAATTTGATTTTATTGTGTAGTGAGTTGATTTTGTTCAGAAATACGAGAAGGTTTTCCATGGTGTCTTTCCAGATGATGAACACGTCATCGACATATCTCCACCAAATTGATGGTTTGGGTACAATGGTGGAAAGAATATCCTTTTCAAGTTTTTCCATAAAAAGGTCTGCGCATGGTGGTGACAGAGGGCTACCCATGGCTAGTCCTTCCAACTGTTTGTATACAGTGTTGTTGAATTTGAAGAAATTTGAATTCAGGCAATGATGAAACAGTTGCGTGATGTCTTGAGGGAAAATAAATAGAAATCAGGGCATTGTTCTTAAAGACATATGGAAAAATCTCATCATCTCTCTCTCAGTTCAACAGAATTACAATATGCAAACAACTATAAAACACGTGGTCATGTACCGGTATCTGACTGAAGCTTTCGAACACATGCACGCCTTCCAACAGAATAATCAAATGTAACGGCCTAACAGTTACTAAAGTGTATGTTTTTTGAAATGTAACTCAATGCATTTGTTTTCACATCAGTTCAGCCTTGAAAATGCTAGACAGTGGCTAGTGAAACTTGTTGGCTCTTTGTATGTATATTTTATCATTTATCTTCTGGTCTTTTAATAAAAAAAGTTATTTATTGTAATACATCAGACCAAATATGTACACGTTACGTTTTATGATATTTAATTTAATTTCTAAAGAAATTGCTTTTCTTTTCCTTGATTCTGACATTTTAACTAAATGGATAGAAAAACAAAATATCAATATTTACAAAATCTACAATAATGCTATCAGAGAATATATGTCATTTATTGCAATGCACCACATTGAAACACACCCTACGAAGTGTAAGCAACAACTAAATTAACGCGGATGACGTGCAAAACTGTTAAAACAGACACACCCACAGCTTGGGAGTATATGACAAGTCGCCATTGTTTGCCAATCAGATGACTGCTGGGCACTGACCTTAAAATTTTAATATTTTTACATAAAATGGGGCTTGAAATTGTGGTTATATTGATATAATTGTCGTTATATCGAAGCTTCGTTACCAGAGGTAATGTTAGCCGAGGTATACCTGTACATGTTTGCAAAAATGGTTTGCCTTACAATATGGGATACTAAGGCAATTTATGCTAAGAACAGTCACTATAAACAAGTAAGTATATATATGGATAAAGAATTAAACAATAATATAATCTATTCTCAATTATAATTTACTTAAATTATATGTTTAAGAATTCAAAATCATGCACAACTTGAAAATATAGTATTTCTAATTGTCTGTTTATATATTAACTTGCATTTTGTGTTCAGTCATTAATATGAATGAATGAGTGTATTCAAATAGAGTTACTCTTCTTAAAAATTAGTAAAGGTAAAAAATAAAATAAATACAAATATGAAATTAAGTTGGTATTATAACCATCATGTATTAAAAAGCAATAATTTTAACAGATTATAACATGCAGAATGTTGTACCCATCAGATTAGTTTTTAATACCTGGATATACTTTCACTGCTGCTGTCTGGAAGAGGATGTAGTTTTTCTGAACGTAACCTCTCATTTTGTTCTCTAACTTCAGCTGTTGCTTTCTCCAAAGCTTCCTCACACAACTGCCATGTCTTACGCCTAGCATATATTTTCACAAGCTTCTGATGACTACTGTTCTGAACCATGTTATTTGTTCTTCCTTCTTTCAACACACCTAGAACAGACTTGCCACTTGCAGATGACGATGAAGAATGGCCATCTGTGTTATGGTGCCCTGTCCTTGCTTCAAGCATTGTCCTTGATATAGATGTAACTGGGCCTTGTGAAGTTAGATCATCTGTAATAAGGCCATGGTTTAAAAACTGTTCTTCTTTTTCATGAATGTAGCTATCAAGATTACAGCTATCTTTCAGTCCTGACGAAGAATAATAATTACTTGGAAATGAAGTATATGAACCAACAGGTGAGCCATATGCTTGGGACGTTGGTGTGGCAATGGATCGTCGCCTCTGATAAGGAACAGCATCTGGAATGGGATAAGGAGTACTAGAACATTGAGGTACCCATAAATTGTTTGGCTGGGAGTTAGAACGAGCTGTGCGATGAGGAGGTGTTATATCTTCACCACACCATGATAGTTGACGTAGTGATTCTGACTCAAGCTGCTGTTTTGATTTTAATAAAGTTGCTTGTCGAGCCTGAATTAAATCAATAGTTTCATGGCAACGAGCTTGGGCAATCTACAACAAGAAACATATTTTGTAATATTTAGATGGCAAGAAAACCACAACAAAAACTGACAACAATTCCTGTATTTTTGTATTATTATTCTTATTAAACATGATCTTCATCATATCCCCCATGGTGAACACAGAAAATTTGCTAAGTAAATAAATAAAACTCAAAAAGGTTTCTTTCAGTTATTTCTATATAATTTTGTAGTATTGAATTTCAGTCGATTTTTTTTTAAGTGATGATGTCTTATTTTATGTAAATTAAGAATTATGCAGTAGTTAATTGCTACTGCATAATTCTTGGTTTTTGTATAATAACAAGATGAACAGGACATGCGACTTGCTATTTGGTAAGTAGACTCTTAGCAGAAATTTTGTAAAAAGGTCCAGCTTAGCCATTCTTTGCTCAGCCATCCAAATATTTTGGTCCAAATGAACCTGGTATTTTTAAATTCTTTGGTTATGGTGTTACATTACAGGAGATAAGCCCTGTTAATCTCTGCAAAAGTTTGAAACTGACATTATTTTACCACTTCATAAAATTACAGCTGTAAAACATTATACAGTTGAATATTAAAGTCATTATTCTATATTCTTGATCCATCTTGGTGCAAGCAGTTTGTTACCCCTATGATATCATACTTAGTCTCCTTTAAGGCAAAAAACTCTCAATCCTAACTTTCACCAACTCAACACTAATAATGCCTTCTGAGCTTTCTCAAAAATGACAAAGTTCCACTCCTGAGGAAGCAATCCATTAAATGGAGCAAGTGATAATCACACACAACTATGCTGAGTTAGATAGAAGTAACAATCTCAAGCTCTCTACTTTTTTTGACTGCATCTAATCTATTGGGTACAATCTGAGATTGCCTTGTGCTGAGTGTCCAGTGCTAATGATTGAGTATGATAGATTGCATGCAGTGTTAAGACAGATGCTTGCACTGATGGCTTATATCTTTGTGGAATCAACTTAGAGAGGACTACGTCCCCGCAAATCCTTCCACTGATGTCTGCATATGTTGTTGAAGTAAAACCACTTTTAATTACAGATAACGGTGCTGAAAAGTGAGCAAAATATTCATGCACTTTTCTTCATTGTTTGATGAAAGGTGCATCAATTCTTACTATTGAAGAAGTCACAAGAAGATGGTTTCATGTTAAATTACATGTGAAACAAGGCAGCACATTATATCCAATGATATCAAAATTTGAGATATTCAATACAGGTCTTTACACTATGCAGATGTTAAACAAATCCAATACAAGTCTGTCTGCAAGATTTCATAACTAAATTAAATGACTCATGTAATAAATTTAATATTTAAATAAGTAATAAAAAGACTGAAAATAGGTAGGAACATTGAAAACAACTCCATTCTGAATGGAGAAGCTATGGAACAAACAAAACTATTTAAGCACAACTTTTAGCACAGATAGCAAATTACGTCCAGGTATTTATGGGATGAAACAGTTGATTAAAGACTAAAAACCACAGATAAGAGTTTGAGAAAAATTAGGGAATTAGGGAAAAAAGATGGATATCAATGGCAAAAACAGAGATTTCAAAATATATCTGACAGTATTAGAGTCTGGACGGACAACAGACAATCTTTGAAAGAAAACTGTCACCAGAAAGTTAGTAATAAAGTAAACTTTTTATGTGATACCATCATTGTATTCTATATATATATATATATATATATATATATATATACACACACATCCATGAGGTCACATATCAGGAATATGATGATGCGATAGCTTTGAAGCTATTTGGTATAGGAATGAAATAAACAGAATAATATACTTAGGTATACTATTCTGTTTATTTCTGTTTAATAGGACGTCATAAATCGAGAAATGTAAAAGACACTGATCACAAAATGTTTAAACAAATTATCTGGGCATGTAAAAGGAATGTAACAAAAATAACTAACACTGGGGTTTATAGGTTGTAATAGTTGCCACATATGCTAGTAGCTTCGTTTGGATTAGCAAGAACAAACAAATGTACAATAAGTGGCAAATATGAATCATTACATAACTAAAAAACTGAATATGTAAAACCTTTATACAAAAATAAAAAAGTAAAACAAACAAACATGTAGAGCGTGGAAGTTGGCACAAATCAGTCATTGTTTAGTAGGTGTGAATGATAGTTTGCAGAAAAATTAAAGCCCAGTGTGCTGAAAGATCTAACAAGTGACTTCCATATGTTACAAATCATTCCTTCATTTCTGCTGAGAGTGCTTTGTGAGTGGATTAGTGCCAGGCCTGAGCTGTCTTCTCTGTTGTTATTGATGCCTTTTACCTTATATCTAAACTTCTAGATGTTTGCCCTATGTAAGTAAGGCCATGAGAACATGGAATATTATAAACTCCAGGATGTTTGTTGAAAGGGTTGTGGTCCTTGGGTGAGCATAATAGAGTTCGTACAGTCACAATGGGTTTGAAGGCCACACTTATGTCATGAGATTTCGTTCGAGAGACTAGCAATTTTTGAGAGAAAGTTTTCCAATATAAAGGATGGAAACAGAGACTCTGTAGTGAATGTCATGGATCTGTTGTGGAGAGTAAAATAGAGAGTTGCTAGCCAGGTGCAAGCTTCATGAAACAAGGAATATGTATGGAATTACAAAGTAGGGGACTATGATGAATTAAGGGGACAGATTAGTGATGTGCAGTGGCTTGATCAGTTGAAAGGGAGAGAAATCAGTAGTGCCAAGGATTTGTCCAGAATCAATTACTTATGGCAATGTTAGATTGAATTCCTAGGGTTCAGAGGATAAATAGGATTATATAGGAACTTTTGAGAAAGAGGACATTATGAAGGAGATATAAAGAACAAAGTATCAGCAGCATAGTCCTCTCAATCAGTAGTTACATTTGTAGTTACGTTGCTAGTAGAAGAAAGGGTGAATATGAAAGACTGACTTTAGTTGCTGGAGACGGAACAGTAGTCACATCTGCTAAAATATGGTAGGAATGTTTAATGAGTATTTTGTTAGTATATTTCATGTGGGAGAGGTAAGAGTAGCATTGAATAGCAAGAACAGACAACTGACAGTCAAGAATGTGAAGTGTTTAGAATATTAAGTAACCTTGATATTAATAAGGCTGTGGAATTGAATGAGATATCACCACATATATTAAGGTGAATATATGTGGTGATATCTCAAAATAGCTTGGAGTGCCCTTGGCCTGGTTATTCAAAAGAAGTCTAGCAACAGTAACAGTCTAAGGAGAGTGGGAAAAATAAACTATTTCTACTGCAAAAGGAAGAATACAAATCAATAGTGTCAAAGTATAGGCTGGTGTGTATATCGAGTGTAGTGGTGGCGATGTTAGAGAGGCTGGTTAGAGACAATAACTTGGATTGAAGAGAATGGAAATCTTTCAGGAGAGCACCATGGGTTTGGGGGGGGGAGGTCATGCTTTAGTAACTTGGTTACATTTTATTATCATCATCATCCTAAGACCCCCATGGAGTCACAGACTCATCTGTCATACACAAAAGGGACCTCCTTTGTGATGCCTGACACAAAGTCCATCTTTCCAATTAAATACACGTCTAATATCCAATCCTACTAAATAGATACAGAGGAATTATTGCATAAGATAATAGATGATGCAAGAACAAGAGGGTATCCATGGAAACTGTACAAAAGTCATGTGAGTAAAGAAGTGTAAAAGAGATTTTTTGTTTGGTGGGTAGTGAAGGAGTGGAATGCATTGCCAGAGTAGATAGTGAGTGCTCCAACATTAAATGTGTTAAGGCAATGTATGATGGAGACTGTGGTCTGATCTCCTGCGATGAGTCCATGGAGGCTTGGAAGAAATACTAATGTTACATATGAATAAAACTAAAAATAAAAATGTGTAAAAAGACAATGATAACTGCATTGCATTTAAACAGCTGAACCTCATGGTTGTTCTTGTGCTTTACTATGTGGTCTTACCAAATATAAATTTAAAATTTGGCTTCTATCACCCAAGCTTTTTTTTTTAATTTGCTATATCAAAAAAACTTGAAAAAGAGAAAACAAATTCAAATGATATTTTTTATATAATAAAATTCACATGCCATTTTGGAAATTTATGGAATAGAGGATATCATTATCGAGAAGCTTTGCTTTAGTTTTCTTGGCTAATAAAATAGTGCCTCAGTAAATATTTTGGAATTTTCCAACTGAATAACATAAATGAATATTTACATAATCCCTTAAATAAGGAAGAAAGTAAAAAAAGGAAGTGTGTCATAATTATATCCATAGGTTTTGATTAAAACAATAGTATATTATTTTCTGAGGCAGATGGTTATAAAAAGCATGTTATTCATTTATACAATACTGAAAAAATTACATTTGGTTATGTTGTTGATTTCTTGGTGAAAGTCATTAAGGTCATAAAAAATATGATCACCCACTTGCCCATTGTCAGTAGATTTTGCCAGCTGGCTAGTAGCTGCACTGGATAAAACAGAATAGTTCTTGTTTAATAAAAATTAACTTTCTGCAAATCTTATCTTTCAAAAATACAGATACAGCACTACTAATGAATGGAACTCCTACTGACTTATTAGGAAAAATCATTAAAAAAAAACGGGGTTCTTATGTGAGTAAATTTTTTTTCATGGCAAGTAGGATTTTGTATAGTTTGTTGAGCCCTGGAAATAAACATTTTGTACAGAGATTTAGCAGCAAAAAAACATGCTGACTTAATATAACACATATCTTTTTGTAATACTATTTAAAATCAATATTTGGAACACGACATTTTTTCAATCAAAACTTATGTTTTGTGTATCAAGTAATCATAACTATTTTTTTTAATTAAAAAAACAAGCCTTATAAACTCAAGGGGCAATGTGAGCTGAGGCTCATACAGAGTAGGCTTTTATAGACAATCCATGCTCATGTTGGGATTCAAACACACAACCTGTAAGTTGGAGAGCAGGTATGCTATCTATTCAGCCAACCAAGTAGCCTAAATGTTTTTTTTTTTTTTTTTTTTTTTGAGAAAAATAAACTTGAATATTTTTACAAACTATAATCAAAATTTGTGATCTTTAAATAACATGACTTTTCAGCTTGTTTTGTTCATTTTCAGAGCAATCATGATTTTCTTTATTTGATTTTTTATGGTACAAAGGCATCAAGGGTCATACTGCACCAAGACACATGTCACAATCACAAACATCCATATCCTTGGTGAGATTCAAACCCACAGCCTCTTCACTGGAGAGTGGATGGAAGGAGGGCAAGATTGTGCCACTTCATAAAGGAGGTGATCAAACTCAAGCATCAAACTATAGGCCTATCTGTGTGTCAGGTGTTGTGGTTAAGTTGTTGGAGAAGCTTGTGAGAACTAGGATCCAGAGTTGGGTTGACAACAATGGTATAATCTTTGATGGACAGCATGGATTTGCTAAAGGGAGGTCGTGTTTTAGTAATCTACTTACTTATTACAATAAAGTGACTGCTTCCTTGGACAGAGGAGAAGGATACACAGTAATATACTTGGATTTCGCAAAAGCTTTTGATAGAGTACCTCATGATAAGTTGACAGTCAAACTAGAGCAGATGGGGTTGGATTAGATTAGTGCATTGGATTGGAGACTGGCTATCTGATAGGTATCAACAAGTTGTGTATGGGGGTGCAATATCCAGGAAAAGGAAAGTCACTAGTGGAGTGCCTCAGGGATCTGTTGTAGGGCCATTACTATTTAACTTGTATATTAATGATATTGGCGAAGATTTGGAGGGAGATATTCAGTTGTTTGCAGATGATGCAAAGTTGGGACGAACCATAAAGAGTAGTGAAGATGTTGTGGCCTTGCAAGAAGACTTGAATAAATTGAGTGATTGGGCAAGCAAATGGGGATGCGAGTTCAATGTTGCAAAATGTAAGTTTTTAAAATTTGGAAAACAAAGATGGGATGCAGAATTTATGCTTGGTGAGAATATATTGTTGGAAGTGGAGGAAATAAGAGATCTGGGGGTGATAGTGGATAAGGATCTAAAATTTAGAGGGCACATTGCCAAAATTGTGAAGACAACACAAAGAGGAATGATGCGGAGGACACTGACGTGTAGAAGTAGGGAGATTCTTGTTCCATTGTATAAGGCTTTGATTAGGCCACACATGGACTATTGTGCCCAGATTTGGTCACCTGGTTTTCAGAAGGATGAAGAGATGTTGGAAAGGGTCCAAAGGCGACTGACTAAGGTAGTTTCTGACCTCTGGAATGTCGAGCATGAGGAAAGATTGAAAAGATGTAATTTGCAGAGTCTAGTGGAGAGAAGGAAGAGGGGAGATATGATAGAGACCTACAAGTTGGTAAGGGGTTGTTATATGATCAATGGTGGAGAAGTTCTACAGAGAATAGTGGGAGATCAGGGGAGAACCAGAGGTCATCCCTGGAAACTGTATAAAGAGGGTGTGAGTAGGGGAGTGAGAGGCAGGTTTTTTTCGTGCAGAGTTGTGAGTGATTGGAATGCCTTGCCTGAGAGTGTGGTGTCTGCAAGGAGTTTGAATGTGTTTAAGACGCGGTGTGATGAGAAGTGTGTGAGATAAAAGGACCTCCTAGATGAGTCTTTGACTCCATGAGGTCTCGTTTAATAATAATAATAATAACAACCAGGCCAACTCAAGGAAAAGACTTAAATATAGAGAGTGAAATGTATAATTGTGGAGGAAAAATGAAGTCCCGCTAAGTTAAAAAAAAATGGTTTCAAGAAAAAGGCAGTGGGTTGCTTAAAGATCAAATAACTGGGAGATTTCCACATTGACTTTCAAGAATGCAGAGAACTGACTGGGACTTCTGACCTAATATCCAATCCTTACCATCACGTGGTGCACTCTGCTAGTATTATTTATTAGGTACTGAACAAACATGGATGGGCTGGCAATTTGTGGCTTAGCTGACCAAATTGTATTCTCTATTGGCTTAAACCACAAATGCATATGATGGTACAAAATGATGAGATTTCATGGTGTGATGTTGCTTGGTTAAATAGGGACCCCTGCTGCTTCTGTGAGGAAACCAGAGAAAACAATGAAAAGTTAGCTACTGGAACAATCTCCAACTCTACATCTAGAAGAAGAAGAATAAATCCAAAGTAAGAAGAAATAAAGATAGGAACCATCAATATAAGGAGTATTAATGGAAAAGAAATCATACTTGCAGAAGAATTGGAAAAGTACCACATGGATATAATTGGCATTACTAAGACAAAAACAGGTGATATCTTACTAAATAATAAGTATAAGATGTTATCTTCTCTTCTTTCCAGATTCCATCAGTAGTCTGAAAGTGCTTTCCATCAGTGCCTTATCCTTGCTATTGGTCTTAGTACAGCAAAACTCTTCTTCTCACATTCCACTAAAGTAGATCTCCTCAATGAGATTTTTAGGACAATGTATTTTTAGGACAGCCAGGCTTTTCATTCCTTGAAAAGCCTGGCTGTCCTTGGATTCCATTCAATGGCTGCATAACAGATTTCTTGATGATTTTTCTTTCTTAAGTGTATGTCCAATCTAAATTTTCATTTTCTGATTTCAAGGTTGTGTTTTTGCTGATTGGTCTTCATTAGTAATAATTTGTGACCATCAAATTCAGAGTATGCTCCACAGACCTTGGTTTATGCTTATAGCTTTCTTTGTATTTCCTTTGAAAACAGCTACAATTCACATTCATATAAAAGAGCTGATTTAATACATGCATTAAATATTTTTATATAAGTGGGAATATTTTTAGTTTAGCATTAACACTTCTTGCCTTTTGAATTCCTTATATCAACATCTCTAGTTGCTTCTCCATCTGCAGATAAAATACTGCCAAGATATGTAAACTTAAGATTAAGACACATGCACGCAGGCACTAAAACAGCAAATGAGGTCGAAGAGAGGAAACTACCGTTTTTCCTAAAGTTTTTTTTATGGCCAAACAGGCAGGATAGCAATATCAGAATTTCAGAACACGAGGACTACATCTGGTTTCACCAGTACAGCCACTATGGGCTTGCAGATCATGCTCTGGATACTAGCCACAGAATACGTTGCAAGAAAGTCACAGTAATACACCGCAACAAGTTTAAATTTGAAAGACTATTCATAGAATCAGCCTTGGCCCTAAAAAACATCTCAAACCTTAACAAAAATTTGGAAGACATACATCATGAGAACATCAGCCCAACAGCCAAGAATACCTAATATAGCACGCTGAGGGGGGGGGGGGCACCATCAGGACTTGAAAATGAAAAGGAGAACAGTAGTCTCCTCTCTTTGACCTCATTTGCTGTTTTAGTACCTGCGTGCACGTGTCTTAATCTTAAGTTCCCATGAAGATGGCAACATGACGTTGCCGAAATATAGGAAATATATATAAGGTTTATTTTAATTTATATTCCAGTTTACATTGTGAATTCCTTAAGTTATTTAACAATCATGTACAGTCAACATATAAGCCTTTCTACGAGAATTAAGATATGTAAAATTGGAAACAGCCTCAATTTTTCCATTTTCAATTGTATGTGGTGACTAGTCATTCTTTTGGACCTTGGGAAGACATATACCTGACAAAAAAGGGCAACTTGTGCCGTGTCTTTTATGTCGCAAGACTTATCTATAGCAAGTGATAAGGCAGAAGAAGGTTGAATATCTTCCACCTGCAAATATGTTACATTTGAAGACATTTTAGCTATTCTATGTTGTACTGTTTTAGCGGATACGAGAAGCTGGGCATAATGAAATATAATTTATCAAAAAACATTTTACAACGATATTTCCCAATTAAAAATACCTACCTAAATAAAATAAATAATTCTCTAATAATTTAATTATTAAAATAAATAATTTAGACACGAAACACTGTTTGTCTCACTCTCTCACGTACTGATTGACTATAAGTACATAGTTTCGTCGCATCTGTGGTCGCCTCCCGTGTGCGGTGATCGCCGACTGGCACGAACGGACTTGTCAGAACGTGTTTATCACGGCGCAGTCTGCACATTTTAGTTTTTTTTTTTAATTTTTGGCAAATATTAGATACTTAGTTTACGAGTAAAGGTGTATGCCCAGCTATGCCGAAATCAATGAAAATTACCAAACATATAAACTTCCGAGAGCTTCCGACGGACTGACGACAGTGACGATGCGTGTCACGGGGGAGGGCTGCGGTGAAAAGCGAGTACAAGTGGCTGAGAGATAGAATCGGTGCCTAATCCTCATTAATCGATTCAGAACGATTTTTAAATTTTTTTTTTTTGATAAAATAAATAATATTTGTGTATGGAACTAAAGAGCCGCAGCTTCACATCCAAAGAGCTGCATGTGGCTCGCGAGCCGCAGGTTGCCGACCCCTGACCTAGTACTTAAGATTTAGTTGCATCTGTATCATTTTAAAAATTGAGAACAAAATCTTCAAAATGCTATGAAGGGCTGAGTTTAGTAAGGTATTTAAGGTATGGTAGGTTTTTAACTTCACAGAGCACAAGAAACTATTTTTGCAGTGAGAACAAAACCCATTATTGCCCCCCCTCCCCCCAATGGCAATACCAAAATCACCAGGACATCCAAAAGCATGGCATATACATAGGGTGCATTTCTTCCGAAGAAGGGGGGGGGGGGGGGGGTACTGAAACACGGTGACTTTTTTTTGTGCCAATTAAATATATTATATTTGTAATTTAATGTATTAATAGGTGACATGCCAGGGCAGAGTTTGTTATAATTTAGGTAATGCAATACCTAAATTATAACAATAAATGTAATATCAAAGGTTCACTCTCTAAGTTCTCTGGTCTGGTCATTTTTGAAATTGTCAACATATTTATGGATAAATAATTGATTTCTATAATAATAATAATATTATAGAACAGTAATAAAAGGCAGAAAAACCATTCTTATGAGTTTTTTTTTTTTTTTTTAACTTGAAAGTGTTGCTGGCCTGGTTGGCTGAGTGGTTAGTGTATCCGCTCTCCAGCCAAAAGGCTGCGGGTTCGAATCCTGCCGTGGGCATGGATGTGTGATTGTCTGTGAAAATACTAGTGGTGGTGGTGGTTGGCAGTAGATGGCATTGGTGTAGTTGCAGTTTGTTGTAGTTGGTGGATTGAGTGGTGGGGACAGAGTTGTAGAGTAGGTGCCCTCCCTCGATGAGTCTTTGGACTCCCTGGAGGTGTCATGTAATAAAAAAATAAAGTAATAAAAATAAAATTTATTCTCATTTCTGTTTGTATTTATTTTCCAACCAACTTTGAGTGGTTCTTCTTGTAAATGTGGTTAGTTTACTTTGGATATCTGCATGTCTGTGAGCAATTAGACATACATCGATACATTATATTCAGGCAATAATGATCAAGGAAAGGAAGAAGATAGCATTCAAACCTTGATTGGAAGATCATGTGGGCATACTTCAAAATGGGAAAATGAAACATTCGTGCCTATGATCTCACAGAAGATCATTACAAGGTTCCTCTAAGGAAAAAGTTGGAGAATTTTTCACATCATTAGAACAGACACCTGACAGAGAAAATGGAAAAAGTGGTCCTTGTTGGAGATCTAAACAGCAGAATAGGAAACAAATCCCATCAGGCATATAGGAAAGTATCTGCTTGATTTCTGCTAAGGACATGGACTAGTCATTACTAATACTATGCTCCAACATGAAGATGTGCACAAGTTCACATGGAGATAAGACACAAGAAATAAGAAAATCCTCATTGGCTATGTCATTGTTGATACTGATATCTTCATGCTGGTTCAAGATACAAGAGTGTGTAGATGATTTGAAATTGGAAGTGACCATTACTTAGTGCTAATCTGGATAAAAATGGATATTACATAGAAAAGAACAGTATATAATAGCGAAGTTGAAGCAAATCATCAGAGAGAATTGCAAAAAGTTGAGAGACGTTTAAATGAGCACAGGGAATAAAAGAAACAACAAAGCAAGGAAACAGGTAAGTCAAAAAATAACGAAAATCAGGTAAGTGACGTTGTTAGTAAAAAGAAAGAAATTATTTGGTATGGTGACTATAATAAAACATGCTATAGATGAGAGAGTTATAACATTGAGTTTTCCTGGAGCGAAAATTAAAAATAACTCAAGTAATTCAAAAACAGAAAAGAAAAGTAAATGAAATGGTAGTTGTAGTATGTACGAATGATTTAACTGGTGAGAAGTTCAGTATGAGAGAGGACATGAAAGGGTTGCTGGAAGAGGCAAGAGTGAAGAATGAGAAAGTGAAAATCGTTAGTATTTTACCTTACTATGACAAAAATGAATCAAAAAGAAGGGCTATGATGGCAAACGATTCAATGTGTAGACTATGTAAAAGGAATGGATGTGAGTTTTTGGATGTGTGGAGTGAGTTTGAGGGAAGATTGGATTTTTATAAGAGGGATGGCCTACACCTGAATTCGTTTGGTATCAGGAGTCTGGAAAAACTAATAACCAGTATGAGACCTAAAACACAGAGAGTCAGTGAAACTAAATTATAAAGGGAGGAATGACGTGAATGTGAGTTTTAGAGTGAAAATGATATATAACTGTGTTAATGATGGGAACGGGATTTGTCATGGGAATGTTGACAAGGTGAGAATGATTTCGGGTTTGTGTTCGTCTGGTTCGGACCAATCATATGTCTGCAAAGATGTCTACATGTGTAAGGCATTAGAGACATCAGGCAGACTGCAAACAAGGGTATACTAAAGAACATGAAAGTAAATTATTATGTCTGTACACGAATGCTAGGAGTATCAGAAACAAAGGGGTAGAGTTTGTTGCCTTAGTCAATATGTTGCGACCTCAGATTGTAGGAATTAGTGAGACCTGGCTATCAGAATCAGACCTATATTAACTGGTATCAAGTGTCATGAGTACAGTATTTTTAGGAAGGATAGAATGGCTAGGGGAGGAGGGGGCATGCTGCTAATGATATTGGATGACTTAAATCCAGTTAGAGCTGAGACCTATGAATGTAGTAATAGTACTAATAGTACTAGTAGTACTAATAGTAATAGTACATTTCATGTGGCAGTGAGTTTGAAGCCATCTGGTGCGAGGTGGAATCTAATAAGACAAATTACACAGTGGGATGTTGTTACAAACCTGGTGGATCGGTTGCTGGTGATGAAGAAATGCATCACCAAATAGAAAAGGTGAGAGTGAAAAGAGTAATCATAATGGGAGACTTTAATTATACAAATATTGATTGGGTAGCAGTAGAATCTCATGAGAAGAATGAAAATGCATTTATTGAGCTGTTGCAAGACAACTTCCTCACGCAGCATGTGACAGAAGGAACTCTAGGTCAAAGAGTGCTAGATTTGATTATAGTGTCAGAGGGCATTTCAGTTAAAGACGTAATTATTCTGCCTCCAGTTGGTACTTACTGTCGAAGTGACTAAGTTTATGAATGTTCCATTCAGAAAAGGTTACATGTTGAACTACAAAGCAGGAAATTAAGACCAACTGAGGAGTATACTGAGTTCAGTGGAATGGGATCGGTTGCTGGATGGAAAGGATATCGACAGTGTATGGGAAGCATTTAAACAATATTTAAATGATGTGATATCAGAATGTGTCCCGAGAGTTCGAAGAATAAATAGAGTAGGAGTCAAATGGAAGTGTAATCTTATTAAGCAAGAGATTCGTAAGAAAAGGACAATGTGGAAGGAATACCGTTTGCATAAGGATGACGTCCATTATGAACGTTATAAGCAACAGGCTAGAATAGTCACAACTGTTGTACGGAAAGCAAAGTCTGATTATGAAAAGAAACTGGCACTGCATGCTAAAGACAACCCACAAGAATTCTATCAATATGCTGCAAGCAAAAGAAAGAATGAATATGAAAGAATAACTCTTCTAAATCCAGATGGAGTGAGGGTTACTGATGCAGAAGAGGTTGTTCAGTTAATGAGTGCCCATTTCGTTAAAAGCTATCAACCTTCATCTCTTCACTAGATGAAGAAATGCAGGTGTGTGAGGCCAAGGTATTAGAGCTGTTGCACAAACTGAATAAGAATTCAGCAATAGGGAGTGACGGAATATCAACATGTGTGCTAAATGAGTGTTCAGCTGAATTGATTATTCCTTTAACCAGGATGTTTAATATGAGTCTCAGAACAGGGAAGATTCCGCAGGAATGTATGGTAATTCCATTGCATAAGGGTGGTGCAAAGACCGATGAATCAAACTATCGACCAATTAGTATCTCAGGAGTGAAGATTTTAGAAAAATTAGTTAGGGCCTGCATTCAGAAATGGGTTGACAGTGAATCTCTACTTTGCAATGAACAACATGGGTTTACTAAGGGAAGGCCATGTTTTAGCAACTTGCTCACATTCTATGAAAATGTTACCATTGAACTAGACAAGGGGAATGGATACACCCTGATACTTTTGGATTTTGCTAAGGCTTTTGACAGAATACAACATGACAGAATGCTACATAAATTGGAGAAAATGGGTTTGGGTTATACAACATTAGCATGGATAAGAAGATGGCTGACTGGCGGATATCAAAAAGTGGTATACAGGGGGAACTGAGTCAGCAAGGTGTACCACAAGTGGTGTACCACAAGGATCAGTGCTTGGTCCACTGTTATTCAATCTGTACATTAATGATATTGGGAAGGATTTGACAAAGCGACATACACTTATTTTCTGATGATGCAAAGATAGGCAGGGTAATCCTGAATGCTGCTGATATGCAGTCCTTGCAGAATGATTTGAATAAGCTGGAATTGTGGGCATGGGAAAATGGGTGTCAGTTCAATGTCAGTAAATGTAAAGTCATTCACTTCGGCATGATTACCTATCCAATGTCATATTATATTGGTGGGATTACGCTAGAAGAAACTGATGAGGCTAGGGATCTTGGAGTGTTAATAGATAGGAAGCTAAAGTTCAGGGGCCATGTGGCAAAGATTGAAAATACACCTCAAAAGATAATTGCAATGCTCAAACGAACGTTCACATGTAAAGATAAGGATGTTATTTTGCCTCTTTACAAGGCCTTGATAAGACCTCACTTGGACTATTGTGCGCAGGTCTGTTTCCGATGTCATTCTGATATATTGGAGAGAGTACAAAGGCAAGTGTTAAAAAAGATATCAGGATTGTGGAATACTGATTATGAAGACAGGGTGAGAATTTGTAGATTGCAGACACTAGCAAACAGGAGAAAGAGGGGTGATATGATTGAGACTTACAAACTGCTGAAAGGGTCATATGGGATTTCAACTGATAGAATTTTTTAATTTATGGAGGGTGGAGAAAGGACGAGAGGGCATCCTTGGAAGCTGAGAATGAAGGCTGCCAAGAAGGGTGTAAGGGCTAGATTTTTCTCTCAGAGGGTGGTGCATGATTGGAATGGATTGCCATTGGATGTTGCGAGTGCAAGCAGTGTGAATGAATTCAAGAATAAGTATAATAGCTGGTGTTTGTAGTATGTGGCCTCCCTCAATAAGTCTCTGACTCTCTGGAAGTCTCTCTTAATAATAATAAGAAGAAAGTTTTAAAAAGAATTAAAGTTGAGCAGCTTTTACAGGTAAACTGCAGACTCTACTATACAAACATTACTGAAGAAAATTTGAAGCAGTTTTAAAACAAGAACCAAATCTTGGAATCAGTAGCAAGCTCTGAAGAAGATAGTGATTGATTGATTGATTTAGCTAGGGAGGTATGTGGTGAAGTTGTCTGTAAAGACAGAAAAATAAGAACTCAATGGAAGACACAAGAAGTTAAAGATGCAGTTCTGGAGAAGATGAAAGCATACCAAAAGTTCCTAGCAAATAAGTTGACAGATGCCCTACAACAATACAGAAAAAAAAATAAAAATAAAAGAGGTAAGCTATGTGTAAAAGTAGCTAAACAAAAGTCATGAGGAGACTGGCAAGAATATAGAAATTATCAGAAATGTGGCAACATGTTCTGGAGGGTATTAAAAAAGCTTGTAAAAGTGTAAAAGGAATCAAGATGATAAAAGTGATATGAAAACTGAAGATAAGGATATCCTAGATGTCTGGAGTAATTACTTTGAAAGATTGTTAAATGAAACAAGCAGTGACAGAACATGCTAGAACATTAGGAATGCGAAGAGAAGTATATATCAATATTTGAAGAAGGAAAAAAGCCATCAAAATCCTGAAATGCAGAACAGCTTAAGTAGATGATATTCGACCAGAAATGCTAAGTATGGAGGTAAAAGTTTTTGATGAAGCTACACTGCATAATTCAAAGGGCCTGGTCAGAAAGTTGAATTCTAGATGGTTGGAGTAGAGTTCTAATAGTTCTCATCTATAAAAATATAAAAAAAATTAAAAATTAAAAAAAAAAAGAAAAAAAAAGAGAATAAAGCTGAATGTGAGAATTACAGAGGAATTTCTGTACTTAGTGTTTCAGGTAAGATTTATGCAAACATACTAGTTTGCATAGTGGTTCAAAAAGACTGTGGAAGAGAAACCTGAAGGAAAAACAAGCTAAGTTCAGGGCAAATAAAGGTTGTCAAGATCAGATTTTCAGTTTATGACAAATAGTTGAGTAAACATAGAAAGATCTGGAAAAGGCATATGACAAAGTGTCCAGAGAAAAACTTTTGTATATGGGGTAAATGGAACATTATACAGAACAAATACATAGTCCATATTTAAGTTGTAAGTCAGCAGTTAGAATTAAAGGAAATACAGGAAGATGGTTTGATGTAAAATCAGGGATAAGACAAGGATGCACATTTTCTCCACTCTTTTCATCATCTATATGGATGTCATTATGAAAGAAAGTGACATTAAACCTGATATTAGAATAGAACATGTCAAACTCAAAAGTTCTGCTTTATGCAAATGATAGTGCACTCCTAAACACATCTAGTGCAAATCTCCAGGAAAATCAGCAATAAAAAAAGACCAAAACTATGAAAATAGGCAGAAACATTGAACAGGTGGACTACATTCTGAATCGAGAGTCTATAGAACAGGTAAAATATTTCAGCTATTCAGACAGATTTTCAGTAAAGATGGCAAGTTAAATCTGGAAATAGACAACAGAATAAGCTAAGCGGGTATGGTGGATAGCCAGCTGAATAAATTTCTATGGAATAAGACAGAATTTAGGCCAAAATACTAAAGCAGCAGTATACAAGTTAAAAGTTAAAGATCTGAGAGTTAGGTTAGGAATAAAGCACTCAAAGACAAGTGACCTGAGGATTCTGAAAAAAATTAAGATAGTAAACAGATGATATCATGGCAGCATCATATTAAAAATGAAAATAATAGAAAGGAATTTGATATTGTTAGCATTCAAGAATGTGTAAGCAGAGCTAATCTAAGGTGGTTTGGTCAGTTAAACAGAATGAATGAGAAAAGGTTAGCGAAACAGGTGTTTAATGCCAAGATGACAGGAAATAGACCCAGAGGAAGACCAAGTTCTAGGTGATTGATTCAGTCAGAAGTACCTTAGATGCATGAAATGTTAGATATGAAAATATCGGAATGCTAACAAGTAATGGACTAATTTGGAGGAAAATTGTGGATAGAAGATTAATAATAATAGCATAAACTGAATCATGTAGTGCTGTCATAGCAGTCTGAACACCCCTTGAGGTACATATCAGGAAATTGATGATGATGAAAAAGGCAGCTAATTCCAAACATCAGCAGAGAACCTTGATAATGAACTTTCTGAACATACTGTTGCAGTTATTGTTGTTTTTTTTAATTAATCCCATACACAAGAGGTAGAAGGACCTATAAGCAGATCAGTGCTTGTGTGTGTGATGCAGGTGAGAACTAAGAAGTTTATTGATATTTTTTGAAGAGTTTCAGGATATCCTAGTTTTCTTTTTCCTAATGGTTTGGTAAATCTTTGTTTTCATTCTTTCAACATGTTCCATCCATTTATGTTAATATTTTTTTAAATTTTTTCTATTACTGATTCCTGGTTCAATTCTTTCATAATTTCTTCATTTCTTTTTGTGATTCAATAGAGTATATTTTGCAGTTTTTCTCATAAACTTCATTTCAGCTGTTATTAATCTTCGTTTGTCTTTTTGTTTTATTATCCAGATTTCCATACAATAGGACTGGTAGGGCTAAGTATTGTATACTTTTAGTCTACACCCTCTGTCCAAAAAGAAACCGAACTTTTGATAGAAAATAAAACACAGGCCAATTATAATTATTCAAATAATTTATTTCAATCAATATACTCTCCCTCAGCTTCGATACAGTGTTTGGCATGGTCAATTAATTCATTATTTGAGTTTTTTTTATATCGGTTTTTGGGATACTGTTGAGGGTCATGGTTACTGCTGCTTGAACGTTTTCAATGGTGTCGTATCGCTTTCCTTTGATCGGTAAATGAAGTCGGAGGAAAAGAAAGAAGTCACAGGGTGCTAAATTAGGTGAATACGGAGTGATCCAACACACAAACTTAGTTTTGACTCAAAAACTGTCTCAGAATGTTCGAACAATGAGATGGTGCATTATTGTGCAAAAGTGACCAGCTGCCTGCATCACGATATTCATGCCATACGTGACGAATTCTTGCTATCAATCGCTTCAAAACTTCTCGATAAAACTCACCATTGGCCGTTTTGGCTAGGCAAAATGAATTCTTTGTGGATAATACCCTTGGAATCGTAGAAACAAATCAGCATTGTCTTTACTTTTGATTTCTCCAAGCGACTTTTTTTCGGATGCCCCTCTTCTGGAGGTCTCTACTCGGTACTACTCTGGTGCTTTGTTTCGGTCTCATACTCAAAACACCATGTTTTGTCACCAGTAACTATCATTTCAAGGAAGTTTGAGTCCTTACGAGCGGTTTTAATGAGGTCCTTGCAGCGTTTAATTCGATACATTTTTTGGTCGTCAGTCAACTTGTGGGGAACAAATCACGAATTCAATTTACGAAGGCCCAAACTCTCGTTCAAAATGTTGTGAACAGTTGATTTTGGAATCCCCAATTCATCTTCAATCAATCTTATGGACAATTTCGGGTTTTCTTTGATGAAATCATGCAGTTTTTGGATGTTAACTTCGCTCAGTCCAGTTTTTGGATGGCCCGGATTTTCATTGTCCTCAAGCGTCTCACGACCACTTTGAAATCGCTTAAATCACTCGTAATCTTGAGTATGGGATAAGCATTCACGGTATGCTTTTTGAAGCATTTGATGCGTTTCGGTAAAACTTTTATCATTTAGCACAAAAGTCAATTGCAGCTCTGTTTGAAATTCATTTTCTGACCGTTTGTCAAAACACACTGTCACTCTTGGCACTATAACTTGGCTTCTAATGAAACAAATGTCATAAACAGTTGACACAAGGTCAACTGTTTATGACATTTGTTTAACATGTTGCCGCTTTTGACAACAAAAAGATACAACAGGTGGTGCCACTAGTTCTATTTTCGAAAAAGTTTGGTTTCTTTTTGGACAGAGGGTGTAGTTTGTTTTTGAACTAGGTTATTTTTAAACATAGAGTTACACCTGTTATTTTTAAATATTTTTCAAGTTTTAGGTTTATATTTTTTTTTTCATTTCATACCTAGGATGTATGATTACTCCATATGTAATCATACATCCTAGGCAGTTAAATGAATTCACCTGTTCTAAAATCTTGTTATCTATTATTATTTTAGTTTTCATTGGATCTTGTCCTTTAAAGACCATCATTTTTTATTTTTCTGTTGATATTATGATTTCATAATCTTTGGCTATTTCGTTTAAATTTAAAATATCTTTCTGTAAGTTATCTTCAGAATTTGTAATTATTATTTGGTCATCAGCAAAAAGGAGAGTGTTTAAGTTCACAGTAGGAGAAAGTGATGGAAATTTTTATTCCATTTTATTATTATTTTATTTAGATAAATATTAAAAAGAATTGCTGAAAGGTGATATCCCTGTCAGATTCCGTGGTTTATCTCTCTCAGATATGATATTTCATAATTTAATCTTATTTGTATTTGATTATTTTCATACATTATTTGCTATTTGTCTTTCTTTTAATATGTTGAATAAAATACTTCTTTTAACTTAATTAAATGCTTTTTCAAAGTCAATAAATGTAATATGTGTTTCTAAATTGTATTATCTACTTTTCTCTATTATTAATTTTAGGCAAAAGGCCAGGTCTATACATGATTTCTGTATTACTGGGAATAATGGTAGGTGAACTGAGTTCTCTTTTGTGAAAGAAAAGGCAATAATTTTGGTGATGTTGAAGGTGTAGTTCTGATTTTGGTGTGCCTGCTGTCTAACATGTTTTTAAATTATATTTCTGTGGATTGACTGGAGATATTAGCTAATAATGCAAAGTTGGAGAGAATTATAAGGAGCACGGCTGATGTTTATTCCCTGCAAGAAGATTTGAATAGACTTTCAACTTGGAAAAATGAGTGGGGCTGCAGTTTTAATATTATTATTACATGACACCTCCAAGGAGTGCAAAGACTCATTGATGGAGGGCACCCACTCTACAGCTCTCTGTCTCTACCACTCAATCCACCAACTACAGCAAACCAATGCATCATCTACACCAATGCATCTACTGTCCACCACCACTAGTATTTTCACAGACAATCACAAACATCCATGCCCACAGAGAGATTCAAACACTCAGTCTTTTTGGCTGGAGAGCGGATACGCTAACCACTCGGCCAACCAGGCTGGCTATATTAATAAGTGCAAGGTATTACATTTATTAATGTAATACCTTGTAATTTATGAGATTTGAGATATAGGAGTCATGGCTGACAGTAGACTGAAGTTTAGTGGCCATATTTCAAGTGTTGCAAAGACTGCACATTATTCTGCTGCTCATAACAAGTACACTAACATGTAGGGATAAGGAGGTGGTTGTGCTATTATATAAAGCACTGGTCAGACCACACTTGGACAATAGTGCTAGGATTTGGTCACAACATTAAGACAACATGAGAGTTCTGGAATGTGGTCATGGAGAGAAATTAAAGGAATGTGGATTACAGAGTTTGGTGGATAGGAGGAAAATAAGTGATATGATACAGATTTTAAGTTAATAAGAGTATTTTGTTGGATTAATCAGGAGGGGATTATAAAAAGAGTGGAATGTGAGATGGGAAGAACCAGAGGCCATTCCTGGAAGTTTTGCAAGAGAGTGGTAAAGAGGATGTGAGGAGTAAATTTTTACAAGGAGAATTGTGGATGAATGGAACACATTACTAGAATATGTTGTTAATGCAGGGAGTCTTATGGATTTTAAGATTCAATATGAGATATATATATATATATATATATTGTCAGTTGAATGAACCTTCCATGATAAGTCTCCTGACCCCATGAAGAGTGTGACAATAATGTTCCATTTACTCAATAGAATTGTAGTATTTTGAAAAGCTTTTCTCTTGGATACCTTCTCATCTTTTTTTTTTTTACAAAATTTAAGTACAAATTGTTATGTTTCCATGATTTTTCAACTATCTGTCAAACTGAAACTCTGATCTTGATAGCCCCTATTTTAACTAACATCAGCTTGTTCTTCTCCAAGTTTCTATCCACAATTTTTCTCAAGCACACTTACATAAATCTTACCTGGAATACATAGTAGAGAAATTTATCTGTAATTCCCACATTCAGCTTTATTTCCTTTTATAGATGAGAACTTGAGAGCTTTACTGCAATCATCCAGAATTCAACTTTCTGACAAGGTCCTCTATTATCACTTATTTTGCTTAACAGTTCCAGACATGGATAGAAGAGGTGCACAAATTCACATGGATAGAAGAGGCAAGGAATAAGAAAAGTCTCATTGACTATGTTATTGTTGATAGTAATGTTTTCTCCCTGGTGCAGGACACCAGAGTGTACAGAGGATTTGAAATTGGAAGTGATCACTATTTAGTCTTGAGCAGAATAAAATTGAATTTCATATTGAAAAGAATAACATGTAAGAAAGTTTTAAAGCAAATAAAAGTTGAGCAGCTCTCAGATGTGAACTGTAGACTAAAATACACAAAGATTATTGAAGAAAAAATGAAAGAGTTTGAGAGCAGGAATCAAACCTTGGAGATTCAGTGGCAAACTCTGAAGAAAACATTGATTGATTCTGCCAGAGAGGCATGTGGTAAGGTTGTCTGTAAGGATAGAAAAATCAGGGCTCCCCTGGTGGACATAGGAAGTTTTAAAGAGGCAGTGAAGGAAAAGAAGAAAGCATATCAAAAGTTTCTGTCAAATAAGTCAGCTTGTGCTCTTAGAGAATACAGAGACAAATGCAAGAATGCTAAACACTGTGTAAAACTAGCTAAACAAAAGTCATGGAGGACTTCGGCAAGAATATAGAAAATAAATATCAAGAAGGTGGCAAAATATTCTGGAGGTTGTTGAAGAAGCATAGGAATGGAGGAAAGAGTGCTATAAAAGGAATTAGAGATGATAAAGGTGACATGAAAACGGGAGAAAAGGATATCCTTGAAGTATGGAGTAATTACTTTGAAAAACTGCTAAATGAAACAAGCAGTGATGACAGCACGGTGATAAAAAACACTGACCAGGCATGCAGTCAGGAATACATATCCATACTTGAAGTAGAAAAAGCCATCAAAGACTTGAAATGTGGAAAGGCTGCAGGAGTAGATGATATTCGACCAGAAATGCTGAAGTATGGTGGTAAAAGAATCTTACAGTGGCTGCACTGCATAGTTTCAGAAAGCTTGGACAGAGGGACAAATTCCCGATGATTGGAGTAGAGCTCTCATAGTACCCATATATATAAAAAGGGAAATAAAACTGAATGTGAGAATTACAGAGGTATTTCCCTACTGAGTGTTCCTTGCAATATCTATGCAAGTATACTTGAGAAATGGTCGAGAAGAATTGTGGAAGAAAAGCTCGGTGAAGAACAAGCTGAATTCAGGACAAATAGAGGCTGTCAGAATCAGATCTTCACTTTACGACAAATAGTCGAGAAAGCATGGATAAATAACAAAGATCTGTATTTAAGTTTTGTTGATTTGGAAAAAGCATATGACGAAGTGCCAAGAGAGAAGCTATTCAATACACTACAGTTATATGGTGTCAATGGGGCATTATATCAAGCAATACTTAGTCTTTATTTAAATTTTAAGTCAGCAGTTAGAATTGAAGGAAGTACAGGAAGATGGTTTAATGTTAAATCTGGTGTGAGACAAGGATGTACATTATCCCCTCTGTTATTCATCATCTATATGGATCACATTATGAAGGAAAGTGGTAGTAAACATGATATCAAAATTGGAGATGTTAATGTCAGCTCTTTGCTTTATGCGGATGATGTTATACTTCTAAATAAATCCGCTACAAGTCTGCAAGATTCTCTGACTAAATTGAATAGCTGTTGTAATAGATATGGTATGAAGGTCAGCAATAAAAAGACAAAGACAATGAAAATAGGCAGAATCATTGAAAATGTCAACTGTGTTGTGAATGGAGAACCTGTGGAACAAGTAAAACATTTCAGCTACTTAGGCACGATTTTTACTGAAGATGGTAAATTAAATATAGAAATAGACAACAGAATCAGCAAAGCTGGTATGGTGGGAAGTCAACTGAATAAATTCATATGGAATAAGAGAGAAATTAGTCGGAACACTAAATTAGCTATATACAAGACAGTGTTCAAACCAGTTTTAACTTATGGATCTGAGAGCTGGGTCAGAAGTAAAACACTTGATCAAAGACTAGAGACTGCAGATATGAGAGTCCTGAGAAAGATTATAGGCGTGAACAGAGGCATCGATGGCAATATCAGATTAAAAACAAGGATATTAGGAAAGAACTTGACATTGTCAACATCCAGGAATGCGTTAACAGAGCTAATCTCAGGTGACATGTTCACTTAAACAGAATGGGTGAAGAAAGATTAGCAAAACAAGTGTTCTCTGCCAGGTTGGCAGCAAAACGACCCAGAGGAAGACCAAGATATAGGTCTATTGATACAGTACAAAGTGCCTTAGACGATAGAAATATAAGATCTGATAATGTTGGAGTCTTGACAAGTAACAGACTGATTTGGAGGAAAATTGTAGATAGGAAGTTAGTAATGATGTAAATTTTTCATGTAGTACTATCATATCCTGTACACCCCTTGAGGGTACATGGCAGGAATTTGATGATGTATTTCAAAGTAATCACTCCACACATCTCGAACATCCATATCTTCAATTTTCATGTCAGCTTTATCATTTTTGATTCCTTTTACAGTATTCTTTTCTCCATTTGTCAGCATTTTGAATAATCTCCGTTTTGCCACCTTCTTAATATTTATCTTCTATATTCTTACATTCTTCTATGTTTTTCTCTGTATTTTTTAAGGGCATCTGCCAAATGATTTGCTAGGAGCTTTTGGTATGCTTTCTTCTTTCAAGAACTGCTTCTGTAACTTCTTATGTCCATCATGGTGTACTTATTTTTCTATCCTTGCAGACAACTTCACCACATACCTCAGTAGATTAATCAATGTTTTCTTCAGAGTTTGCCACTGGAACTCCATGGTTTGGTTCTTGTTTTTGAACAATTTCATGTTTAATTGAATAATATTTGTATAGTTGAGTGTAGTGTTTTAAAAGCTGCCCAACTTTAATACTTTTTAAAACTTTACATATTTCTTCTTACATACATATTCTTACATATTTGCATTTCTTAACAGAGATCCAAAGTAACAAAAATGACAATCCAGAACTTGTTTGGATTGTCATTTTTGGAGAACTAATGTAAGTAGATGCTAAAAATGTATATATAGTTGATTTCTGTCAAGAACTCAGTTTTTTTAAGAGCAAGGTCTACTTTTATTCTGCAGTATGAAAGAGTTAAATGCTTTTATCTTCTGCAACATATCTATAAAAATTACATGCAGGAGATATTCTCAAACCTTTATAATGCACTGTGCAAGAAGCAATTGAAGCTACAGCAAAATAAAATTCATCGAAAATCATGTACAGTCTCATTTCCTTTCCTTTAGCGTTATCTGAAATGAATGCATAATCTCAGATAGTCTTGAATGCTTAACGAGCTAAGGAAACCTTGGCATCAATTGCCAAATAGAAAATAAAAGTTTATATTGTTTCTTACACATTCTTTGTCCAAAGTACAAAACATTTCTGCTATTAAAGTTAAATTAAAGAGATAAATTTTCAGAACTTTACGACAGGAAGCACAGAAGTTGGTCTCTGCCTCCCCCCCCCCACACACACACTCAACACACACTCCATTTTTGTGATTCTGACTCTGATAGTACACTAATACTGCACATAATACACTCTAGACAAGAAGTTAGCTAAGCTATTCTGAAGAACATGGTTTGTTTGTTTGTTCATTTGTTTTTACATCATTTCAAATTTGCAATAAGCAAAGCGACTTCGTTACTTCATGCACAAAGAACTACCCGAACATGATTTTAATATTTTTTTGGTTCTTGATGGGAATGTTGCTGTGGAATCTAACAGTGGAAAATTTTGATGTTAAATTTGAAACCAGCTGTTGTTTAGGAATTGTTCAAAGCAATGTTTAAATGAATCAAGATATTGAAACTTCATATTTGCTATAGTCAATGTCTTGGCTTATTGCTTTTTTTATTGTGGTGAGAACAGCCTGGTGAATGCTCTCAGAGTATGGTCCTGTCTTATTTCTCTTAAGAATGATTTCAATTCAGTACTCCTTAACTTACCTATCCCACTTCACATCCAGCTTTCTTAGCCTCCAAAAATGTTCTCATCCATTCATGATGCTGCTTCTCACTTGTTAGATCCCAAATCCACCCACCTTTAAAAAAGGTTTTCACATTTTAGATGGTGGTGCATCAAAAATCCCTCCCCCCCCAAAAAAAAAGCATTATGCTGTTCAGAAGAGAGCAGCCTGCTTAACAGATGACACTTCTCTCTCTTACACAGATTCAGTCTCTAATATTTTCTCATAGAATTTCTGTTTTTGCATTATGCTTTTTCTGCATGTATTTTCACCATCATTCTTCTAAGCATATAAAAATGCAAGAAAAGCTGTTGGACATCATCCATACATAGTTCAGTTTCAAGTTTATCAAGAAACTTCTTATCCTCCTCTTTCATACCATCTGTTTCTGTTCTTTGAAAATATCTCTCATACACGAGTTTTCCTACAACTGTACTTCTGTGTTATAGGTTTTGAGACCTCGTGTATGGAGATTGATATCAGAACAAATCAACCATTACAGTCTATAAAAATAAATGTAATAAACTTAGCATTTACTAACATGCAAATATAAGCATAAGTTTTATGTGGAAAAGAAGAGATTGAAAAATGTCAATGAAAGAGGAAAAGACTACTCTGAGAGGGAAGGACTGGATCTAAGACAGCTAGAATGCAAAAAAAGGTTGGCTGGAATTACACAAAAGAGAAGAAAATAAAATATAAATAGCTTAGTCCTTGTTGCTATCCAGGAAAAAATTATTGTTCACAGAAATACAAAATATAAATATAAAATTAAAATTGCTAAATTTTAATAATCTTACTGAATTGCTTTTTATTATAAAAAGTTTTTTATCTTAATATATGATAAACTTCAATTATTAAATTAACATATAATGCATTAACACAGTGGTTTATACTTACTTTAGATTGTTCTATTAACTTATCGTTCTCTAATTTTGTTGCTAACTCTAGCATTTCTTGAAAAGTTTCCTCGCTGACTGGTGGATGGTCTTCTTGATAATCCTGTAGGTATTTCATTAGTTTACTAATTCCCTCTACAGTATTTGTCTTGTCTAATCCCATATGAGAGACAAATCGCATGGTTTCCAATGCCCACTCATAACTCTAAAACAAATAGGTTTCCATAATAAAGATTTTTTTTTTTTTTTGTATTTGATTTACTTATCAGCAAAATGTAATAATTCATGAAGCTTATATTTACTAATTATTATTTTCATAGTAATTTTTAAGAGCATTAAAATGTAGTATAAATAATACAACTTCCATAGAGTGAACTGAGTGAAGGAAAGTCACCTTTTCTTTTAAAAGATATATTGGAATACTTCTTTTAACTCATATTATTATCAAACTAGACCTTCATGGAGTCAAAAGATCCATTGTAGTAGATATGCACATTGTTACAAACAAAGCCCATCACACTGTGCTTTAAACTCATTCAATGTATCCACATTCAGCAAAATGTCAGGCAGTGCATTTCACTCACCAACCACGCTCCATGCAAAGAACCTGCTCTTTATGCCCCTGTTCATACCCTCCTTACACAACTTCCAAAGCTGTCCCCTTGTTCTACATGCCTTCTTCCATTCTATGAAAAATTTCTTCCACATTAACCCAGTAACAAACCTTTACCAACTGGCTCTCAAACAGATATTGGCAAGTTGGGTATGTAGTATCCCAGAAGAGGAAAGTCACTAGTTGTGTGCTGCAGGGGTCTGTTTTCGAACCACTGGTATTTTTATTTCTATATTAATGATATTGGGATGAGTTTAACTGGTGATATCCAACTGTTTGCAGATAATACAAACCTGGGGAGAGTGATGAGGAATCAGATGTGACTTTACATGAGGACTTGAATAGATTATATGATATTGGATAGTGTGCAATAGTATGGAACTGTCGGTTCAATGTTGCAAAGTGTAAGATTCTGAAATTTGATAAACAATGGGATGTGAAGTATATGCTTAGTGAGGAAATTTTGGTGGAAGATGAGATTAGTCAGTCTTCTCTGGACCCTTTCTGATATATCCTCATCAACATGAAAACCAGGGGACCAAATATGTACACAAAAATCTATATGAGATCTGATCAAAGTTTTATACAATGGAACCAGAACCACTTTTCTGCACATTAAGGTACTCTCACATCATTGCATTAATGTGATGTGATGACTTCACAACTTTTGTAATATAACCTCTGAACTTCAGATCTCTGCTCAGTTACTAATTTGTGGTGTGGCAATCTATTAAAAGTCTTTGCAAAATCTAAATATACCACTCTATATGCATCTCTCCCTGTCCAATATATTCATCACCTTGTTATATTATATAAGCAAATTGGTAAAACACGACCTCCCTTTGACAAACCCATACTGATAAGCACAAAGAATCAAATTTTTTGATTTTTTTTGAATCCTAGCTCTCTCCAATATCTTAATTACAACTCAGAATATACAGATTGGCCCATGATTTGTAGCCTTAGTCTTATCACCTTTGTGAGGTGGAACAATTTTACCTGCCTCCCACTACTTCGGGATTTGTGCCGTTGTAAGACTCTTGTTAAACAGGTAAGCCAAGGCTAATACTAACTTCTGGAACATTCCCTTAAGACATGATATGTCATCGTCTTATTGCCTTATCGATATCTAGCTTATTAACTCCTCATATACCTCTTGCTTGCTCACCAGAAAGTCTTCTAAAAATTCATTCTCTTCACTTCATCTTCTGATTGCACAGTGAGGATGAAACAACTTGATGAACTGCTCATTGCATACCTTGACTATGTCATGTTCTCTGCAGCAATTACCAATTTGCCACTTTCATCCAATAACATCATCTTGCTGTAATTATTCTTCTGTCTGCTTTCTGCATATAAAACTCCCTAGGATTTTTCATGGCCTGATTTGCTCATACTGCACTTTCACTGTTCCCCATACTCTTCATGCAACTGATTATTGCCATTATTCATCTTATGCCACCTCAAAAGCACGTTCTTCTTATTATTCCAGATTTCATGCTTAATCCTCTCATTCATCCATTTGACACCTGCCTTACTCAGCCTTTTGACTTTTAGAATACATTCTTACACACACACACACACACGATGCTACAAGTATCTCTTTGTTAATTCTCAAGCAACATTTGTTTCTTTTCTGCTGAACTGCTAATTCCATGCTGCAGCTCCACACTGTCTACTAAGTTTGTCATAATCATGAGCCTTGTAATTCCACATATATCCTTTCCTCACAGAAGTCTTCATATGGCCAGCCACAACTCAGGAAATCACATGTTAGTTAAAGTGTTAGTAAAATGTTAGTTAAGAAGACAGGCTGAGGCAATGTGGACTACAGAGTTTGGTGAATAGGAGGAGGAGAGGTGATTTACAAGGTTGACACTGGGGGAGTTCTTTTGCTTGGTTGAACAGAGGAAAGGAGCGAGGACAAGGGGCCATCCCTGGAAGTTACGAAAGGAAGTTGCAAGCAAGAGGGTGAGGAGTGGTTTCTTTGCATGGAGGATGGTTGAATTGTGGAGTGCACTGCCTGATAGAGTAGTGAGAGCACGAATGGTTAAGGAGTGGTATGATAGACTGTGTTTTCTAGGATGGGCCTACCACGATGACTCCAATAAAAGCCTGGATCATAATAATAATAACTGGAGAGAAGTGTGAAACCTTACTCACAAATCACATCCTCTGATGAAATAATCAGATCTAAAACACTCAATCCCTCCATCACATAGTGCCTAAGATAGTTGTCTTTCAAGAAATCTAGAAATTCATTTTCCTTATTCCCAAGTGCTATCTCTTCACTCTAATCTATACTGCCATAATTATAATCACCCATGCTTTGTTCACTAACCCAAGTCACTTATACATTTCTTCATCACTCTTCTTCATAATCCCAGGTCTATAGCAACATCCAACTAAATATCTCTTCCTGTCAACCTCCTCCTCTCACTACACTACCTCAAAACCTTTTCCACTATTTTCCTCTTTTATGTCTGCCTTATGTGGACATAATCCCCCCCCCATTCTCTTCCTGTCCTTCCTATCCTCACAAAAAACACTTCCATTTCTATTCCCGTCAGGATATCATCCTTGTTCGACAATGCTTCATTTTTCCAACAATTTTTGGGTGAATAAACTGATCAGTGAAACAATTTCATCCCCTTTATTTCTGATGCTCCTGTCATTTGTAAATAAACATAGCTATACACTTTTAGGTCTATAACCAGCCCAACCCAAACAACCTGTTGGTTGCGATTTGCCCACCACACCCAATCACCTTTATCACCACTTATCCCATATATATCTCCTCAGTCTCAACACGCCCCCCCCTCCTCACATCCTGATCCATTTTATTTCTATGCTGATCATCCCCATACACACATTCACTATTACTTCCAACATCCACTATGATGTGTCTCCCAACCCTAAATCTCCCCCCATTTTCCTGTTCCTCTTATATTTCTGTTCTCTCTTCATCTCTCACACTACTACTATTTTCATTGCCAAGCACTTCAGTCTCCTGATCATTCACTTCACTTCTTACTTCCTCTAATCTTTTCCTTGAACCATACACTGTACCTCCTATCAACAGTTTCTCCAGTTCATTCACTCCAAAGTCAACTTACTCCAGAGGTGAATGAATAATACTGTGAATGGCCTGTGGAATGCCTCCTATGATGATAGAATGAGGATTTGTGGGTTTCAGAAGAGAGGGACATGATAGAAAATTTTTAAGGTGCTAAAAGGGATTTAAAGAACTGGTGTGTTTTTTTTACCACACAGACATGCATCCAAGCATACACATCAAAACCAATATTGATAAAAAAAGAAATTTGAATTGAATTGGAAAACAGGATGAAACTGAAATCGATATTTCTAACATCGTGGAACATGAACTGAAATCTGAATCATTATTTTTGTTCAGGTTTCTCATCCCTGTTGATTTCACATGTGTTTGTGATAATTCTATTCTACTACTACCTGAATGCAATGATATACAAAAGTAATAACAGAGAAGTTTATTCTCCTTAACCCACAAGGCAAATCAAAAACATGTAAGGAAGAGACATATTCATTATGCTAAAGAAAAAAAAAATTCTATTATGTCCAATAAAAATAAAAAAAAATCCCTTTAAGAATGGCATATTTGATTTATGATACAAAATGCAGCATGTTTCTAGGCCATTCCCAACTACTATATGATAAATCCTCACAGTATGATAGTCTAAAAGATTAGCTACTCGAGAGAAAGATGGCAATAAAGATATCCATTTAAAGCTTTCAAGAGCAAATGCTTGTTGAAAAGGAAAAAAAAAAATTTGCAGTTATATCACCAAAGTACAGGTATCCCTTGCTTAATGCGGTTTTGCTTAACGCTGGATTTGATTAACACACCGAAATTAATTGCGACATTCCCTTGATATACGCGGTAAGAGTTTTGATTAACATGCCTTTAACCCTGCGGAGCTCGCAGCTGATCTGAGAGATACATGAAAATGTTTAATATAAATATTCTTACACCATTCAGTGTATAGCTTGGAGGTCATGAGTAGCTATGCATTCATATGTTACAAGTGATATTCCGCACTGTTTTCTGCTGTCAGTTTGGTTTAACACGTTATGTAAAGATTTGTGATATTTGACAATAAATTGTATCTGAGAGATACCACAACCTCTGATGTCAGTATAGTATGGTTCAGCTGTTTTTTTTTTTATTCTTTGTTCAATAATTTCTAGATTGTAACTGAAAATAAATAAACTGTCATGTATTACTGAAATAAAGAGCCAAAGGCTTATTTATCATATATGTCAATATGTCCTCTAGGAGATGTGCTTTACATTATGGAAAATACTAAGGAAAGTGATCTGGAGCTTACTCCACCTTTACTACGAGTTGCTCATAAGGTTGTTCATGCTTGTATCTGCCGAATCTTTTAGTTTCTATATATTCGGCACAAAACTCTTGTAGTTCTATATTCCACTATGAAATAATGTTGGATTCAATATTCACTTAATTATTACCATCATGTATTATATTTTCAGTGTTTTTTCTTTATGTGTTATTGCATTTTAGCACATACTAGTAATGAATGTATCTATCAGATATACCTCGAACTACTCTGCAATTTTTACCACGCAAAATCATGCAAGCCTTGTGGCGTTAGCATGATGACGTCATTCCTGCTTTGCAGCCTCCTACAAATTATTAATAATTGATCATGGACAAATTGTAATTTTTACTATTGATTATTAGATTTGATTAATGCGATTTTGATATACGCGGTAACATTGAGGGATTAATTAACCACGTTAATCGAGGGATACCTGTAATTCTACTTATATATCAGAACTTTTAATGGACTCCTGTACATTTTGAGGTTTCATGCTGCACTGATTATAAAAATTAAGAATGAATTTCAGTTTTTATCTCTCTTTAGTCAAAATCAATCATTTCTGATTTATCTTCCACGATGACTTTTGATTAACCTTTGATTTTACATTATTTAGTTCAACCATAAAAAACATGAATGTAATACTGAAATTTATATTTATTTCAATAAATCTTAAATAAACTCTTTTCTTTGTGTTTTTTAATGATCCATTTCAACATAAATAATGCAGTTAAATAAATGGTAAATAATGCAGTTAAATTTTATATCAAAACATGTCATTCAAAAAAAAACTCAATCAATTTGATTCGTTACTTACCTTATCCAACAGATGATAACATTTGGCTGTGTCCTCTAACCGTTCACGTGTATCCTCCAATCGTTCACTAAAACTTCCCAGATGTTGTCTGAGGGATGCTGCAAGATCTTGCACCCCACTTGAATTTGCACCATCCTGAGATGATTTAACAGAGGTAGAACCTGCAGCTGTGCCAACAGCTGGTGTCCCCTTGCCTAATGCAGATGCCTCCTCCAATAAGTCATTACCCCTTTCGATCTGACGCTGTAAATAGTACAATATTTTATGTAACTTTACTATCCATGTCAAGATAATTATATACAAATATATTTTTTCCATACAAGTCAGATAAACAAATCTGTTTTTGCACGTAAGACACACACATATTCATTAAGCTTCGGATATTTGATTATCATGATAAATTTTGTAAATTGGATGAAAATCAACATTTCAAAACACACCAAAGTCTTCCTGATCATTTCCTCCACATTGCAAAGTATTCAATATGAAAATATACAATCCTTGAACATTTTTATATTCAAAGGCTGTAAATATTTGGAAATATGTCAAATTACTTTGAAGCTCTGCAACATGAATAACTTATAACTGAATTTATCCCTTAAGGCAATTTCTATTAAGAGGTTTCACTTGAGCAGTCCTTTAAAACCAAAATAAACAAAATCAACTGAGTCAATTTCTGGAAATAGGCATACAATGTTTCAAAAATATGTAAGTATAGAAATATACGTTCATCAACATCACCTTGAACAAAAGCTATTTCTTTCTTCATCGGCATTCATCCATCCCATAAAGCAATGAAAATGTGATAAATACTAGCATGCCTTTCTTCATCAAATGAATCTGCATGAATGAAGGGAAAAAACTGCTACCGTTTTTTTTTTTAATTTTTTATACAAAAAGAACTTCAGTTAAGTTTCCAAAACTGCTATTATGGAATAAAATATATTATATCGAAATGAGTTTCCTATGAATTCAGGAACATCTTTGTAACATTTATAATTTTCTACAAATCTACATTTAAACTTCCATTTTAAAAACAAAGAAAATCAGTTGAGTGGCAACCTGGAAATAAATTTCTAAAAGATGGTATTAAATACATAGATAATTTATCATCTTGTGGAAAAAAAAATGTATTATATTGTAAAATGACAGCATTGCATTTATTCTTGATGTCACACTCCCTTTTTTTCCTGCACAGGCCGTTATACATGTTAAATCCATATCAATCTTAACTCCCCCCACTCCCCAATCCTGCGCTAGCATCCTCCTGGGCACTAATAATTATGTCTCTCTGGAAATCAGTTAAATCAATTTTGACTATCACAAATTTTTTTTTTTTTTTAAATACATTTAAGACTACAAGAAGGATACCAATCCATGTCATCCCTAATTTGCATAAATATGCTTTGAAAGATGATGGAAAGGGATGAGGGTCAGCGGCAATTCTAATTTGTGTCACACAGTGCATATAATACATATATATTTCAACTTATATATAAATATATATTGCTTGCAAAGAAATCAACAGATACCACAGTGTGAGTAACAAACAGCAATGGCACCCACCTTAATAAGATGTAGACCTCGTTTTGCTGCGATGATTGCATCAATCCAAGACATACTTTCCACAAGTGTACAATGGCAATGACTGGGAATTTTGGACCTTACTTCCTGCAGGCATGTAATGAGATCCTGGACCATTGTGGGGTGGATGTCACTTGACCTCATCCAATGCTTCAGTTCATCCCATAGATGTTCAGCAGAGTTGAGATCACTGCTCTGTGGATGTCATCAAATGCTGTGACATTCATATCCACAAACCACAAATTACAGCAGCAGCCTTATGGCACAGTGCATTGTCTTGATGAAAGAGATAATGGTCAGTTCCAAAGAAATGCCATAAAAGTAGGAAGCACTGCTTTGCCTAGAATGTTCAGATATCTCGTGGAGTAAAAGGTTCGTGGCACCACAAACAGAGGTTTGAGGCCAAACCAGGAAAAACCCACCATACCATCACACTGCCATCTCCAAATTTCATAGTTGGGGTATGCACTCTGATAAGAGATGTTCACCAGGCATCAGCTAAACCTACATAAATGCATCTGCTCAGTAGGGGGCTTAGCATGATTCATTGCTCCATAACATAGCTTTCCAAGCTTCCATGTCCCACTAGACATGCTCTTTACACCACTGAAGATGATGTACGTTGGTTTGGATAATGTGGGGCTTGCATATTGCAGCCCCAATGTGGAAACCCCTGTTGTGAGTCAAGGTTCCGAATGTTTTTGTGCAGATTCGTGTTCCAGTCAATGCCCGGAACTCCACATTCAGTGTGTCGGCGAATAAATGGCAGTTTTTACATATTATCCTTCAGTCATGTTTAGTGAGTGTAGCAGATCATCCACTGCGGTTAGCACTTGCAGTTGACCTCCTGCACTTCCAACTCAGTATGGTATCACTGATTGTAGACCTGGGATGGTCCAATTTGTCAACAATTTGCTGAACAGATAGGCCTGTAACATGGCATACTACCACAATGCCTCTTTCAAACACCATCAGTTCCCTTATTGCAATAAATTTACCCAGACACAGCTGCACTAACTTGGGAGCATCATATTCCTCCAATTTATAATAGCTGCAAACACGTTACTTGTTACATGACACGATGCACCCTGCCCATGGACATGTCCGTTGACTTCTTTCTTTCCAAGCAGTCCATATATACATACATATATATATATATACATACATATATATATATATATATATAGACAGAAGAGGCACTAGGGTCTTTGGCGCCTGCATACAATTTCTATCTGAGCACCACCGTAACGATCCAGGCATGTGTGGTTCTGCAGGTACGAAGGGGGCGTCTCCCCAGCGGCGGCACCCCCTTCGTAGCGGGGCCCGCATGCACCACATGCTCTGAATGCCTGCTTCCGCCGGCTCTGTATGCAGACATACAATCTAAAAATAGAGATGTAAGCAGAAGAATTCATCATAAAATATTCAAATTTCTGGTATTAATAGTCTGTTTCTGGTATTAATATTTTACCAAAAATATTAATACCAAATATTTTACTAAAGTAAAAATAATGAATAAATACTTTCAGTTTTTCTTGTAAGTGGAAACCCCTGTATATATATGTAGATAGCATGTTAAATAACTGAAAATTTAATGTTACATTATTTTAAACACTAAAATGAGGCTAAAAATTATATGGTAAATTAATATGCATGTTAAGTGCTGGAGTTACAATTGGGACTTCTGTTATGATGACTGACAACTGCAACTCTTGGACTCATAGTGAGGCGAGTTTTGACTTTTTTTTCCTTTTCATATTTGTCGTACATGTGTTAATTTAGCAGTTTTACATTGAGTTCATCTATGACAACAAGGTAGTAATATCAGAAAATGTCCTAAATAGAGTGAAACGAAAGCAAATAAAATTTTAGTACTTTTTTTTTTTTTTTCAGATTTAGCACCTTTTCCTTCATAAGATGGTACAAAATATTTTTGCTGGGTGGTCAAACCCTGCATAACTGGGTAGAATAAGATCCACAAAGCCCAAGTGCCTTGTCACAAAAAAACTTATATTTATCTAAGTTATTTTTAATAGCCATATATAACTTATTGTCCATATACAAATGAAATGCGACTTTTTAATAGAAAGAAAGAAATGCTATATTAATAATGCTTTTAAAACTGCTAAAGCCACGTGGAGGCTAAATGTTTTTTTTTTTTTTTTTTTTTTTTTCAAATAAAAGTTTAGGATAATTACCTTAAGTGGTAGCCAGCTTCAGCGAAAGGATTAAGTTTTTTTCACCTATTCCAAATATGGGTCTGCATAGAAGAGCGCTGCCTCAATTAAAACGACGAGGACTCATCACACTAGGTAGGCGTATATGACGCCAACCCACCTACTTGTGTTTGGTTAGTACCTGTGTGTGCACATTTTTTATCTTCTCCATTATTTGCACTCTAAACGATGTGTTTCGAAACAAAGTGCAAACGAGCAGCTGAATTAAAAACATTAGATTGACACAATTTAAACACGCGCTTTTTATGCAAAGCATTCAAAATTACTATTATGATTTATATAGCGTTGCAGAGCAAGTTGAGTAAAAAGCATAAAAGAAATGTGACGAAAAGAAGCAAAATCATATCGTTTATTAGTCTATTACTCAAAAACAAATACGCAATCGGAAAATTCACTTAGTGGTAAATAAAGATGGAAGAGATGCGTCAAGATCTTCATCGATAAACATTTCTGGACCATAACAATTTTGCATATTAAAGTACAAAAGTTCTGTCTCTCCCATACAGTTTAATTTAGTGAGAGGAAAAGAAAAAAAAAATCAAACTACAAAGAAATATTAATCCTTGAGAATAAGCAACGGTACAAACGGCCTATCTCGATACCTAAAATGGTAAAAGCCACTATTTGAAAAAGGTGATGCTGCGTTCAGCAATCCGGAAAAAAATGAAATGACTAATTAGAAATGGCTTGACATATGTAAAATATTAACTAAAAGAAATAACCGTCTCATATTTCGTTATTTCTTTCAAGGATATCAAAAGAATATAACAGCAAAAAAAAAAAAACTACAGAAATTAAATAAACAAGCTGCAACATGAGCTATAATCACTAAATTTTTGTTTGTTTGTTGTTGTTACAGGGAAGCACAACAGAAACTGTATCGCTAACCTTCTTTCCTATTATCTCATGTCTCTTTCCACCATTGAAAATTTCTGTGGCCTACTGTCTGATTGTGACAACGCCATACTACGCATGAATCTAAACTCTGAAAAGTAAAATTAAAGGCAATGTGAAACTAATATTTAAAAATCAGTGAACAGATTTAAATCCTGCCTTTTTTTTTTTTAAACCAAAGACTAATTAAATAAAGACCGGAGCAGCTGCAGGTAATGTTTCTATTTTTAATCTTCTCTGCCAAAAACCGTCCAGTTGCATTTATACTATTTTGCATTTTATCAAACGCATCATAATCAGTTTCCTGATATACTCTCAATGGGTGTTCAGGCTACTATGACAGTACTACAGGATTAGGCTTACATTATTATTAATCTCCTATCCACAGGTTTTCTCAAAATTAGTCTATTACTTGTCAGCACTCCAATATTATCTTAACTAAAAATTTCATGCTTCTAAGGCACTTCTGACTGAATCAATCTACCTAGATCTTGGTTTTCCCCTGGGTCCCTTTCCTGCCATCTTGGCATCAAACACCTGTTTTACTAACCTTTCCTCGCCCATTCTATTTAAGTGGCCATAAACCTTAGATTAGCTCTGCTTACACATTCTTGAATGTTAACAATGTCAAGTTCCTTTCCCGTATCATCGTTTTCTAGGAACTCTCATATCTGAGAGTCTCTAATCTTTGATCAGGGGATTTATTTCTAACCCATCTCTCAGATCCATAACTTAAAACTGGCTTGAACACTGTCTTATATTTTATTTTTTTTCATTCTATTTTAATCCCCTTTACTTCAAATACTATAGGGAAAATATAAAACTGAAAAACGGAACGTCCCTGCGTATCCATTTTTAAAATTATTTGATATTTTCCCACATAAATTAAAAAAAAAAAAAGAAGTAAACTTTCGAAATCTGTTTAGATAATCTCTTTAGCTAAGAGATGATCTAAACAAACTCTTTAGCTAATTACCTGTCTTTATGAAAGGAAACTTTATTAATATACACAATGATAAACGACAGTCAGAGAGAATTCAATATAATATTTCAGCTACTTCAGAATGCTTAGGTCCTCTGTCAAGTCTGTCCGTATTAATATAAGCAAAAGCTATTTAACAATGACTAAACAATCTAGTGTCAAATACCATTCGAAAACAGCATGTACTTCACTCAAGTCACATAAAGGCCATTATGTCTGAGAGAGAGAGAGTGACGCTGAGGAAAATAAATGTTCAAGGTAACCAGATGTTGACACAACAAACAAGTGTTACATAATTACCCTGGACTTGGGTCGAAAAGAGGGCAAATCTAAAACATAATTGACTCTGATTGCAATAATTTATAGCACAACATTCTTAAAACGTGATTTGAAATCATTTTTACTCACGTAATGATCGGAAGAACGATAAATAAATTCATTTCAAATCTCTCAGAGGTTTAATCAAAAAACGTTCGAAATTTCACCTAAATGAAATTTATAGACATCGACTTTTTGTCTAAGGATTGTTAATGGAAAGACCAAAAGGTCCAAGCGCTGTGCTATCATTAAAAGTGCTTCTGCTTGTAGGGTTTTAGTCAACCAGTTGGAATCAGTTTCAATAAACATAACAGTTATAAAACATAAGAAAACCGCAAAGGCAGTTTTTAAGTTCTCGTATATAATGAGAGAGCACGGTTCTGTGCCACAGTCGAAATGATACATGCTACATAGGCTGGAAAATTCTTGTTTCAAAAGCCGTTAAAGGAGGCGAGGAACATTTTAGGTTTGTTTTTCAAAATGAGGCTGTTACACCTCTCAGAAGGAGTTATCGTTAGTTATTGTATAGGGAACTAAGGCTAGAAAAACGCTAGCACCGTTTGTCAATCATGTGTGCTCCCATAACAATGTAGGAAGAAAAACTTAACTTTTCGAAGAGTTAAAACATTTTTCATGTTCCTGACTGCTAGGCAGGATCAACCTTTCGTTGTTTCCAGGGTGTCTTCTACCGCAAACAACGAAAAAAATTAAAAAAAAAAAAAAGCTTACGAAAAGTCGTGGAATACACACACACATACGCAGAGAGAGAGAGAGTGTGTGTGTCGCAGTGATAATCCAACCACTATAAATACAGTACAATGGCTGATGAATGCAAGCTCTCACACATCTACCAGTGTCTAAGGACAGAGAAGTGAGCCACCTGAACAACCATGGCCTGTGAGAGAAGTTTCTGACGCTAAATGACTTCGGCCGTGGTAGAGTATTTCTAATAAATACCGCTACACCACTCAACCACAACCTTGATGTTAACTATTGAAGAGATTCATTCATTAATTCAGTGAACATAGGGAATGTGTCTACATAGCAGGTGTGACGACATGGAAGTGAGCTACCCTACAAAATAACGATGCGCAGAAATAGGTTTATAATTTTTGATGAAAAGGAAAACAGAGTAGGCCATGCAATACCTATAACGCACATATTGTATCATTTCTCGCTAGTCATCGCAACATATTTTTCCCCCCCTCCCCCTGCAAAACGGAGCTTGTCATGAATAGATATGAACAAAAGGCAACTAGAGTGGGGTGATAGTGATCAATAACGCTCTGCTGTTGAAACATCCCAAATTCAAGCTGCAAATGCTTAAAAAAAGTTCAATACAGGTAACCCTCGTATAACGCGGTCTACAAATTGTAGTAACCCTTGTTGAACGCGGTACTTATACAACGCGGTTTCGATATAAGACGGTCTACAAATTGTAGTAATCCTTTATCTTTTCATATATTTTTCAACGCGCGACTTAAAAATCAAATTTTATCTTCGTTAAATTTGCGTCTGCCCGTATCGCGCATGTAGTTATTAAGTAGCGAATTTATATAAGCGGAAATACCCCTTAGCACGTATGTATACATCAATTGTTTACCATATAAAGTATTTATTGTTGAAAATTGTCTTCGTTTTCTGCCAGGAAAGCGCATTAAAAATCACAAGTGTGTTAATTTCAAGCTGAGCACTTTATTTTTTGGTGAGTTACATACAATATGTAATGCTTTTTTTTAATGCAAAAAAAAAAAATATATATATATTTTTATAGTAATGGCCATTTAGAGCGCTTTTGCGATATGGCTGAAAACAAAATTAGTGAATTAATTGGAGAAATAGATTTAAATGAGGAGGAACTGGTACAATTAATAGATGACGTCGAACCAAATGGCGGGGGAAAGTTCTGCCAAAGATTCTGATTGTGATGAATCCGTTAAAGAATTCAGTTTAAAGAAATTAGCAGAAGGACTGGACTTGGCAAGAAAGTTATTTTATGGATAATGATCTCCCAATGGGGCGCTCCGGAAAATTCACGAGACAATTGGATATTTGTTTAGCTCCGTATTATGAACTTAATAAAAAATTGCAGCATAGTGGTAAGCAAGATCTTATTACTGACTTCTTGATAACTAAACCAACCGAAGTATGCAATGAGAATTATACAAATGATATCCAAGAGATGACGACGTCCGGCCACTCGTAAATAAAGCACATCTACGAAATGTTAGTTTTGAAGAGAGTGATGACGATTAAAATATGCACTTTATTTTGCCTAAAACATTTATGTAGTATGTGCAATGAAGTTTACGTACAATTTGTAATTTTATACTATGTATTTGTTTCATATTTTATTTGTTTTCTTAACTAACCTGAATTAAATAAAAATATTTTTTTTTGTTGGATATGTCATTGTTCATATAATCTTAAAAAAAAAAAAAAAAAAAAAAAAAAAAAAAAAAAAAAAAAAAAAAAAAAAAACGATTTCAGAACCTAATCCTAGTTTTTCTATGTGATCTGAGTCTCGCATAACGCGACATTTTTGTGGAACCTAACATCCGCGTTATACGAGGGTTACCAGTATTTGCGTTCCTACTCAGTCTCATATAGCTGCCTCTGTGAGCAAAGTTACATAGTCTGTTTTCTGGGATATCTGGAAATGGGGTTAAATTTGTGTGTGTGTGTTGATTATTTGTAGTAAGTGCTTGCCAATATTAACTACTGCTGTACGTAGTTAACTGGAAAACTCTCCAGACTATGCAATTTCTAGTTGCGATGCTGTACATTACTATTCTCCAAAAGAATATTTTCAAGAGTTACCAGTGACTTTTATAGGTTCCTGAAACTGAAAGAACACTTTCGTTCCAGAAAGAGGAATAGCAAGTATGTATTAATACTTGTTGTAATGACCTGGCTGGAGGATAAAAAAAAATTTTTTTTTTTTTCCCCGGTTGCAATTCCGGCTTGGGAGCACCACAGGACCAAGAGCATTTTCATGAGCTGTTCTAGTAAAATGGTATACTTGTCTCAACTAAAATATAAATATACGCATACGCACTATACTGGCTTCCTTGGAATTTGAGGCCATCAAAGTTGTCTTTTGGAATCATGTTAAAAATACCCTTTACGCTAAACAAAGTCATGATTTGGAAACAAACACTGAACGAAAGAAAGAATTACTGCAACTGTTTCGACATTTGTCTGAAAACATACCGATTTCGTACGAGAGTATATAGGACAGATGTTTGTCGTCATCCGAGGGTGACCACAGTGATGTGATTACCATACCATCCACAAAAGTTGAGATACTGTACAAAAAAAAAAAGTACAATGCAAGACAATAATTCCACTGTCGTATTTTTCGTAAATAAATTTTAAGAATAAATGCCAATAATTTCATGAATGAAGAACTTTCCTTTAAATACAAATGATTTGAATGGCCTCTTTTAAACAGTAAAAAATGTTATTTGTTTATTGTAAAAGAAAATCTTAATGTATTACTGGAGGGTGTACAACATAGCGCTGGCAGTCAAATAAAGAGTGCTTAATATATTTAAAAAAAAAAAAAAATGGAAGAGCAATACAAACAGGGAGAAGTGATGATGACGAAACAGTTGTAATATTTAACCGGATTAGTTCAAGGAAAGGCATGTCGAAAAGATATGAAAATAAATACATATCAAGGATTATTTACAATGGGACATTAAATATCCATTTAGTCTGATTTTTTTTTTTTCCCCCTAAGACGACCTTGCAGGCTATCAACTCTTATCGCTAAGTTTGAATATTACGCTCATGATTACATCAAGTGCAATATTATCAATAAGAAATAAATAGATACTTTCGTGCTCCCCCCCCCACAGTATAATACTATGCTACGAACAGATTAAAGGGATTTTACCATGAACTCCGAGTAAGCGTTGCACTCGCTTTAAGAAAAAATTCCACGCTTCTCTCACAATATCCTAAAACGATGCAGAGCGGTCTTAAGAAGAATAAACAGAAAAATTGCAAGGGGAAACAACAATAACAAAAAAAAAAACGTAGTCTGTGATATAAATAAAACGTGCATACTGTATTAATAATCATTGTAGTTGCACGCACGCTTTTATAAATACTAGTTAGAAGTATTTGAAATAAGGACTAAGTACCCAAAATTTCAGTCCTTTCTACAATTTGTTCTCAAACGCACACACACAAAGTTTTGAATCTATTGTTTCAAACTTAAAAAAAAAAAAAAAAACTCGAAGCAGTAGATCTGTAGAAACAAAAAGGTGTACAGACAAAGTTATTGGGGAAAATGACGGAAATTGATGGGTTGATGGATTTGACACGATAGAAAGTGGCGCCATCCTGGAACCACGTTTGATAAAAGTAGTCTATCGGAATTGAAAAGGAAACCTTAACGTCATGATTTTAAAAAGGAATCAAGGCTATTGAGATTCTTATATATTCTAAGTATTAATAAAGAAAATTCTGGAAGGGAAATAAATGGGAGCAATTACAAAACGTATCGAACACTCTTCTGGGAAAAGCCGATTTATAAAAGTAAATACTGTATTATTAGAAGTAAAAAAAAAAGTTCTTCGTTCATTCGATAATTGTCATCTGGGGAGAAAATTCAACTAGAATCCTCCCACAGATGACATTGGGTAATAACATACATTAAAGTAAAAAAAAAAAAAAAAAAAAATCAATGTCTCCATTATGTGTGGCAAATACAGCTGAACGCTCTCACTCTCCGTCTACTCACTCACTCTGTTGCCATCCGTCCGATCTTTTGAATAAAGATCGGACGGATGGCAACAGATAATATTATGGGAGTTTATTACTGACCACAAGGATTATTGGATGATAGCTGTATCAGTTATTACGTCATCCCGAGACGTAAGTGAGGAAAAAGTTTCATATACGAACCAATATACGTTGTATAGAAGATGCATTAGAAAGTGAAACAATTCGGCGATTATGACATAAAAATGAGAATGTAGGCGGCAATTCGTTCATGAGAAGTGTGGAATATAATTAAGAAATAACTTTGGGATAAACTGCTGTTAAAAATCTCGATATTCAACACCTGTACCGAATGGTGCCTCACACATCTTTCTATATAACATAAGATACAGGTAATACAATAAAAAAATCTCAATATCCAAAATATTTATTTCGCAGCAAGTAATGTCAAAACAGAAGCGAAGACGAAAAAATATTTCCATTAAACCTCCGAGTAAAATTATGTTTCAATGTTCAATACCGAACTTAACTGCTGGGAAGATCCTAGATCCTTGTCAGTGTAGCGTATTTTAAAGAAATATTTCAATACTCTGCGAAACTGCTTATGATTTAGCGAATGAAGTACTTTGGCTTCGATTGTTCAGTTAAAGGAATTGCAAAGCAAAAATGTTATTTTTGCGAACTGTATAAGAGAAAACATTCAGGAAAAGTGATCATAATATATATGTAAGATGGTCCAAAGTCACGAAGGGGCTTAAACATGTAATGACTTTTTTTTTTTTTATTGAAGATTATTTTTGTTCTTTTTTGTTATAATGACGTACAGAATTTGGAGATTTTTTAATTAGTTGTGAAAAAGCACAAAACGTAAATGCCTTCCATTTTCGGCTTTACAAAACGGGCCCTTTCTACGGCATATTCCATGGCAGCTGTTAATGTTTCTGGCTGCGGCGCCCTAATTTTTACACGAATGATAACATTCAGCTTTTGGATTGTGTACAGCTTGTTCATATATGCCTTTTCCTTCAAGTAATCCCCATAGGAAAAAGTCGGAAGCCGTCAGATTTGGAGAACGTGCTAGCCAATTAATTGCAGACTTTCACGAAATTATTCGAATGATGATTTTCAAAATAAAATTGCACGATTTTGGTTCGTTATTGGGTTGTGAACTTTTCTATGATTAATTTCCCAATTGTTGTTTAGAATACTTCAAAAATATAATGAAAAAATAAATACCGGTAATAAAAAATATATATATTCAAGGGGAAACAACTTAAACCCCCTTCGTGACTTATGGGCCACCCTGTATAACATTCTTTTGTTAAGGTATTTTTCTTTCTTAACTAGCTTAACTTAAGAAGTTACTGCTAGTCATTAAATATTATATAAATCGATAATTAAATCTCAGTATTTCCCAGTGTTCCATTAAAAACATAAGGGAAACAAGTTGGTTACCCGTGTTTCCATAAAACGTTTCCAATTGCAGACTCAAAATATATTTATGGAATAATGGAGTATTACAGTTTGTTCATACTTGATGGTTATTATTATTATTATTCCTGATACCTCCAAGGAGTCCGAAGACTCATCGTGGGAGGACACCTACAACTGTCTCTACACCTAACCTCTACTACGAATCATCTCCATCAACGCCATCTACCGCCCACCTCCAACACCACCACAACTAGTAATTTTTGTCTGTAAATTGCGTGTGTTCTGAAGAATTGGGAAAGAATTCTTTCGTGTTAATTTCTTTCATCGATAAGAGAATTAAATTTATTTAAAATTTAAAAGAAGTTACAAAAGGAACTTGTAATCAGACGAGAAAATAGAAACATAGCAAGTCTCTTTTAGTATGGAGACCATTTAAAAATAATAAGAAATAAGAACAGCTCCCTAAATTTTAAACAAAATAAGGTATGGCAACTGTCAAGCATCCCTTCTCTAGCAAAAACCTTTGCAGGTGTGTTCTGCCCACTTGGATACGCCAAGAGTGGGACGCCGACAATAACATGTTTCCAGTTAAACCCACGACAAGGGAATTGAAAGCGGTGCAATCCTCGAGGCAGCCGACAAAATATCACCTGCCTTCGATTCACTCTCAATACAAAGCGAAGGTCGCACCAGTCAGCTCATCGAAATTTTCCCCGGGCGAAAGTAATTAAGTAAACTAAAGGGCTCGAGATGTCAAAATGTCACAAACTTGAGTTCACCTGCATACTTTACGGCAAAGAAATCAAAGGCTGGCGGTGCGCACTAGTTAAATCGCCAAGCGAACATACTGAAAGGGATGTTAGTAGTCATGAGATGTGCGGAAGTACTTAAACATGTCATGTCTCAGCTGGTAGTAGCCCACAGGATGTTTCAAAGAAAAGATGCGCTATTTCAGATAGCTTAAGTTGCAATGAGATTAGTCTATACTACTTGCAAGAGGGGAATGTAATTTAACTGCAAATGACTGCCATAAGTAACTAAAAATAAAGTCAAAAGAAGTGTGCACAATGAATCGTTCGCATTAGCAGGAAAAAGTGATAGTGTTAATAATGTGATAGTCTGGATGTGAATATGTTATCATTACCAAGGATTTACGCTAGAGGTGAATAGGCATATTATAAATGAAATAAGTGAAAAACAATGAAATATGGTTAAAAACATTTCAGTTTCAGAAATATTTTAGACATAAGCACATCCTCGATAATACTAAATTGTTGCATATAACTGAAAACATAAGAATATAATTATCGCATAAATAATGCAAATGAGAAAGCTGAATACAGAATTTGAATTTTGCAATTATGTGTTTTTAAATATGCTATTTTTACCAGTGTATTTAGGTGGTTACATTTCAGTGCCCAGCATAAGATTACTAACTTCCTTACTTCTAAAGTGGCATGAAAAGTTACACAGTTGGCCTGCAGAGCAGTTTTTGGATTATCTACTCTCAGCACACTCACAGTACTAAAACTCGTGAATCCATCTACGAAAAGCATGCAGCCTTTCGTGGGTGAGATTCACATAAAAAATGCATGAGATACCCAGTAGTTATTTTTCAGAAATAAAATCTTAGTGTGAATGGACTTTGTTTGCTTTATCAATTAACGAATAGCGAATTAGGAATCATCATAATTAATACGAAAAATGAGACATGCGGTGGGGGGGGGGGGAGAACTCTCATGTAAAGGTTGACGTCGTAGGAACATCAGGCCAGCTAGCTGATGCTAATCTTGTAAATTTAATAAAGATGTCAAGCGAAAGTTATGCTGCAATTCTTTTTCTTTGTATGGCTCATGATAGTAAGACCAGATATTATGGAAGTCTTTTCACTTTAGAACTGCATTATCTATCGAGATTTGCTTCCAACGACTGCAAATATTTCATGAACACAAAGAAAAACTTGAGATAAGTCTCTTTTATAGTCAATATTTGAGCGTTGCTTTCATCATAATATCACTTTCCTATTTTTTTTTTCGTTCTCGGCTAGGGATTTTAATTCATTCATTTGATAATTCCTCCTTTGTGATTCATGTCAGCTTCCTCCAAGTTGCCGAAACCCAACAATTTGATAAGATTTAAAGTTTGACACACACATAATATTTTTTAACTTACATTCAGATCTTTTTATATAAGATTTTTTTTTCTTTCATAAACAAAAATTTCAGAAGCAGCAACGCTGATCTGAAGCAAAAGTTAAAGGCTGGGTGGTTAGTGTATTCGTTCTCTGACCAAATGGTTGTGGGTTCGAATCCCGCTGTGTGGGTAGGAGATGAATTTCATCGTTCGATGCAAGATCACCCACCACTCCGCTTACTGGAATTCTGAAGCGGCTTGAAAAGGTACCATGTTTGTCTCTAAAGCAGGCTTTCAGGATTATGTAAGAAAGAAATACAAAAATATTTTTTTGTATAATCTATACACCAATGCACTGCTTGGAAAGAAGTTAATGGACATCCCATAGGCAAGGTGCATCGCGCAATGTAACAAGTCACGTGTTTGTAGCCGGTATAAATGGGAGGAACATGATGCTCCCAAGTCAGTGTAACTGTGTCTGGGTGAAAAGGCTGCGAGAAGAGAATGACGGAACCATGTTGCAAGCCTATCTCTTCGGCAATTGTTGACGGTTGGGTCATCCCAGGTCAACAATCAGTGGTACCATGCTGAGATGGATGTGCAGAGAGTCAACTCAAGTGGTACTCGCAGTGGACGACCCACCACATTCACCGAAAGCGACTGTAGGGTGCAAAGAAGGATAATATAAAAACCGCTATTCATAGGCTAACACGTTGAATGCGAAGTTCCGGCATCGACTGGAACATGAATCTGCACAAAAACATTCAGAACCGAGGCTAACAACATGGTTTACATAGTAGGGCCGCAATAAGCAAACCCTCACATTATCCAAACCACATGCAGCGTCGTCTTCAGTGGTGCAAAGCGCGTGGTGTACAGTGGGACATGAAGTTTTGTCTGCCGTGTTATGGAGTGACGAATCACGCTATGCCCTTTACCAAGCAGATGGACGGTTGTGGCAGATGCCCAGTGAACGTATCTTACAAGAGCGCGTAATCCCAACTATGAAATTCGGAGGTAGCGGTGTGATAGTATGATCCTGTTTTGGCCTCGGAACTCTGTGGTGCCACAAACATTGAACCCCGAGAGGTATCCCAATCACGTTTCAAAGGTTGCTGCTGCTGTAACTGTGTGGTTTTGTGTACATGAACGTCATTACACTTGATTGGCCTCCACAGAATCCTGATCTCAACACTAATGAATGTCTGTGGGATGAACTGGTTCGTCAAGTAAGGTCAAGTGACTTCCGACAACTGTCCAGGATCTTATTACATGTCTACAGGAAGAATAGCCAAAAATTCCCATTGATCGTTATTGTTTGCTCCGTGGGATTGCTACAGTCATCGCAGCGAAAGGAAGTTCTACATCTTATTAAGATGAGTGCCGTGGCTGTTTGTTCCTCACACTATGGTATCTGTGGCTTCTTTCCAAGCAGTGTATATATAATATTAATAGAAAAATGGTACTAGTATGCTATAGGTTTACAACTTTTCGTCGGTGAGAATCACATTAAAAAAATTTTAAAAAAATGCGAAACTTACCTAAAACGAGTACACAGATTTCAAATGAAATTAAAAACACCAGCGGGATCTAATGGCTGAGACATGCATTTAGCAGCAGCAACAGGCACTGTCGCGAGTCTACGAGAAAATACTGCACTACAGAATTGGTATGTGTTAATTAACTAATTTGAGTATTTCGCAATTGAAAGGAGGCGATGAAATAAGTCATAATCGGCAGGGCAAAAACTGTGTAGCGGCGAGAATGTTTTTTAATGGAAAAATGTCTTAAATAAGTAAACCACTGAAGTAATCAGTGATTTACTTATTTAAGTAAACCACTGTTTTGAGAAGTAGGAAAAAGTGAGCATTTTCTCTTAATATTTTATACTACAAAATAAAATGCACTTAATATAGGGTGGAAAAGAAATGTATAACTCTCGCCAGTGAACAAGTGGCCTAATACATTTTTAACAGACCCAATCTACTATCACTTCAAAAAAGAAGATTAATCTTGTTTTCTATGGCTGAATTACTGAATAATAAATCTTCTATGTATAAAAAGACAGCAAGGAAGTTAAAAAAGAAACCTACATACCACTAAGGCTCTTCATAATCTCCTAGCTGACACGATAACAGTCCAAAAGGTGAAGTTTTATTTACCCAGTGGAGAATAGAATATAATAATGTTAATCTCGAAGACTGCTTTCGTGAATTTTGCGGTCTCCACATACTGCTGCTGCGGTTTCACAATCAATACGGTTCACGCTAGTGGAACAATGAACTATAAGACTCCAACAAATGGAATTTTACGATTGGTTTATGCCTCTACGTTCTATTTGAAATCCTGTTGCAAATAACGAAGAGTTATTACTTTGAGAGGAGAGGTGCTGCTAAGAGACGAGAGAATGCACCTTATCATGTGACTAGCTAGCTATCGAAATGTCAAGACAATGTCACAAAGAAATGTCATTCCTCAGAACTTTACAGATTACACCATGTATTATCACGTGGCCAAAATAATTGATATATTGTATTTCATTCTGAAGAGAAGCAAACAGTTATTTAAGCATCCCAAGAATGTTCTTAAAATATGTCAGTGAAAAAAAAAAATCCGCCTTTTTTTCCTCTTTCTAATACAAGGCAGTTTCAATTTGTAAACTACATTCTTATCCCGGTACTCGTACATTTTGTAGACAGTAAATCTGTTTATAATCAAGCTCATACTGTCTTACCACGAAAGGTTGCAAACCTCTATAGCCCATCGTGCGTGATCTAAGAGTTACCGTATTTACTCGATATAACTCGCACTTTTTCCCCCAGAATTAAAGTTTAAAAAAAATCGTGGTGCGAGATATATACGGGGATTTTCGGAAACGAACGTTTTTCAGGAAAAAATTAAACTGACGTTTATAATTAAATCCTCAGTATTCGTTACAATTTATAATTACTCATTTATAATATTGTCTCCATCATAATTAAAATTAAATGCATTTAATTTTTAATTATGATGAACGTTATTTATGCGATCGGTCGCTCACCTTTATCACGCGATATATTTGAACCTTTAGCGACAATGTTTTTGCAATTAAATTAAAACAAATAGTTTCATTATTGCTCGTCCTTTTATCATTTTGGAATCATAAGATCGCAATGATTTATATATATTAAAAAAAAAAAAAAAAAGTATGACTTACCAAGAATCTACTATTCCGTATCGCTACTTCCGGTCTTGCATATGATTGGTGCGGTATTAACAAAAGATCGTGCTACTCAACAACAACAAGCCGACGACTGTTAAGTTAAAATGCTGACTGATTTTCTTCAACAGAATTCCAAAATATCTGAAACTACCATAACATTCATTAACTATTTCTTAAAGTTTTAAACTTTTTTCGTGTGCGAGGTATATGCGAAACTTTTTCATTTCTTTTTTCGTAAAGTAAAAATAGGGGGTGCGAGATATACGTGAGGGAGAGTTATATTCGAATAAATACGGTATTTAAACAGGAGGCCCAGCTCTGGAGAGCAAACATGAAAGTTATATAAACTACATCAGATTTCCCATAAACAGAGTGGTTGTCTCCAACCGGACAATGATATTCACCTACAACCTAAGATAATTAAGTTAAAGAAATTTCTAAAGGTATCATGTTGATGATTTTTATAAGAATAAACCATAATCACTGTTTCTGTACACGTAGCAAAAAAGAGTAGGGAGATTCTTATAGTTATGCTATGATAATTCAGTTCAAGTATCTTCATTAATAGTTTAAGTGCATGGAATAAGACTTCTTATCTCCCTCACTAAAGCGTTAAGGGATTGCGACAAAAATTTCCTTGCAACTTCAAAACAAACAATCCTGTAAAACCCACACATGTGCAATTTAATACTGACCATTATTTCTCAATAATAGGAGGTCGAGACCCCCACCTCGTGCTGTTTCAAAATTGGCATTAATTTATATTTAAAGTACATCTCCAGTAAGCGTGACCTCCTTGGCCTATTTCACCCAACCCAATGAAAGGAGGATTAACCTCGAAATCCTTATATAGTGAATGATGAAGGAAATTTGTAGTAATTCTAGTATCCAACCATTATGTCGAAAGTACAAATGAAAACTGAGAAGAAAAAAAAAATCAGATTGTGAGGAATTTCTCCTACAGATTACTCCTCATAATGAGATGCGAAGTTCTGCCTCAACGTAGTCCTAAGTGAGAAAATTTGAATATATTAAAATACGTAGAAAGCATTAGCTTTGTAGATATATTTAGTGTAAGTGGAATGCAGTAAATATAAGACCTCAGCGTTTAAGTATTTGAATTATTATCTGAAGTAGGTAAATCATATATTTCAATTCTAAGAGGCAAGATTGGGTTATTTTGCAACCAAACCAACTAAGGCTAAGGGCATTATATCTGTTAATTGCGTGTGTTTTTCTAGCCATTTTGTCTATTTTGCAGTAGGATAAACCCAATCACTCCATATGAGACTGGCTAACTCACTATTGAAAAGTTCGCATAAAGGTTCTTCGCGTCCTGGACATTCGAAACTAGGTCTTTATAACCAAAGAGCACCATTGTTAATGACTGCACTACGAGAAGTTGACATAGAGATATAGAGAGCGTGAGTGAATTAAAGGATGCTAATAAATTTATGGTTATTATTAACTGATCACAATACTCTCGATCTATATCTGCCCAGAGGAAAACTGTTCATTTCCCTTTATTTGATAGTAAATCTCGAATGATAAAATAAGGAAACCCTGTATCGTAATCAGAAACGACTTAAACGTGTGTATATTACCTTGACTGAGTCAACAGTATGAGATACAGCAGCACTCAGTTCGCTTGAGGATTTTGTGTTTTAGTTTTTGATCTCGCCTCCACTAGCCTCAATCTTTCATTTGACATTACTCTAGCCAGAAATATTATCACTAACAACATAAATTCAAGCACATGAAACTGTTAACAATACCGAACGACATAAATCTAACTTACAGAAAAGAACTTCGGTTTTCTTTATTTAATAAGCCTTGAAATAGAACAAATTGGATAGAAAAGAAAACAAACAGCACAGTCAGACAAGAATTATTGTATAAAAAGACAATAATAGAACAAATTAGAAAACAACAACTGAGATGGTTTGGCCACACTGTACGCATGGACGCAGACAGACTTCCTAACGTCCTAATCAATACTTTTCCAACTGAAAAAAGAAGACCCGGAAGACCAAGAATTACCTGGCTGAAATTAATAAAGAACATCTCAGGATGCAGAACATATAAGGAACTTTTTCGAACAGCAAGGAATAGAGAAGACTGGAAGATCCTGCTCAAGAGAAGACTCAACCCGTCTTAGATGGAAGAGAAGAAGAAATGTTAAAAAAAAATCATGTACAACATAACCACACAACGCTGCAATATGCAAAGATCTTTCAAAAAAAACAAGAAACGTTCTAAAAACTGAAAGAGAAAGAACAGTGGCGTCACATCAACATAACAAATAAGATGAAATAGTGACAACCTGATCGCTTTTTATTTCACATGAATAAGCATTAAAATTAATTTAATTAATAAATTCCCAAGAATCAAAAAAAAAAAATCAGAAAATTAAAAAATGGTTTTTCTTTTTATGTCTTATGTAAGAAAATACAAAAGGAATATAATATATATCAATACAATGATGAGATGAAAGTGAAATACTACAGCTAAACGCAAGCTAACGATTGCTAGAGAACATGAAGAGATTTTAAGAGAACTAGAGAACATTTCTCTTAAAATCTTCAATAAAAACCAACTTCACTACCATTTTCTGAGAGAGAGTAAAGTGCAGAGTGACCACTATACATCAATGAGGATTTCACGCGTTTGGGGACAAAGCAACAAATGATTAGAGACACAAATTTTGCCTGTGTAGGCAAAATTTAGCAAATGAAACGAATTTTTCATTTGCTTTTCTTTTCCTCTCCTGTTTTTCCTTTTTAAAGGTTTCCACGAATCTTTTCAAAAATCAATTGAAAGATATACAAAACAGAAACTAATCATAAAGTTCGCAACACTTTTTGCAGCTAAATTAGCATCCTTCTCCTAGTGGCGCCGTAGGACAATTGTTCCGACCCCTCCTTCGCTACCTATTACAGTGTACTTCAAGGTAGCTGTGGTCCTAATTAATGTATATATACAACCACCTCCAGTCGACATGCACTGACGATGCTGTCGATAATACATTTACAAGGCAGATGGCGATAAGCGATGCAGCAAGAAACAATGGATAGCTGATGTTGCACCCTTTCACGTCGCCAGAACAGGCGTGTTCAGTTCCGTAGCTGAGAACTTTGGCCCACACATGTTCTGGCTTCTAGTGACAGATAAGAACTTAGAAACTGGTCTCTGCAAGAGAGAGCATAAGAAATACAGATAATATATATCACACAAGCTAACTACCCTCCTGTTTCCTATCTCCTTGCTAAAATTAGTTATTAAATGAATAGAAAAATTATTTATGTAAATATAACAAAACTTCGGTATGAGAAACTTAATAATTAACAATAATTTATTTAGTATAAATATAAGCCTAGAGTAAAAGTAAATAAATTATAATGTACTTGAAAATTTGCGATCCATTAAAATATAATTACGTTAATAATGCATCAAGTTAAAAACCTATCCTGGTAAAATTTAGGTTTAGGAAAGCCGGGTTTCTTGACCGTGATGACAAGCCAGTGAATTTAATATGAATGCAAGTTGATAACAAAATTATAATTAAATAGAGAGAGAGAGAGAGAGAGAGAGAGAGAGAGAGAGAGAGAGAGAGAGATTAATCTTATACAGCCTCAATTCACAATAAAAATTCATCTTATGCAGAGTAGTGGAAGTAAAAGCAGTAAAGATAATTGCCAAATTAAGTGAAACAGGGCTTTACACTTCAACAAGAGCATCAAGTTCGATCGCAAGCTTCCCAGTGCCCTTCCTCCTTGTAGTATCGTTTTCTTATTCTCTCCCCCTATCCCCCCACTTACTTCTTAATGATTCTTACCTGAGGATAGAACTGACCCAGAGTGCGATTAACCTCTCTTGACATTACAAAGTTTCGAAGTCGTGGGTTTATCTGCCCCAGCAATCTGTGAACATCTCCGAAAGCACACAAATAAAACTAGCGTAGATAACTCGGTCTCTCAGTGACCTTGGTGTACATGTCACTTTCCTCCTCCGTAAGTTTCCACGTTCCTACCCCTCGGCGCCATCCGGCTGGGAAGTGTCTCTATTTCTTCATCATTCAATGTTACCCACCCTCTGCTACAAAACAACATCCCACCCTGTCAGAAGTGTTGATCGGATGAAATCAAGTAATGAATTCCATTCTATCATCTCCTTCCTTCATACAAAAATAATAACCCAAATATTCGAAATCATGCAGACGAGTCTACAGGTATTCTCTTTCACGCCTCTACCTTCACCTTAACAAACAATACAAAGAAAGTATTTTATTCAAGCGGGCGAGCACCTCAAGGCAGAGCACGGAAAGCAATAACTAACCTACTGAACTAATTATTTTGCTACATCACAGAAGGTGATATGATGTAAACAGTGTTAGTTCTGCTTTAAAAGAAACAAAAACATTTGATGATAGGCGTAAAACTAAATATTAACCAGATGAATAGCTTTATGTCTGATCCAATATCTGGTAAACCTCAGCAATACACTAGCCCTTATTAATACAGACCTAACGATGATTAACTAAACTTTAGTTCTAGTACCAGCTGTCAGAAGGCGTGTCATGATATAAAATAGGAAATTTAAAGAGGCGTGTGTGACCTTCTTGAAGTAATAATTTCCATAGTTAAAGACGTCATTTAATTCCAGTTGGTGAAGGTTAGAGACAGATTTTTTTCTTTCTTAAAGACTGTATTAGTCAATTTTATAAGTAAACAATTTTATAAGTATTATAATTATAAGTAAGCAATATCGCAAGCTGTAAGTTACGATCATGCTGATTCAATTTTCTGATAAGTAGACAGATCAGCAGTTACCAGAAGAGAAAGAGACACACACACAATATAAACGTATGACAATATTAAAGTATGAAAGCTATTTTAATATTGTCATTTTAAAGCAATCCCCAGCCAATTTCGTTTTTATTTTTAAAGAATAAAATGAATGATAAGAATCTTTATGACACTTGACTTGTTTCATTAGGAAGTGCACATGTTTTGTTTTTAATGTTATAATAAAGAAAATTTATGGGTATTTCAAGTTCCACGTTTGTTTAAGATAGACGAAGAGACGATCGCCATTGGCCTAAAGTACGTTAGGAATGTTTCAGAGTCCTAAACTTAAAAGAAAAAGACTGCCCATTCAGGGTAACCACCTTGTCGCGCGTGCTTAACTTCGGATCACGCCGTTACACGTCCCCCTTCTTCCCCCCCCCCGTTGAAAGCGGTACATTATCAATCTACCTCCGCCGATCCCATCTGCTAAAATTTCACGTCGTCAACGGAAAGCATAGGTAATTTGACTACACGCAGCATCACATAGAAGACCTACAGGTCAAATCAAATATATCAAAGTCAATTAGCATTCACTGCGGGGAGAATATTCGGCACGTGTGGGCAAAGAAAAGGCCATGGGGGGGGGGGGAGAATGACATTTGACAATGTGCAGAGCAATCAACAGCACCCAATGTTCAACAAAAAAGAAAGGAGAGGAAAAAAAATAAAGAAAATTTCAACAGGTGCCGATAAGTCTGGGTCACACAAGTGGGAAAGAATCGAAGGGATTCAGGAGGCCACGTGGCATAAATTTATCATTGTCGGCCAAGGAGAGTAGAACTTGCCATTAATTTGGGTTAGAGAGTACGTGTAATAGGAAAACAAGAATAATAATAATAATAAAATACCAGGAAAAAATCCATTAAGCAGTATTGTTGAAATAAGTGTTTTTTTTATAGGTTCTCAGAGGACTTCTAGTGTTACTGAAATCTTTTTTATTATTATATTTTGCCTGTTGAAGGTTATTTATTTCATTAGGCAAATCAATTATCTTAACTTCAGGGCCAACTGTTTGCTTCATATGGCAATCAATCTTTTAAGACAGTAGCACGCTATCATAAAGAGTTAAATTTCTTATTGCTTGACATTTTTTGTGTGTTCAAGTGAGACATCAATTAGTTCATTCCTCCAATGTCTATCTAATACGAATAACATGTGTTATACTTAAAAAGAGAACATATAAATCCATATATATATATTAGTTCACGACTTATGCTGATTTGCGGAAGTATAATGAAAACATTCCGTCCACTCTTCATGCCTGAATAAAACAGAAGATTGCGTATACAACTGCTCCAAATTTGAAACTATGCCACTTTTCAGATTAGAAAAATTTTCCGGGACTAAGTCACATGCATAAACCTGGTTTAATATTTTGATTTAATATCTATAATGGTTTAATATCTTAATTTCAACTAGAAGTTCTTAGAAATTAAAAAACAAAACATGATGTCCAGACAAAACCGCTTTGTAAGAATTAATAAAACTTTCTGGATATCACTTTTTTTTTCTTTCCATAACCCACCCAAATAACGGTTAAACGTTATAACAAACAATAATATCCTGGTGGACTAACCTGAATTACGTTCGTATATAAACGATAGTGTATCACTTCAACTGGGATTTTGTCCCATTCTGTAATTTCATTCTGTTTATCCCTCCCCCCCAACAAAAAAACTTTTTTTTTTTTTTGGTATCGTTATGTGTTAAGCATCTATTAAGGTCGTCCCAGAAGGATTTCCCAACTGCAATGTCTTTTGTTTAACTAGAATGATGACGATATTCAGCCGGTTTTCTACCCACTACAGGGTGAATGCCTGTCCCATTGCAGAAGGGTTGGGTCTACTGGACTGGGTCGCCTCATGATGACCCAGTACAGCTTGGGGGAGTGTTTATTCACTTGTGTGAATGAATGTATGAAGGCGAAAGACAATCACAAACACCCATGCGGGAATTCGAACCCGCATCCTCTTGGCTGGAGAGCGGATACGCTAACCACTCGGCCAACCAAGGCCGGCTTTTAACCAGAATACAATTTATCAAATGTATTTAATGTTTTCTATAGCAACCTTACATAAAATCTTCGTGGGACCATTAAAATAAGTTCTTTAATAAATAAGATTAATATTATGCTTCTATTTCTGATAATAAATTAACAGCATGTGATATAACCAAGTTCATTCCTTGGATACCACCAACAAAAATATAAGAGAAAAATATTCAAGAAAACTGACAAGTAATTCAACATACTTATCAAATAGCATTTACTAATAAAACTTAGCAGGACATTGCTTTCCATTATTTTACAAATACCTCAGTTTCCTGTCTGAAGCAACTGCATCCAAGGAAACTCATATCAGTGTTTTTGATTTAATCCTTCACTTTCTGTCTGAAATAAAATACTCATGAGCAGTTATATTGTTCAATTATGTTAGTGATTAATTATCAGCTAGGTAAAGTACGACATACTTTGTCACTGTTACACAGAAGCGTCAACTTTGATATCGAATAAATAGGGTTCCCAATGTTGTTCCAGCTCGTGTATAAATACACGTATGCACCAGTTCATCAAGGTTAGCTTTAGAATTTGTTGGCGAGGATACGTGTATTTATGCACGTACATACACATACAAAGAAACCAACTGGGTCGACAGTTTAACCTGTTCCTTTCTATCACAAAGTACAGGTTATTTGCAAAATAACTTGTTCCGGAATGGTCGATTTCTTATTAGACAAGGACTGCCGAAGAAATTCTTTATACATCTCTTTATTTTATTTCTTTAATAGAGTACACAATAATTTCTTCTAAAAAATGGAGACAGTGAAGTTCAGATTGTGGTTATCTATGCAATAATGCAAGCAAACTATTTTATTTTAAAATAAAAGAACAAAAGTAAAAAGGTAAATAATTTACATCCTTCAAGAGCCTGGGCTCTGCTCTCAACCACTTGTGACGGTGTTGTTATTAAAGTATATTCTCTCTCTCTCTCTCTCTCTCTCTCTCTCTCTATATATATATATATATATATATATATATATATATATAGAGAGAGAGAGAGAGAGAGAGAGAGAGAGAGAGAGAGAATATATATACACCTTCTGTCCAAAAAGAAACCGAACTTTTCGAAAATAGAAGAAACTAGTTGCGCCACTTGTATCTTTTTGTTGTCGAAAGTGGCAACCTTCATTAGTGTTGTGTCAACTGTTTGTGACATTTGTTTCATTAGAAGCCAAGTTATAGTGCCAAGAGTGACAGTGTATTTTGACGAACGGTAGGAAAATGAGTATCAAACAGAGAGCTGCGATTGATTTTGTGTTAAACTTGGTAAAAGTTTCGGCGAAACGCGTCAAATGCTTCAAAAAGCATACGGTGATGAATGCTTATCCCATACTCAAGTTTACGAGTGATTTAAGCGATTTCAAAGTGGTCGTGAGACGCTTGAGGACAACGAAAAGCCGGGCCGTCCAAAAACTGGACTGAGCGAAGTTTATCCAAAAAATGCGTGATTTCATTAAAGAAAACCCGAAATCGTCCGTGAGATTGATTGAAGATGAATTGGGGAATCCAAAATCAGCTGTGCACAATATTTTGACCGAGAGTTTGAGCCTTCGTAAATTGAATTCGTGATTTGTTCCCCACAAATTGACCGACGACCAAAAAATGTATCGAACTAAACACTGCAAGGACCTCATTAAAACCGCTCGTAAGGACTCAAACTTCCTTGAAACTATCATTACTGGTGACGAAACGTGGTGTTTTCAGTATGAGACCGAAACAAAGCGCCAGAGTGCTGAGTGGAGACCACCAGAAGAGGGGGGAAAAAGTCGCTTGGAGAAGTCGAAAGCAAAAACATTGCTGATTTGTTTCTACGATTCGAAGGGCAATATCCACAAAGAATGCGTTCCACCTGGCCAAAAGGTCAATGGTGAGTTTTATCTCGAAGTTTTGAAGCGATTGATAGCGAGAATTCGTCGCGTACGGCATGAATATCGTAACGACTGACCGTTCGTCAAAACACACTGTTAATCTTGGCACTATAACTCGGCTTCTAATGAAACAAATGTCATAAACTTGACACAACATTAATGAAAGTTGCCGCATTCGACAACAAAAAGATACAACAAGTGGCACCACTAGTTTCTTCTATTTTCGAAAAGTTCGGTTTCTTTTTTGGACAGAGGGTGTATGTGTGTGTGTGTGTATATATATATATATATATATATATATATATATATATATATATATATATATATATATATATATATATATATATATATATATATATAGAGAGAGAGAGAGAGAGAGAGAGAGAACGTGACTTGTTTGTCTGTTTGCTTACTTGGGAAACGGAGTAAAACCAGGTTTAAAATAGCTTGGTATCTTTAACATTTATTATACCCAAGGTAAAATACTTTCTACATTTATATCTCATCCGGAGATTTTTATTTAATAAGGTTAAAACACCTTATGGTAACTTGTTCTGGTAAAATACTTTCTACATTTATATCTCATCCGGAGATTTTTATTTAATAAGGTTAAAACACCTTATGGTAACTTGTTCTGGTAAAATACTTTCTACATTTATATCTCATCCGGAGATTTTTATTTAATAAGGTTAAAACACCTTATGGTAACTTGTTCTGGTAAAATACTTATAAGCTCTGTATTACTAAAATCTTGGTATTTCTAGCCTGGCTCCCACTGATGAGACCTCAATAAAGGTCGAAACCGGTCTGGGTAGTGGCCCCTTGCCTTTAATACATAGCATCATACATCTTCTCAAGGAGATGGGCTGTGCATTAAGGGTAAATATTAAGAATAGTGATCAGAGCTTATTCTACCTTTACCATGAGTTGCACTACTTTGAGGGTCAGCTAGACTGCCAATACGTGCAGGCGCAAACTTGACTTGTTTGTCTGTTTGCTTACTTGGGAAACGGAGTAAAACCAGGTTTAAAATAGCTTGGTATCTTTAATATATATATATATATATATATATATATATATATATATATATATATATATATTCTAGAAACTTGGAAATTACCTTATGAAAAACCAATTCGGATGCTTCAAATTTTCATAATTACAGATTTAGCGGCTATTGCTCCAGCAGAAAAATACAACGAAGTTGCGCAACGATTTATTTTTGGTACTTCGCTTCAGTTAGCTCCTACAGTGCTTGTAAAGAAGTCAACGGACACTATGGTGTGGGGAACTAACAGTCATGGCGCCCTGTCTTTATAAGATGTAGGACCTTCTTTTGCTGCGATGACTGTAGTGATTCTACAGGGCATAATTTCCACAAGCGTACGATAGCGATCAATGAGAATTTTGGACCATTTTTCATGAAGGCATGTATTGAGGTCCTGCACTGGACTGTTGTGGGGTGGACATCCCTTGAATCTCACTATGTCCAGTTCATCTCATAGATGTTCAAGTATGGTCAGTTCCATAGAAACGGCACAAAGTAGGAAGCATTGCATTGTCCAGAATGTTCAGATACCTTTCTAAGTTCAATGTTCGTGGAACCATAGGTTTCGAAGCCAAAACAGGCCGATACCATCATCACACCGCCACCTTCGAATTTCATAGTTGGAGTAGGGCACTCTTGTAAGAGACGTTCACCGGGCATCCATTACACCCACAATCGTCCATCTGCTTGGGAGAGGTTGGAGCATGATTCATCGCTCCATAACACAGCTTTCTAAGCTTCAACGTTCCACTGTACACGCTCTTTGCGCTACTGAAGACGACGTTGCATGGAAACCAATGTTGTGAGTTTCGGTTCTGAATGTTTTTGTTCAGATTGGTGTTCTACTCGATGCCCGGAACTCCGCATTCTACGTGTCGGCCAACGAATGGCGATTTTTACATATTATCCTTCGTAGCATCCTAGTCACGTTTGGTGGTTCGTCCACTGCTGGTAGCACTTGCAGGTGACTCCCTGCGCGTCCATCTCAGTCTATCATTGATTGCTCACTTGAGATGACCCAATTTATCAACAATTTGCCGAATAGATAGGCCTGCAACATGGTATCCTATCACAACGCCTCTTTCAAACTCCGTAAGTTCCCTTCTCGCAGCCATTTCATATGGACGCAGTTGCACTGACTTGGGAGCATCATATTCCTGCAATTCATACCAGCTACCAACACGTGATTCGTCACTTGACACGATGCACCTTGCTCATAAGGGCGTCCGTTGACTTTTGTTCCAAGTACTGTACGCTGGAGAGTTTGAAATATGCCTTAAAAAAACTCAGCTAGCACGTACGCTTTCTAAACCAGAAAGTGCAGATTCGAATTCTAACAGCATCGATGTTTTCAAATATCCCCAAGACAACAGATGACAACATCCACTGCGAAACCAGCATCCTCTTCGATAAGTTGGGTTCTACCCAGGCTATAATTTTCAAATCAATCACGATACTAATGTGCAATAGCTATAACTTATCATGGATGGGAATTTCAGGTTCATTTGCCAGGATCAGAATCTAGAACCTCTCCTATTTAACATTGATCTTATACAGTCCCTAAATCCAGGTTCCAGGAGGCTCCAGATCCAGGTCGTCTTATCCCTCCCCTGAAAGCCTGCTGGATCTAGGCTCCGATACCCCTTGAACCAGCACTCTGCAATCAAAAGTCTTACGGCGCATTCTTTCCGATGTTTTCAACTGAAAAATATTCTCGAGATGATATACCTATTCTTGCGAGATGAAAAACCTGCTACATTCGTATAAAATATACTAACTCATCAATTGAAAGAGCTTTTATTTCGGAGAAATATTTCTCGCGCCAGCAACAAAAATCGAACCCAGGTCTTTTCCAACCATGTCGCGTCATCCTTTTAATTTGCACTAGGGAGACACTATCTAGTTCAGGACGGTCCAATCATTTCACAGCTTGCTTTTAATATAATTAGTGATACTGCGCATTACAAAAATACTATAATAATTTCAGTAAAGATGGTTCAAATCGGCGTTCGTCATGTTTATTAATATACAATAAATAATTTTTATATGAGAAGATTATTACTCATTAGTGAGCCACTGCGCCACATGTTTAAAGTTGCGAAATTAGCTTAGATCCTTGTTAGTAAAGATTTACGGCATACTTTGAATGTGTAGTAATCCGTTCTCTTTCAAAGACCCTAGATGAGCAAGTAATTTATTTCACTGCATTAACAAAACAGTGACATGGGCGATCATATATTTTGAAAATTTTTATCTTCTATAAAGTTCAGACACATACGTTTGCAATATACACCTTGGTAGCCTCTATTTCATATCTGTTTGAACCAATCTGATCTAGTTTATCAGAAACGACTAATAAATATATCTCAACAAAATAGTTACACTTTTACGAATGCATAAAATGATTCACTGAATCAATTGATGCAATATAAACTACAATCTCCGAGATAGCTATTCATCAAGAGTGCATGATATTAAATTACAAAATCCATTAATTAACTAGATCTTCAAAGGCAGAAGCAGTAATAAAAGAAGTTGTTTTTTTAATTGTGAAACAAACTGACTGATATCGAATTACACCACCATTTTCGATGTACAAGCTAGCTATTAATTCGCCTAAATGAAAATAATAAAACACTGCTGAAGGCAATTAACGAAAAATAAAAACTTATGAAGGCGTGACTTGAGTTTATGAGCTCAATTGCTACCGGTTTGTCCTGGTCATCCGCTTTAACGTTCATTCTTAAGAAATACGACTAGGGCGGTTACTTCGATATTTCAACATCAAGTTAACAGTAATGTTCAGTAGACGTTCCACTTTTCTTTTTATTTATTTGCTACGTTATTAATCAATATTTAACATTAAATATAATGCAAATTTCGATAACAGCAGTGTTAGTCATGTACAAATTTTTGGTCAATCTTACTCAAAGACAGACCACCTTCACAGTTTCACACGATGAAGGTGAGAATTCCAAAAGGACCTAAACCATCAAAACAAGATTTAATTTTGTAGAAAGTGTTATTGCTTTGGTAGTAATTATAATAGACAAATTATATTCCAGTTTTAATCCGATATCGAGCGTAACTGTTTGAAGAAACGAGGTGTCAGTCATAAATTCCAAAAGGAATACAAGATACTCTTGATTGAGAATACAGAACTTCACAGCAGACATGAACAAGGACAATCACAGTTTAAAATAAATTTCTCTGAAAAACTATTTTCAAAATCATCTATCTTTTTTTGGGATCTTGTTAGACTAAAAAAAGGGTCACATACTACTAAATATACATAAAAATGTATATTTAGTAATAGGTAACAGTGTAGAATATTGCGATTCGTGGGTTGATCCATAATAAGAAAACAAACGAACGGAAGGAAAAAATTAGTTTTTAGGTACGCCTTAAGAAAAGCACCTTAAAAATGTCTTTTTATGGCAAGCAGGACTGGTGATTCAACGACATCTAAGCTGAATGACAAGGGCAGTCTGTAATGAAGCGAAGTGGGTGGATGAGTGAGTACTAGATACCGGGAGAGAAGTGTATGCATAAGATTTTTTCACACTGCTGTTGATCACACACATACATATATATAGAATGGGTAGCACAGACTGACATATTCGAAAACATATGAACGAATTTGTTCAATAAACTTCGGCTTTTCCTGTCACAAACAAAAACTGGTCTGAATACTTATAGAAATAGCCAGTAATTGAGAGATATAACCTAGAAATAACCTTAATAGCTTCGACACGTATACACTTAGTATAAATTGAGTTCGTGAAGTTGAGCAAAGCGTGATCGGTGATTAGTTTTTGTCTATTCCAAAGGGATTTTTGACTTTCTAAAAAATTTCACTAACTAATTTCTAAGCAGTGTCTAACGGTGCACTAACTACATTATTATTATTATTATTATTATTATTCAAATACGAAGTGAAACTTGAACAGAATGATACGTACAAATGTGTGAAACATTCTGGACAGCGAAGACAATTCGAATCATTTTAAAATTTCTGAAACACTGTATGTGAAAATAATACTTTTAAAATAAAGGAAGAGGATTCAATTCATCAATCTGAGCACCGATAAAATCGAATCGGTAAAATACGTGATTCAATTTACCAGCTCAAGACTACTCACAGTTTGTCTCCATTGAGAACCATTACAATTTCTCAAATCAGTGCAATCTGAACTGGAAAAACAAGTTCTATAATTATAATAATAAAGAGAAAGAAGAAAATAACATATCGAAAAACAGAAACAGCAATATCAGTCTATGGCTAAACTTAACTCGCAATAGATAACTGGAATGACGGCGCCATGTCGGCAAAATGGCGATGTGCAAAACATATCCAAAGATAAGAACGGAAGCTAACAGAAATAGACAAAGAAAAAAATTGTAATGGCCAAATATCTCACTAAGTTTGTCAGCATAATCAAATAAAATAATAATAAAAGGAAATAAAATATACGTGAAGAAAATTCTGGGCTAATACTTATATTTCGAATTGCACAGTATTCAGCTTTATTGTATTATTTTAATACGAATCTATAGTAGGGACATCTACTTCAACGCCTTAACCTTACAAGGCCATGAAACCTTTTATGGTTGGAATTCACATAAAAATATGATAGATATTTTTTCGCTAAGGATTATCCGGAAATCTACTCTAGGGACTAAACACGAACTTTTTTCTCTTTTTCAAGCCATTTTAGGTCTCGCGTAAATAGGATAAGTGTCATATACTGGACAAGAAAATGCTTCTATCACCTAAAGATATTCGCTCAGTGGGATTCGAACTTACAGCCAGTTGGTTGGAGACGTTATCACTAGGATGGCAAAACTGAAGGGGGTTGTCAAGTAACTGTTTGCATGACGTGTTGATGTTACTTCCCTTTTATATTGGTTTCTTGAATTATATCATGAGAACTGTACAACTTACATCATCAGATTTTGCATGCTTGCCAATTTCACTACCGGAAAGCAGTGGACTCACAACTTTAGGTTTACCAACTGCCTTCCTATCCCATTTCACAGGGTATATAAGGTTTTTTTTTTTAATTGATTTCTTCACCACATATAGTAAAAGCGGTAGCTACTGCCGTTTGCAAAATACTTAATATCTTTGTACTTATGCCATAGTGAGATAGATTGCTGTGTACACAATTTTTAATCGAAAATGTTTAGCCTAGACTGTTATTCAAAATTTTCTAAATGATACCAGATAATGATTTAATTCTTAGTCAGAATCGTTCTACCCCAAAACTGAATATTTATTTAAAAACCTAACGAAGTAAACAACCTAAGCCTTCCGTAAGAATTAAACACCCGAGTAATCAACTAGTATTTTAATAATACTGCAGATCTTCCATACAAAACAAAAGGCAAATATATGTCAGGCTTCGTGCAATTTTTCGAAAATAAATTTCTTTGAGAATACCTGTCAGTTAACCATGTAAGAGAAAAGAGAGGTCCAAGATCATCTATTCCAAGAATAGACTGTAAGAAGTAAACACCAATCAAAATCCAAAGGGTAAAAAGCCGGTAAATTAAAGGTTAAATATGACAATGGGATGACGAGATAAATATATGAAAGCATATACAGCAATACTGTTTTTCAACTCGACTGTTGAAATTAATGGCTACAACATGGATGAAGGCCACTAGGTCAAGGTAAGGAGGAAGGGGGGTGGGGGAGGGAGCACCTATAGGAGAAGGAAAGCAGAAAAGATGACTATATTCGTGCCCATTACGACGTTCACTAACCCCATGTCTTAGTCACACACAGTGGTTTCAAGAACGGCAGTAAAACTTGAGGATAATAAGTCCAAGGTTAATAAGGCTAAAGACACTGACGAAACAAACAGGTGAAAGTAGGGTAATGCCTTAAGATGATGCGTGATAAAAGCTATGTTTCAGGAGATATCTGAAACCTTTATGAAGGGGGGGGGATGTTCAGGGATTACACGAATCGGAGGAAAATGATGTTTTGAGATCAAACTTACATCGAATGTCACTTTTGTTTTCTTTACAAGAAACGTGAAGGCTTTTAAATGAAATGGTAACAGGTTTTTAATATTTTCTCGTATAGGGAGGCCCTTTTTTTTTGGTAAAGAAACGAAAATAAAAAAATATATCACAAATATGTAGAATGAAACAAATAAAGCAAGAAAATACTTCGGCAGGAGCAGTTGATAGAAATCGTAGCCGATTTGCTAGAAAGATGTTCGAAACCACTGTAACAGGGATATCAGTAAAACGATTCAATGTATGCCGATTCAAAGATATAACCACAAAACTTTCGGGAAGTTTTGTGGTTATATCTTTGTACGCATTTTACATAGATTAATATAAAAGTGAATACGAAAAATAATAAATATTAAAGACTCCAGCATCGCTCCCTGCCTTCACATCGACTTCCGTGTTACAAGTAAATGCTAAGTAACGAGTCTCCGCCATCCCTTAACTCCAACAGCGAAGTGTCAAATTCTGGTTACCGCTAATAGACTCAGTTCCGTTTTCGATGAATAATTTAGTGGCAGGTGTTTATACTTTTAGGAAGATGACCAAGTTGCGTCTACTCATTTTTACTCAGTTCTGGTGTGATAGAATTAAGACCCTCTGAAACTCCCACAGAGTTTCCTCATAGTTCATTATCATAAGCTTTCATTACTTTGAAAATGAGAATGAACATTTATAAGGGGGACCGGAAAGTAATCACTTATTTTTAATAAGTCATTTTTAGCCGATTGTTTTTTCTTAAATAACACAAATTATTAAATTTGATTTTTATTTAAATATTAGCATTACTTTTCTATTTAAAAAATCTGTTTTTTTTTTATTTTATATTATTTTTTTAATATGGCTGACTTTAAAGTTGAAGAGCACCATTTACGTCATTGTATGCTGTTTTTGTTTCACCAAGGAAAGAATGCTATGCTACCGAGGCTACCAAAATCATTTACTCAATTTATGGAGACGTATTTAGATTTGCAGAAAAAAATTTTGATCTCTGATCGTCCTCGATCTGGAAGACCTCTTACTCTAGATCAGTGCTTCCCAAACTTCTGGTTGTCAGGGCCCCCTTTGCAAAAATTAAAATATTTCACGGCCCTTCTCGAAAAAAAATCGTAATAGAGAGATATATTATTATAATATTTATTGTATTTATATTCAATACAAAACATACACAGCAAATATTGCAAAAATCAAATGTATATATTACATTTTTTGCCTCTTACCGTTTGGTTCTGAAGACGATGCGGGCTGTTCTGGTAAAATATGAAATACTGTCTTTTTTTTTTTTTGACTCTGTTTCTGCTTCTTCTGATTGTTCGCGAGATTTTTTTAAATTTATTTTTTATCAGCCACTTACCCATCTCAGGGTGAAATTTTTTTAACGTAGAATAGATCGAATAATATCACCACTTACCGATACTGGCACACCACAGACTGATAACATGAAATTAGTGAATATTACCTGAATAAGGGAATCCCTCCCCGGATCAGGAACATTTTTCTCTTTAGTGACTTTTCTCCCTTTATGGTAATTAAGCCTAACGCGAAACAGACAGCAAAGGCAGGTTATTAAAACGTACATATGATTGGTGCAGTATTAACAAAATCTCGCGCAACCGAAAGATAAAAGCATAGCTGACAATTGAGTTGAAATGCTAACTCTCTTCAACCGAATTCCATATGTGAAACTGCCATAACATTCATTATATATATATATAAAAATTAGTTTTAACACTTTTACGAATTTTAACACGTTCGGTTGAATTTTATTGCTGCCTTGGGAAATCGATAAATAATAATAACAATTAATAACACCATTATTAATAATAACTAATTAATAACAATAGTTTTTAGTTAGATACTGTGTTTGCCTATGTAACATATGGTTTTGTTTCAGTCTATACAGCACATTTTCTGTATGAGGGGACATGTGATTCATTAATTAGTGTGTTTTTATCCCAGTTGTCTCTAATTGCACTATTTATTGAGAAATATATTACACAGACTCCTCATACCTTATTCACTGGCATAATAAAAGTACTTGTTTTTATTGCCTCTGCAGTATAGTGGCTGTTAGGGAGGGGTGTTGTTTACCACTGCAAGCGAGTTACTATCTCCCCACATGAGCTTGTTTAAGCTTTTTTTCATGTGTGAAGTATATATATGCGAAACTTTTATTGGTAACAGAAAACTAGTTCGGATGACAGTGATAATATAAAACGAGTTTTGATATGTATATAAAGTCAACATCAACAGTCCCTGATTACGAACGCGTGATGAAAGGGACAGGAAGATTTGGAGCTTCCCTGGAGAGCATTCGAAGTAAATACAATTAACCACTGCTTTGAAATGAAACATATTCTTCTTCTACGCGTTATTCCCGCTTCCTATGCAGGGTCCGCGTGTTACTTTTAGATGCGACTTCTTGTTAGTACTACTCCCAACCGACCCGTCGCCTTGTCTGCCGCTGGGGGGGGGGATATATTTTTGACTGTAGAGGCGTATGTTCACGGGGCCGGTTTGCCTGTTTGCGGGATGAAAAACGCCAGATAAACTGGCGGAAAAAACCCTACTGACCGCGCCCAAGACCGGCTAACTTGGCTATGCCTGAGGAAGATCCTCAAATTCCTCACGTCTACAACGGGAATCGAACCTGGGACACTCCTTCCCCAGGCATATGGTTGCGAAGCGCAAAGCCACTAGGCTAACCGCGCGGTCTTTGAAATGAAACATATGAATAAGCAATATTAACTAATATTCATTAAGCGCCAAAATACGCGGGAAGCAGAGTTTGTGAACCAACACCAATGTGTAAATTTTTCCATTAAAATATAAAAAATAACAAAAAAAGAAATAATAAATAATAAAAGTTAAATACGTTTCTTTCAAAATAAAAAAAAAATCTACTTAGTCTTAAAACATTTTAAATTTGTTTTCATTATTTCACGGCTCCCCTCAACAAAACCTACGGCCCACAGTTTGGGAAGCGCTGCTCTAGATGACGATGCTCTTAAGACTCGTTGAATCAGATTTAAAACAAACCATACGAGAATTAGCAGAGAAACTTAATTCATCATGGTCAACTCTCCAAGAGCACTTTCATAAGAGTGGCAAGGTTCTTAAACAGGGTGTATGAGTACCGCATGAACTGTCAGAAAACAATAAAGCACAGAGATGGGCGATTTGCAATTCATTGTTGACCAGACAACCAAATGACCCCTTTTTGGAACGAGTCGTAACTGGTGACGAAAAATGGTTGCACTATAAGAATAATAAACGCAAAAAACAGTGGCTTTCTCCAAATCAAACTCCAATTCCAACACCTAAAGATGGACTTCATCCACAAAAGGTTCTGTTGTGCGTTTGGTGGGATATTCATGGAATTATTCATTACGAACTCATGGAACAAGGTAAGACTATCACGGCAGCCATCTACTGTGAACAATTAGAGCGACTGCATCAAGCATTGTTAATCAAACGTCCTGCGCTTGTCAATCGAAAAGGGGTAATTTTGCAGCAAGATAATGCAAAACCCCATTCTGCAAGAATGACTCAAGAAAAAATTAGGCAGTTAGGATGGGAACTTCTAACACATCCTCCATATTCGCCGGAAATTTCCCCTAGTGACTATCACTTATTCAGGTCCTCAGAACACAGCATAAGAAATAAAATCTTCAGTTCGCAAGATGATGTCGAAAGGAGTTTGATATTATTTTTTGCCTCCAAAGAAAAAACTTTTTCAAAAAAAGGAATTCTAAACTTAGTAGATCGTTGAAATAAGGTTATAATTAACGATGGCGATTATAGAATTGAATAATGTTAATTTGTTCTTTAATAAAACTTATATTAAAAATGTAGTTCAAAAAATTGATTACTTTCCGGTCCCCCTTATATTATTATTAAATAGGGCCAAATTTCAAACGCCTTCGGAATATAACACTGAATCGATAGGCACCTTATTTTGCACGTCAGCTGAGATGTTTCTTAATAGGTTGGTTACTTTACACGTGAGAGGTAATAGTCAACCGATGAGTAGCTATAGATTTTTCTGCGTAGATTTATTTAGTTGTTAATATAATAAGTCGTTTCAACTGAGCTAACCGTAAAGAATTTACAAAATTTCCATTAACAAGTAGACTTTGTGGAAGATGAATCTTGCTGACTGGAAGCTCAAAGAAAAAAAAAAAAAAAAATGTGTTTAGTCTCTAAACTAGGGGTTCCAGATTATGTAAAAAATAATAACAAAAATTCTCAGTTTGACCACAGTACTGATGACTATATGTTTACAACATTTCGTGAGTGGGAGACATATTAAATAAAATAATAAAAGACTACAACTGCATACCAGGAAAAAGATAACTCGAATAAATTCATCTTGTCAATTTTGCTTCCCCAAATAATGTTTTAAGCAGCATCGCTAGCAACTATACTCAAAATCATAGTTCAAAATAGAAATGTACAAACAAGTACATTTGCCCGCATGTGTAATCATGAATTTTTTTTTTTTTTTTTTTTTGTGGTTATATATCATGGGAAAAACTTTTATAACCGAGTGAGAGAGAGTATACGCTTCCTTTGAAGAAAAACATTTGCACGTTCCTTCTATTTTATTTCTTATATCGTTTCCACACACAAACGAAATGCATCAAAACCTAAAATACATCCGTGCCTCGTGTGGAGAGATTACACATGCGGGCAAATCGAAACTTGTCGAATGAAGTTTGTATTTGAACAATTTACTATGCCTAATTTTGCTGTGCTGATTTTAAAAATAATACATTTCTTATGAGGTGGGGGAGATCTGAGCATAAGTATTTTTCACAATATGTACAGTAGGAAAGATTCTGTAATCTTTATCCGTCTCTTTTTCACTATATATATATATATATATATATATATATATCAAAATGAGCGTGGACTATGTATACAGCTCTTGGACATAATATGTAACCATAAAAACGTCATAAAACAAAGACGATGTGAGCAAACAAAGAATTATTCAGACTGATGCATCCTATTGATGTTCCGACCACATCATCTCATCATGACGCCAACTAACGTTTCATTTCTCGTTAAGTGTAGAATGCAGGGCAGCATTTACCATTAGGCGCATGAGGCGCAAGATGGGCCCTCACTCTCTCTAGGGGGGCCTCATTTTAAAACCTTACTCCTCACAAAGAAGAATAAAAAAACAGCGTAGTTTTAGTTGCAAAATAAAATACTTATTTTTAAATATTAAATTCATAATATAAAAACTAGAGGCAGCTGAAAAATTTGTGAGGCTTTCCGCTTCTTTGAAATACATTGTTCTTTCCTTAGAATATAAAACTAACAGGAACTCTGTATTCCATAAAATTCATGTATGTAAGCATACCATTTCTTTGCTGGACGTATATACACGTCCAGCAAACCTGGATAATAAAAAGAACATGGATAAAAAGTGTAGTTTGACCGTCATGTCCATTAGAAGGTGCGATAATCATTCACGCTGAAAAGTACACTTGTCTACATTACCTGGCGTACGTAGAAGCTACGTTCTGTGGCCTACAGCAAAAACGTAATTGCTTGCCGTTTGCTCGGTAACCGGGATATCTCGGTAAGTTATATCAGACTAAATACCTACGAGTTATATTCCTTTTGCTGCTTGTTTTTATCGTATAATTATAGTTTTTAATGCCAGCGTAAAATAAGAAATCCTTTCATACTTTCTTCACTTCATATTGTATCACTTTGGAAGATCAATGTCACTATCAATTTTTTTGCTGATTATTTTAATCGCCAATACATTTTAAAATTCTCCAAGAACTTGATTGAAGATAATTATTTTTGTCAAACAATTATTTTATAAATTCATGAAAATCCGAATCTAAAAATGAATACAGCCTCCATCTGTTCCAAATTAAGTTTCCTATTTTATTCATAATCTTAGTTCGAAGGTTAGTTATCATACGTAAATCTTGAATCACATCATGTAATGCATAATTTTTATAACGTAATCTGTAGGTTTTTGCATTTCAACTTTCTTGGTTTCCCCCCTAATCACTGACTACAAATCAAAATAAACGGCAGTTATGAAGTCAACTGTTATGTACATATTTTCGGCTAATTTCGATATTATGCAGCAGTTTTGAAGTAACGATATTTTCCCTACAGTTTATCTTTTGAAGCATGTGCAGGTGCATGCGTCAAAATGAAATTTTATTTCCAAAATTTTCATAACAGAATTAATTCGCCTTTAATGGCCAACTCCCCCTCCCAAAATTATCACCACACACACACAAATACTGCTAGATAACATGTGCGCACTTTCTTTTTGTTTGAATTCGTTATTTTTCCAAAGTAATTGTACTGTTGCAGTTTTAAGCAAAAGATAAAGGCGTAGAATCTCTGATAAAATACCATTGGATATAAATTAAAAAGACTCGCAATCGGAAACCCCAAGTAATGCAGTTTAACACCATTTGTTGTTCATTAAAAAAAAATCGTTCCTAAAATTGAAATGTGCGACCCATATAATCTTATTTTGCAAGGAAAGAAAGCAAAATGTCATATTTATTTCAATAAATGTTATTTAAAAAATATAAATATTTGACATAATATTTCCAATGCAAACAAACATTTTGATTATTTATTTTCGCACGTGTGAAATTCGTTTTTATTTGGGAAGAGACACAATAAGTAAATTGTGTAGCAAAAAAGGGTCAATCCAAGAAATACAGTGCACATAACTACAATAATGCGTTAACGGCGGGGGGGGGGGGGGTAATTGCATTTTAACAAATAGAATGCCGATGAAGTTTCATCAGCATTCTGCCTTTTTATTAGGTCAAAGGGATTTTGAGTATATTTGCGAACAGATATATTCAACATAACTTAGCCAGTTTTGTCGTAAAAAGTGCCGCATTTGAAGAAATAGTAGCGGCATAATAATAAAATAGCAAAATTCATAATGCTTCAGAATAACTTGATAATACCAAAACAAGATAAGACACATCTGTAGAAATCTATTATTATTAGTCTTTTTAATTATGAACTCTATAAAGATATACTTAATAAATTTGTATTTTTGTGTTTTTAAATAAACTAGTTTCATTTTGTCACAGATGGTTTTCGCTGGACTACCTGGAATTTTAGACTATTGTCTTATCAATATTGTAAAAAATAGATTGTAGCTTAAATATTCCAAAGCACATTACATCAATTTGTTACTTAGGTCAGTTCCCATAAGAATGTTGTAAAAAATAACCTTGTTTGTCTCTGTATATTTTGTATTAGATATTTTTGTAAATAGCCCTTTGGAAATTAACTGTATATACCTTTAATAAGAATATGTTAGTGTTAAAAACAAAGGCGACGTTTTTCTCCGGAGCTGTATGTAATAGATCTACATGGAGGCATTAGAAAGGTTGTTTATTAAATTTTGTGTGTATGAGAAAGGCTTACAAGCTCTGCACGTAAACACCTTCGAAGTCAGTCTGAAAGGTTCAAACAACTTTCCGATGGTCGGCAACTTACAATCAAAAGAAGGCAGAAGAAAACAAAGAGCAGGCCGAACTTGAAACTTCGGCCTTACAAACTTCGTGCGAGGTCTCAGGGAAGGCATAATAAAAGGGGACAGAGCCAAGCATATAGGGCTTCCCGGATTCCATTTTCGAAGAATTTTGAAGTCGCTAAATAGAGAGGGCTTCCCGTTTCTAGACATTGCCAGAGAGGAGCTTCCCGGTTCCAGTCTTAAGAGAAGGCTTCGAGTTGACGAAAGGAAATGTTCCAATCGCCGGAGAAAAGCTTCCAGGCCAGAGAGGAATCATGGTTGACAGTTGGCGGCAATTCGAGTTAGTGGAGACGGCAGAAAAAGGAGGCAGTCGTCTCCAGGCATTTTTGGCGAGCCCAAGCAGAGGAGAAAAGGCGAGACATTTCTTAGAATATTCGAAGAATTTCGTAGAACTGAATTTGTACTTCACAGTTCTCGGAATGAAAACGAAACATTGGTATCATTATCAGGAGGAGATGAAAGTGAAAATGAAGAACATCAAAATGATGATGTGGAAAACATAGAAGGAGAGAAAGTAAATGAAACAAATCAAGAGGATTCTGAAGAAAATTTTCAATCGGAGTCTGTGCTTACCAGCAAACAAGCTATCTCTTATCCTACCGATATGGCAGTGGGCCACTTACTATTAATGAACAGTTTATGAGCATATTTTAATAAATATGCCCCAGAATGTTGGTAAAATCGAAAATTTAAAAAACGAATACACAGAACGCAATAGAATGTCAGAAATGTAAATATATCACATTTGTACTGTAAAAGGGCGAATGGAACAAAGGAGAAACGAGAGTGACTAATTTTTTCAGAAACCAACCAACAAAGCAATTTACTGCTTTGTTTGTAAATTGTTTTATAAGTCAAATCATAGCTTAATGAAGGGTTTAATGACTGGGGAAATGTAACACGAACCTTATGTGATCACGAGCATTCTACTGAGCATATACGAGCAATGTGCACATATCGCAAAAGAAAATCAAGTTCTGTAAATAGTCGAATCGATTCTGAATTGATCAAACAAATACAATGTAAAGAAAATTATTGGAGAGAGGTTTTAAAAAGAATAATAGCTACCATTAAGTTACTGAGTAAACTAGGGCTAACATTTAGAAGAAATACAAATGATATTTTTTTCTGATTCTTGCGGAAATTATTTGTCGTGTTTACATTATTTAAGTGAATTTGATGATTTTTTTAAAACATCACATGAAAATGTATGCTCTGGCAGATCAAATTATCTTTCTTACCACGCTTGTGATGAATTCATAACGTTGATAGCTAAAAAAACAAGAGAAATATTAATATCAGAAATTAAGGAAGCTGCTTATTTTGCAATAATACTCGATTCAACGCCAGACATTGCCGATAATGACCAACTAGCTATGAATTCTGACATTAGAGAAACATTTATCGGGTTCATCAGAATTACACACATAATTCCTTATATGTAGAAGAGGTAGTATTAAAAAAATTAGAAGAATTATCTTTGGATATAAAAATGTGCAGAGGGCAAAGCTATGATAACGCTGCCAATATGAAAGGTATCTATACAAGCTAGGCTGAAAAAACGTAATCCCTCTGCACATTATATACCGTGCTCTAGTCATTCCTTAAATTTAATTGGCAACTGTTCCGCGGAATCTTGTCCGGAAGCAGTGCAATATTTTTGTTTTATTCAAAATGTATATAATTACTTTCATCTTCAACAAGAAGATGGGGCATATTCCTTAAACATTTAGAAAAAAAAAATCTTTTAACAGTTAAAAGACTAAGTGAAACGAGGTGGTCCGCAAGAGCTGATGCTATATTGGCTTTGAAACGTGGATATAAACAAATTAATGACGCATTACTTGAACTATCCATTTCTCCTCATGAAAAACCTATTTCTAAATTAGAGCTCATCATTGGCTGAACATTTTGACAAATGCTACTAGTCAATCTCTACAAGATCTCGATATGGATTTGTTTTTTGCTAATAAGTTGTTACACTCTTTAGTTGGTTTGATTTTAGATATAAGAACTAGTTTTGCTGCTGTAAATGAAGAAGCGAATTTATTAACAGATGAGACAAAATTTAAAGATGAAAAGGAAAGAGTTAAAAAACGAAAAAAAATGAGTGACGAAGTTTCACAATCTAGCAATGAGATTATATTACATGGGAAAGAAAATTTCGCTGTAAACACTTTTAATGTCATTTGCGATAAGCTAATTTTGGAAATTAATGAAAAAACAAAAAGCTATTTCGACATATTAGATACACTTGACATTTTTTTGAAGAAAGATATAGATCAAGACAAGTACAAGACTAGTATTGATAAAATTTTACAAACTTATGGGACTGATATTGATCCAGAAAAATTTACTGACGAAGTTAAGCAATTTTTAATAATGATAAAGAAAATTCTTCAATTAAAAATATGTACAAATTTATAAACGATGGGTTAAGATCTACTTTTCCGAAAGTAGAAACAATTTTAAAAATATTTTTGACGATGCCTATTTCAAATGCAAGTGCTGAACGCTCATTTTCAGTGTTGAAACGAATAAAAAATTATTTAAGAAGCAACTTGCACCAAAATAAAACAAGTAACCTGTCGTTATTATGCATTGAATCAGATGTAATGGACTCGATCAATTATGATGACATTATAGATATATTTGCTAAAACCAAAGCAAGAAAAAAAAAAAACTTTTAGTTATTAATTTTTGTATTTAAATTTGAACCGATTTATTTTTATACTTTTTTAAAATGCAAATATATGTATACCAATGTTGTATTGTGTTATTAAAATGAGTTATTATGAAAATGTTGACTTTTATTTTCAATAAACTAAAAAAAAATGCTTATTTTTGAGGACCTGATAATGATGTTGCGCCTCGGGCCTCCAGAAGCTTAAATTATTCGATTCCTAGTCTTTTTATTAGGAGGAAATCATTGTTGACATGGAAGTGTTTCTTAGTATATATGTAGAAAAAATACAGGATCAATACTGTTAACCTATTTCAAACTAATGTATATTTTAGCGATTCTCTAGAAATAATGTATATTTTATCTAATGCCAATGGAGAACATCAATCCGAAGAAACTTGTACTAATAAAAGCTGTTTCCTCCTGTACCGGATCCCGAGATTAATTAAATGTTATTTAGTACCTTTCGATCTTATATTTCGTAAAAATAGTTAAAGATCTCAGAAAAATCGAAATGCCTTTACGCTTATAGCAAAATGTTATCGAATTTTATATAAAGATTAGGAAATTGACAGACGGTAGAGAAAGGGGGAAAAAAAATCAGAAGTTGCCTGAATTTTTTTTATTTTATTTTATATTTCCAGTTTCTTGAATAATTTCATAGAACACAGAGTGCTCATACACAAATTTGACTCCTTTAGTATAGTGAACACTTTCTTTTTTTTAAAAAAATACTATATTCCGAGGTAAGAAAGACAGTCAAGTGTAATGGACTAGAACTGCTCTGTGAAAATGCTGCTGATCCAGTCGTGCAACCCAATCACCACACAGATTTTATGCAATTTTCCATCCTGCTTCGCACACCAAAGTTATCAACAACAGGATGTAATTGTGTTGCCTACTCAAGTGAACACTGGGGGCAAGAGGGTGGGAAAGGGGAAGAAATTCGTTACAAAATCAGATGCTCTAGTTAGTGTGTGGCATTAATAATATAATCAGCCCCCTTTCGTGCCTCTCCGTCGCCTCTAACTGGAGAAAGTGAATGTCCCACATACGACATTAAGGACTGCACGATTCCCGTTTAATGTCGCTTCTGAGGGAAGATTGGGGTTGGCGATGGCACGGATTAGAACAAAGAAAAAAACAAACCGTTCAACTTATACAATCTATATACCACATAAAACATACAGGCATTTGAAACTAGTGAACTCAGTATTTCAAAAATCTCACATTCGGCAGTTCGAAACTCAAATGATTTCGATAATGGTTTTAAAAGGACTCGTGCACTATTATAAATATCAATAAAAATAAACCTTATATTGCAAAATGACATAACGACTATTACAAAAAAGTAGAAGAGGTAATATCTGCACATAATATTCAAAACAAAAAGTTGTTTTATTAGGTCAAGAGTTTCGCTATTACTATGAAAAGTTTCTTCAATATTTCGGCTACAATGGTATTATTAAACGATAATTGTGTACACGAAACTAAATAAGCATTTAAAACAATATACATCTATCAGAGAACATGAATTTACCAGTTCGTGTCTGGAAACAGGCAATTCATATCACATACAATAGCAAGTTTACCATACCAACTCTAATAGCCCATTTGATCGATGTTAAATTGCTTAATGGAATAAGAGGCCAATGGATGGTATTTCGTTTTGTATATTCTACAATTATCTAGTCAATTTAAAATTGGGATGAAATGGGTCATGAATCAACTTAGTAAAAATGAGCCACGCATGTGATGAATTTGCATGTTTCCACACGTACCAATTTTTGCACTGAAGTTAATAATGGCGAAAACATCTGAGGCTAGTGTAATTAATAAGAGCTAAGCTTTCAAAACAGGAAAAAGTATGAATACTTTTACCTTTGCGAGTGAGAAAATCCTGGTAAGGTAGTATGAAACAGGCTAACTCACCTTCAACTGAAAAGTCCCTTATAAACGTTCTTGGGACGGGATTTGCACCTAGGTATTTCCAACTAAATAGCATCATCAATACCGACAGAACTACGAAATGAACTGAAAAATTATTCTTGTTCGCCAATAGATTTATATTTCGTTTTTTTTTTTTTAATTTTTTATTTTTTTTTATTTCATATACATAATTTGTTATATGAACTTTTAAATTTAATCTCCTTTTAACTGAGATCATGAGGAAGATAGTCATTAATAACAGCAAAATTATTGATCTAATAATCAAAACACCTTTTATATGGAATAATATAATATTATTTTATCGTGGATAACCATAAGTCTGAAAACGATAACAGGTAACATCGATGTACTGTCCAGTTACTAATGTAAATCAAAAAGAGATTAAATACGTTATAAAAATGAAAATATCATATTGTTTAAACCTTCGTTTTAACCATAGTATATAAGCGATATATACCGCATCACATTTGTTTCCTAAACGGGAGGGCTCAGAACTCATCCCCCAACTATTTCTTTTTCGTTGACTCATCAAACATGAGCTAGTGACACCCACGTTTAAACAGTTCTTCGAATGTAACAAACGGGGATAAGTATAAACATTTCGAAATAATTTTCCTGCAGTATATTTATCTATTCATAACACTATATTCATTACAACAACCGAAAAAAATTTAGTATTTGGAATAGGAAAAGTTGTGTTTAGCAAGATTTTTTGATAATTTAGAGAAGCGTATATTCACATTCCTATTTCATAATTAATATTCATATATAAATAGAGTAATTCTTATACTTATTCTATTTATAGAGTAATTATATACAAGGCTGAAATACCAATTAAGTGTAAACATTCACTTGAAAGATTTTTATCGCTGTTATATACATATCACCTGCATAACATTATCTTTTTATTTTTAATTAATCAGCCTGTCCTAATGGTGATTACTCATTTACAGAGCAATCAAATTACGTTCATTATTGCCCCATCAAGCATAAAAACGACCAATGTCTTCAACCTTGGACAAGCGCTAAGGAGTTAAACGTTCCATAATCAGGTGCAGCAAGTTAATACAACTAACGTGGTGACAAGTGAGGCAATATTCTAATCACCGGAGAAAACAGCTGTCAAGTTACTGTCTAATAATTCATCATTAAGCCAGGCAGCCATGACAAATTTCTTTTTTGCAAGTATTAATGGTCATAAATTTGTGTTAAACTTGTTTTTTACTACGATAATAAGGAGCAATGTCAGTCAAGTGTACGGAAAGAAAGGCCAAAAAAGGTCACTATATTGAGGGTTCAAAACAACGGTGTACTGTTTTTTCCTGCTTTGTCAAGTCCGAATTTTTATCCAAAATTCTGTTAAGGATCATTTTAAGATATCTGATCCCTTACAAGGTTCAGATATCTTAAAATTTCTGATGCTCTTTTCAATTTTGTGCCTTAGTGGAAGATTACAAATGACAACGGTTTGTTATCTTATAAAATATGTTCCCTTCCCTCATTCTTTTCAGAGAAGAAAATCTTGCCACAAAATTCAATTACAGAAGTGTGTTAATTAATATTTGGGGTAGTGATGGGGGGGATTTGTGCTTATTGGATTCCCTCAGCTTAACAGAAAAAAATGTCCCATAGAAAACTCAATAAAAACTTACAAGACCTTAAAATCAAGTCAGCGTGCAAAATTTATTTAAAAACTTAATGCGCTGGAACAGCAGAAGTCTTAGACATGCAATATATACCAGTCTTTTAAGAGGTCTTGGGAAAAACCGACATATTAGTTATGCAACATGGAAGCCCCGTAAGATCATGCTTTAAAGTGATCCAAAACTAAACATGTTTTTATTACTGGAAGAACACGAATATTTTCACGTTTTGGTGTACTAGGGGATTCAAAATAATGCTCGACTCTGCTCTTTTAAATCTAAGACAGGCGCGACGGTGATTTATTTATTTATTATTCAGTTTTAATTCTAAGGGATTTTTATAAAGTGTCACATTAAAAAATAAAATAAAAAAAATGGAATAGCCAGACTTTTTATTTATTCTTTTTCTCAAAACAGAAGAAAGTGATATGAGTATTCGTAGAGTGCTAGCTTTCATCACAATCTTTCTTTTTTTTTTTTTTTAACAAAATTAAATATGTACATATATACACACGCACGCCAACGATCCAAAAGTATATTCGTGCGTAGGCAATAAAGTTGGTAAAAACAAAGGAAGTATCACAATAGAAATTATATGACTTTCATCTGAATTATTCGGTATGGAAAAAAAAAAAAAAAAAAAAGACGGAATTGTTTACCTGTCGAGTCATAATACTTTTCTTCGACATACAGTAGAGTTAAATAAATGATTAGATTAGAGCAATCTACTGTATTGCAAGTAAAAAAAAAAACTGCATAACACTGCATCTTGATTCATAATTGAATCAAAATACAGTTTTATTATCTATCACTAATCAAAAATGCGACTTTATAATTATAATGGCTGTATTTTACTGAAATGGTTAATATGCAGTGTACTGTATTAAGTGAAGCGCCGTAGGTTGTGGATTCGATTTTATATGTAATGGGTTTGATCGCGCACTCATCCCGCACAAATTTTACCGGGGTTGGGGAAGTGTGGCTCAGAATGCAAGCGCATTGATTCAAGTGAATGTCACAGTTTGCAAAACAGTGTATAACAATTATTCCAATTGCTAGGAGGCAGATACCCTGAAACAGTGGCGCACTCAGGATTTAATCTTGGAGGGGGCCGAACACTCAGGATTTAACCTTTTGGGGGGGGGGCGAGTTGAGTAGACGATTTGCGAATACACACTATGCATCGCATACGACCTATGACTGAGCATCTGCAGTGATCGCTAATTCATAAGTAGTATAGAAAGAAAAGACACGACACAACATAAATTTAAAAAATGAATTTTAATTAGGAAAAGATATTTGGAAAATTTTCTAGTGTTTTTTCCTTTTCTTTGGGGGGGGGGGGGTGTGCCCGGGCTGCTGCAATTTTTTTTACAGCAAAGCTGTAAAAAATTAACAGCGAACGGTTTTTCCCCCTGCTCGGAAAAAAATATTCAGATAAAATAAAGATAATTTCAAACTTTTTTTTTTTTTTTATTTAAATCTAGACTTGGGGAAAACTTGTCACTCAAAGGCGAGGTATCTGGGTTCGACTCGCAGAATATTACAGAAGATCTGTAGACGCATAGTTTCAAAAACAGTAATTTGTTCAAGTAATTAGCAAAAGGACTGGCCACTAACTAATTAATCTTTTCAATGAAAGGAGTAAAAAAATACTAATGTCAGCTGCAGTTAACCACATTAAAATATCCTCAGAGGCTATCATCAAAAATACTCTTCCGTTAACCCTTGGAATCCTTTAAACGTTACTACTGAATAAACCAATGTTATTAAGCCAAAATGGAGTATTTCCACTGAAATAAAAAAACACTTTGTTGAAGGGCATTGTATTGTGAACCACTTTTTCCTTTGACAATTTAGGGAATTTTCAGTAATCCAGAATATTTATGTCTCGTACTGATGACGTAGCGCACATATAGAAAAGCGATGAAGTCATAAAAAAAATTCATCTTATAACCTCCATGGATTCTTTAAAATGTTTACATTATTAGTATCTGAAAGCCAGTGAACTCGCTGAATTCATGTAGCAAAATAAACATTATGAAATTACAGGGATATACGAGGCATTTTCAAAGGACGGGAGGTTTCAATTGTTAAATCTTTCAAGTCGCTTAACATGCAAGCATGAATAGCAAAATATCTTCTGCTGACACGCCAACTTCAATAAGGACCTGGAAAAGGCAAAAGAAGAAAGGTAAATATCGGATAAAAATACGACCCTTACACGATTTGTTTAAAAATAACTAAACACGATGAAAAAGTTACGCAAGCTCCAGAAGTTATCTTCCTGAAACAAACTCCTCTTGCTTGGCTTAAAATTAAGTATTTTCATACGATATTTAGGTTGCCGTAGACAAAAAGCAACAGATGTTTCTGCTCTAAATGTTTTTAAATACGTTTCTTAATACATTTAATTTTGTATAAATTATGAATCTTTATTGTTTATGGTACTTAAGTTTATATATAATAATAAACTGTCTTGAATAACAATTTTCATTTAGAATTTTTTTTAAAAAATTATCAGCGTAATATCAATTTACAAGAAAATTCCCAACACAAACATCTCGATTATCCGAAGCAATATTTTCATGTAATTCTCGTGTAAAGAGTGAATGGAAAGATCACCAACAAGCAACTTTTCAGATAACCATAACAACTGTTATCAGTAAACAACAGTTTTGTTAATTTCGTACTATTTATAAAGCACATACAAAGTTTTACTGTGCAGAAATAATTCTAAACAGCTGTTTTCAGCTATCGATGTCCAAAGCAGTTGGGGTATTGTCAAATCATTGGCGTGGTCCCGTAACCTCATCTATAATTCCTTTTGTAGAAAAGGGACAGTGTGGTGAGACTAATGATAATTCGAAGTTTTGATCAACCCACACTAGGACAGGGTGTGTCTTTCCGTCTGTCGGTTCAATCATATTCAAGGTCACTTTTGTTTCCATACGGGAACATGTACGATATATATAAAATTATAACAAACAGAAAGGCTGCCTCTTCGTATATTTATAATATCTAGTATAAGTAAACAAAGCAAGCAAGAAATTAAAAAAAAAAAAAAAAATATATATATATATATATATATAATGTGAAAGATCAATCAAGCTATCCTAAATATTAGCAATTAAACAGTTTCCGCTTTTCTCAAATAAATCTTATTTGTCTTTAAAGCAGTTCAAATCCAACTTCTTTTAAATTCATAAACTTTAATATCCTTACCACATCTTTTTCATCTTCAGATGGTAATACAGACTCGTGTAGAATTCCCATGACAAATGGAAATTCAGAAACTTCAGAAGGGCAATGTATCTCAAAAGATAAAAATCAAAATATTCAGTCAATACACTATTATGAAAATAAGAGATGCAAACCATAGTCCAAGAGCGCTGTAATAACAGTGCCCCTTAAGCAGTGACATCTTCACGTCCGCTCTCCACAGTTGTGGCAGAACTATCTCAAACATCTTGCAGCGCACGTCTGAGCATTCGTCATTTTTACCTTTCTACCCAAACCCCGCGGTATCCTTGAAACCCACATAGCCTGTAGCGTCGCTTTACACATTGAATGTGTTGGCTGCAAAACTTACTGTGCGTCAAAGAGAGAGAGAGTCTAACGCACGCGCGCGTGAATTGGAAAAACGTTGTGTTGCCTGCAGGTGGTTCATTCGTGGCCGCTCCGGTTTGAAGACCATCCACACTGCGTCCTTGCACCAATCTAGGGTGTTGCGTAGGTTCAACTTTTTCCCAGCTGCGCGTGGGCTAATAACCCCTGGTTGATTTTGCTGTCTGTTTAGGAGTTTGCAGGTGCATTTTCAGAATCCCCCTCCCCCCAACACTTGGCAGCACAAAAAAAAAAAAAAAAAAAAAAAAAAAGAGAGAGAGAGAGAGGCAAATCAATTTTCACTTAAGTACCAGTGTAACTGATGTAAGAAAGAAAATGCCTCGGTCAAAGAAATGTTAGGGTTGCCCGGAAATACTAGCAGAAAGATAACCTATTCCAGCAGATGAAGAACGAAATGTGCCGAACAGTAAAAGAAATTAAAATAATCAATGAGAAGAGATGTAAAGGTATTCTCATGTTAATCTGTCTGATATCAAAACTTGCCTGTTTTAGACAGGCGGTACACCAATCTAATTTGCATTTGCTATAGAACATAAACATATCACTACGAAGACTAATAAAGCGACAGTTTCTGAGTAGAACTGTCAGATATATTATGGAATCTAAAATTTAAATAATTGTTCTTATCCCGTTTTTAGGTGCATTATATTCATTTTGTGCACATTATATTCTACACCAGCTTCGTCACTTTCTCAAAGAAATTTATGAACTTTTCCATTAAAACAATGAATAACAGATTTTTTTTTTTTAATCGGTAATGGAATTATTTTTTCCGGTGGCGTACATACATCACAAAAACTACATCATAAATGTCTTTTTGCTTAACTATTACCATTTCACATCAGAATTATATTAAAATAATGGGATTCTCCTTGTTAATTCCTCGAACAAAATTTGCTTCGCTGCACTTTTCGAAATGAGGAACTTATTTCCTCCGCATAATAATAAATTCGTATACCGAACGACGATATATGAGATACTTCAGAAGGAAACTGTCAACTTCAAGGATTGATTCCATAAGTAATTTTAAGCAAGAAGTTCGCACAGACATTGATCGTCCGATTTCTATTTCTAAGCGGTATGGATATATGGCAATTGTAAAGAAAAGCTGTCACTTATTGGAAAATCGATAGTTTTAAAGAAATGAATTAACAAAGCACATAATGGTTACACAAAATGTCCGCCTTCTATATGGATACATATTTCCGCGCATCATAAGAACTCTTGCGTTGTTCTCTCTCTCTCGATGGTTGGTCATTACAAATGTCGTTTCTAGCGTCCAAAATTCTCCGATACAGCTCATCCTATTATTAACATTTTTGGGCATACATTACCTCAGATGCAACAGTCAAAACAGTTCAAGTCAAGAAATACAGCTGACTAAGTACAACCATTTAGCAGTACAAAAAGGTTCGGTTAAAGACGATTCAAATAAATAAATAATATATCAAAATGTAGCGAAGTTCCACTACGATGATGATAAAGGATATCCTCCAAACGGCTAAGGTGCTCATTTTACAAAGAAATTAGCGAGACAATCGTTGAACATACAGGGTTAGATAAGTTGGTTCCGAGAGAACCTCACCATATATTACAAAAAATTGTCATAAGAAATTCAACTGTTGTACGAAGATGTTCCAACAGTTCATTATGGGTATTATGCACCTCATTCTCGGGTAAATATCGCTTCATCAGTGAATAAGTAATCACGTGTCATTTCACAGCGCTATACTGTTTATAAATGGTAAGATGTAAACACTCTAAAGACAACTGAATAGGCTTTGTTAAAAATATAGATATTTTATCTAATATCGACAGACCGTTTGAGAATTGGTGAAATATCAGCTAAGACTGTCAAAGTCACCTGTGCATTATGTCTTGTGGCTGCGCATATTCTCAAGCTATTTTTTTTTTAAGTAAGTCCTTAAATCTCCATAACAGAGTTAACCAGGGCTTGGCTAAGTACAAGAATTAACGCACACATTAATATTTACTTCGATGTTTGGTTTGATCGGTATTACCTTTGAAACAACTAGCGATACGAGGCCAATGTATCGTGTATTATTTGCATGTGTTTTGGCCGGTTTGCCTATTTAGTGGGATGAAATATGTATGAAATCGGCTAAAATTATCTTCATTTGAAATAATTTCGAAGTATCAACGCACACTTTTAGCTATGCATTTTCCCCATCATATTATTATGTAACATCTTAGTTCGTAACGAAACAAAACAACAAACAATCATGCAATCAAAAAACACTTTCTTCTTTACTCTCCCCCCCCCCCCACGTTTCTAATGGTGAGAGAGAATCCCTTCTGCTAAAATACTGTTGTGTCAGGAAGTCTGCTGTAGAAAATATGAAGTTAGAAAGGATCACACTAATTAAAATGAACTGATGTCGAAAACAAGACTGATACTGATATAGGATAATGTGTTCACTATCTTTAGCCCCTTCACAAGAAAGTATCTATGCTTCTCATTGGTAACCATGGCTCGATTGTTGAGTTGAGAGAGAGAGAGAGAGGGGGGGGGGGAAGCGAGGCGCCGTTTTCTCAGACCCTGTTGATTATAGGGAGGCGGAGAGTATGTAGATTTTTGAGTCCTTGAGATGAAGATATGCATGCATATTTAATTTATATATTTAAGTTAAATATCTGATCCCTTGTTTCATCCAATATTTCCTCTTCTACATATCCGTCGGTTCTCTTCTCTTCCTTCCTCTTTTGTCTAGAGCCAGTTCGGCTAGACGTAAAAGTAACCTTCACGATTTACAAGACCACAGCGTAGTGCTATAATAACTCAAGTATTC